>NW_012149485.1:1025875-1062629 GCF_000956105.1 Propithecus coquereli
GAGATTCCACCTTTTTAATAAGCTCCCTGGTGACGCCCATGCAGCTAGTTCATGAAACCATGTTTTTGAGGAACAAGATATTAGACTATACTTGCTTTTTTTCATTCTGCTTGAGAAAAGGCCCACCTGTGAAATGCTGGGAAGAGAAATGGTGGGGACAGATTTAAAGAGAAACAGCAAGTTGCCTGGAGCCCTTGGCACCAGCTCTGGGCCTAATAATTGTTTCCTTAACCTCAACCTAATAATTGTCTCCTTACGAAGGAAAGTGGAAGGTACACTCTCCTTCATATCCAAAACCATGCTACAGAACCTAAATATTTGGTTGAAAATTATTAATAAATGCACTAAGATGTATCCATGTCAATATCTTTGTTATGATATTGTGCTATATAGTATGGCAAGATGTTAGCTTTGTATTTATTCTTACAATGCTGTATCTCTCTATGTTATTTCTTACAACTGAATGTGAATCTATAATTATCTCAAAATAAAAAGTTTAATTTTAAAAATCCACAATAAAGATTGTTAATGAAATGGTAACCAAGCCATTGGTAAGTCACAGTTCTCAACTCTGTTTTCAACAAAACTGAAAAAATACTTAAGCACGTTGTTGATTAGCAGATCATTAAAAGTAGCTCTTGATTTGAAAAATACACTAGAAAGAAAAGTCATTTGGGATTGTATTTAAGTAAAAATCAACTTTAGGCATAATGGGTGGAAAGAAAATAATGATTTTTTTTAAAATTTAGATAAAACACATATCACTTTCATTTGACAATCAGAAACAGAGTCTGGTGTATAGTCATAACAAATACATTTGTTTCCAAATTTCATAACATGGTCACTGAAAGAGTGAGAGGAGAAGTTAGGAAAGACTGAAAGAAATGGAGGAGGGAATGATTATAAGGGAGACCCATAGAGACAAAACAGAAAAACAAGTGAGGCTTAGAAGTCTCTGAAGTGAAGTATCACTGTCCTTTGAAAGTCTGATTTATAGAATTGAAATAATAGATTCAGAGGCTGTTGACCCTGGAAGGCCTCTCAGACAATGGTAAATGTTTAACGACCTGCTTAGGAAGGAGGTGGGTGATTTGCAGCTGATTTGCAGCATATGCCAATTTCCATGGTGTAAATACTTCCATCCAGGCCAATTTCAGGCCACCAACATGACATTGTTGAATGCAGAGTTGGGAAGAGGCACAAACAGCTCTCATGAGTTGGTATGAACCAGCTCCCACACACTATGGCCCTCAAGATCATTTTCTCCAACCCCATCATTTCACAGATGATGTACTAAAACCCAAGAGAAAAGGTGCCTTGTCCATGTTTGCAGAACCTGCAAGTGCTAGAGCTAAAATTAAAACCAATTTTAAGTCCTCAGACTAAAGTTTTTCCAACACATTTTCCCCATTTATCCTTATTAATAACTGATTTGAAAATACATTTCACATTTCCAGACTCCCTTGCCGCTAATAGGTGGCTTGTAGACTTTGTTTGAGGCAATAAAATGGAAATAGCTTTTTTTATATAAAAAGGGACAGAGTTAGCTTGCATACAGCTTTAGCTTTTCCCCATCTACTTGATATCTTGTAATCAAGAAGATTAAAAAATGTCGTAACAAAGATGGTGGACCAAGCAGTCAGATGGTATTTGGATTCCTGGCAACTTCTTTCAGCAGCTGCACCAGCCCTGAACTTCTAGTTACGTAAAAGAAATGAACCCCAGCTTGGTTAAACCACTGTAGTCAGGTTTCTGTTACATGCAACCAACTGCAATCCCAGCTGCTATACAACGCCTCTGTGGTCAGATGGACAACAAATTAGAAACATCAAGTTTTATGACTAGGATAAAGATTTGTTTCCCCATGGCATTCTATAGTTTTGTATATATGTAAGGAAGAGATTTACATTTTAGTGACACACTTTGGAACAGTAGCAGCATCAGTTCCTTTGACAGCAGCTGTCTGATTGCCTTATATTCATCCTTTGAGAGATTGGACCTACTATATTTAGTTGAAATCAGTATATTCCACATCTTTTGCAAAACATAAATTTTTAAAAGTCAGATTCCAGTTTGGAGGATCCACTTAACTATGTTATATCTCAAGAATCCAAAAACTATCCAAGCTGATTCTACTACAAACACAACCAGAAATGAGTACCTGCTTTGAGTGAAACAGACCAGATATTTCGATGTGTTTTAAGCAAGGTAAATCTTCAGGTTACTGCCACAAAGGCCCCAGGATCTGGGGTCTGAAGTTTAAAATACTCATCATATCATTGCGAATTCTATCATGTGGCCAGAATGAGAACAGATGCCATTGAGTATCAGTTTCTGAAGCCCCAGGGGTTTTTTTCTTTAAGGAAACAAACGTTATTAAAATGGTAGGCTAAAATAATAAGCATATTACATAATAATTAAAGTAAAAACTAGAAATACATATTTAAAACAAGAATTTAAAGTCAAGCATTTTGTTCTACTCACGGATTCTATTTTTCTTTTCAGTGGTGTTACCCTGCCCTAATTTGGGGTTCCCAAAAGCAAGGGTACCTTCTTTTCCCTTTGAATGTGTTACTGCTGAGCACTGTCAAGAACTCTGCTTGAAACGACTGCAAAAGCAGCCTTCGATATGCTGCTTTTAGAAATACAAAATAGTATGTTTCAAATGGCAAGATCTTTCTGAAGTGCAATTTAACAACAAATACCAAAAATTGTGCCTACCTACTGCCCTCAGCAATTCCATTTCTAGAAACTTATCATGGATGAGCACAAAAACCTAGTAGCACATTTTCCAGGAAGGAAAAATTAGAAACAACCTAAATCCCCAACAATAGGTGATTAATTAAATCATAGTGTTCTTCTATATGAGAGGCATTAAAAATGGCCTTATAGATTTCTTAAAAACAAGGGAAAATATTCATAAGTGAAAAAGCAAAAATACATAATATGATCCCATTGGATAAATGTGTGTATGGAAGGACATACAAAAAATGGATTTTTTCTAGGTAATTATTATTTTCTTTTTGTTTATCTATGTTTTTAAATATATATGACTTTTAAAATAAGAATTTTTTTTTAAATTGCTGCTGCTGCTGCTCCTGCCACTGCCGCCTCCTACTACTAAGTAAATTATCCTCTAATAGCCTTTCATATCTCATCAGAGAGACTAGCAGGAAGAAAGCTCATCAAATGCAAGGATGGCAAGTTGCTGAGAGGGATAGCAGATAGGATAGCAGGGAATGATGACCAGAATAGACCAAATCAAATTTAACAGGGCTAAGGACAAAGTCCTGCCTGGGAAACCATGAAAGCCTGTCTGCACAGCCACAGAATGGGCAGGCTCAGCTTCAGAGCTTCCTGGATGACAGATAATCTTTCCCAAAGCCAAGCTACATTAAGAGAAATTGCATTAACTGCATTTTAGGAAGGACATGAACAAACTGTATATGTCCCAAGAAACCAGAGACATCTGAAAGTTGTCTAGTGAGAAGGACAGTTGAAGGTATAGGGAATGTTGGACCCAGAGAAGAGATGACACATGAAGGATGAAGTAGGGGCAGTTATCCTCAAATATTTCAAGTGTTGTCACTTAGAAGACATCTGGAATCTAGAGTGCAAAACTATGATGGAAGTTTCAGGAAGACTTACTTTATTTGAAAATAAGGTGCAATTTTTTTAAAAAATTAGAACTACCTGACAATAAGATGGGCTGCCTTATAATGCAGTGAGTTCCCCATCACAGAAAACCTTCAAGCAAAGAATGGGTAACTATTAAAGTATTCTGTAATGGAATTTCTGCATTCTATGGCAAACGAGACTAGAAAAACTTCCGTTTCCTTCCAGCTAAAAAACGTTTTGATTCTAGAGGAGGCAGCAAGTCCCCAGGCACCAGTTCTTGCCAAAAATTCCCTAATTAGAGATTAACTCCTTTGGCTTTGTATTCTTTTGAAATTTAAAAAAGAAAAACATTTAAGATAATACTGTCTTTTAAACCGTTATCAGTTACAATCACCTTCATGTGAATGCGTCTATTTGGTCCTTTCCTAAGAATAGGTTTCCATGATGGTTGACAAGAGAGATAATGTGGCCCTGAGCTATTAACGTGGCTATTTGGGAGCCACTAACAGAGAAAGAAGAAGGATGCTCCAAGGACCAAGTTCACAATCTTGTATATCAACAGACCAATTTGGGTCTTGAAACTGTTTTAATTTTCACCTCATGGTCCGGTGCATGTGCCAATTACTCTCACTGTTTCTTTAATCCAAGGGTGGTTAATGAGCACCAGACCAGGCTCTCTCCGACTACATGGGAGAATGCCCACTCCACAATCGCCAGCCAGCTGTGCTGCTGAAATTAACTTGCTCAGCTGGCCCTCAAAATAAAGCCATTTAAAGAGTGCAATGTACCATAGAAAGCAATTTGTTTCCTTAAGATTTGGTACCCCACGTGAAGATTGATTTTGATTTGAAAGACAGAAGCTACTGCAAGGTGAATAATTTTAAGTTAACATATTCCTCCTCTCAAGGAGCCAAATGCATTAAAATTAGGTGCAAAGTGCTTCTAATTTGTCAATCACTCCTTGGATAATTCTGTTCCTGCATTACCGGAGAAATTGCCCAAGAGACCTGGCTTTTGGCTCCTTTCATCTCCACTATTCTTTTACCTTGATCATAGCTGCAGTATGCAAATGAGACTCTACTGGTGGTGTGGGGTGGGGGAGATCCAAGATACAGACAACCCCAAACTACATCGAATTTCTCAGGAGGTCAGAGGTATGACGGGCCTTCTAAGTTCTCCCGTCAGACGTCAGGTTGTAAGACGGGGTACTCGATGAAACAGCCAATGTGGAAGGCATGCCCCTACCGTCTGGGATCTTGCTGGTGCTTACCAGGTCCTCTGCCCTTTGGCAAGCACTCACTGAGGCCTGCCCTGTGTCAGAGTGTTCATGGCCCTGAGACACACAGATGGCCAAGGATGGGCCCTGCCCTCGAGGGACTCAAACATCAGCAGGACAAGGAAACCACAATTGCCCCCAGGGAGACAAGGGCTGTGTTGAGGGTGAGCATAGACCCTCCAGGGTGAGACCACTGAGGAAGGCACCTCTCCCAGCCTAAGGGGGTCCTTACAGACCTCAGGAGGAGGGAACAATCTTGGAGAATGGCAGGGACTGGACATGTGGGTGGTGTAAGAAGCTTACAGCAAGCAGAAGGGGTGTAAAGAACACAGAGGGTTACAACCGGCATTTGTCTAGTACTTAGGGCACACAAGGCACCATGCTGAGCACTTTACGGGCACATTCTCATTGAATCCTCACGAGAACCCTATGCAATAGGCTCTATCACAAGGCAGGCACTATCGCTACTCCCATTTTACAGATGACCCTTGTTAGCTAAGGCATTAACAAGTTAAATAACATGCACAAGGTAAAACAACTTCTAAGTGAGGAGTCAGGGCTTAAACACAGTAAGCCAGATACAAAATCTATATAAATGAATTGCCTTCCAAAACACATGGATTGCTGGAAAGGAGGGAGGGAGTTCCATGTGGTGTTCAAAGCACAGGCAGACCTACAGATGGAGTTGTTCTCAGACTCAGTGAGATGGTATTTGTAAAGCTCCCAGCACAGGACCCAACACATAATAAGTGCTCAATAAATTGTACCCACAATGATGATGATGATGAGTACTTGTGGGAAGTGAAGTGAGAAAGGGCCAGATGCTTCAGCAACTCGCATGGAGGGACTTGTGGGTTCTTCAAGGTCTGGACATTACCCTGGAGACAGCAAGGATTCTTTCTGGGGAAGTGACATGCCTAAGGTTTGGATATAGAACGGTGAGCACGTGGAAGGTGGATTTGGAGGGCAGAGAGCAGAGGCAGAAGGACCTTGGAGGCTGTGGATGTGCCCAGGGAGAAACACTGGAGCTGGCTGACATAGAGGCAGTGTGTAGGGGGGACAGAAGATGGTTGTCAAGGGACATTTAGGAAGAAAAGAATATTTCAGGAGAGATTGGAAGTGGTAAGGAAGGGAAAGCTTTCTGCCTTGGGCGATTAGGTGAATGGTAGGGCCAATCCCCGGACAGGAAATGTGAGAAGGGGAATAGTGGGGCTCACTGGGACATAAGATGGAACTGGCTATGGGATGTGCACATAGGGGTGTCCAACAGGTGTTAGGAAACATATAGAATTGAATCCCTCTGACTGGAGTGGAATAAAATAAAAGTGCCCATCCCTACATGGCTCCAATAACCATTCAGGCTGACCCAGACTCCTACCCACAGAGTGCAAAAAGAGGCCTCCAACACGACCTTGCCCTTTGCTGCCCGGGTCCTGAACTGCTTGCCCTCACCCACTCTGCATGCCACAGGCCAGCCAGCTCTCAGTCCTGCCCACTTCTGGTCACTTGATCTGCACCCCGTCTCCCTGTTGCAGGCTTTGCTTCCTCCCTGTCTCACCTTCAGATTCCCTCTCTGCTCCCCGCCACCTTGGGCTCCCTATCTTAGGCATTCCCCCTTAAAAAAGGCCCACAGCCTCCCTGCCCAGCACCAGCCCCTGTGGTCAATGTCCCAGGGAGTCTTGGCCAGGAATGCAGTGAGATGGACTGGAGCAGGACATGAGGCCACAGACTCTGATTCCTGACCTGGAGTTCAACAAGCCCCACAAGGGCCCACCCATACCCATAGTACAGTCCAGGGCCATATCTTCCATGATCTCGGCCCAAGCTCGAGCATCATTGCTGCTGGCCTCAGATCTGGAAATTGCAACGGTTTCAGGAGGGAAGATGTGCACAGGGAGAGAGTGAACTGATCTTTGCTGATTGCTCCACCTGCTGCCTTTGCTGGGAACAAGGCAAGCTGGAGCATCCCCGAGTGTGAGATTCCTCCACACTGCTCTAATCCTGCGCCCACTTCACATTCTCAAGCAGCCTCTGCCTTTCATCCTGTCCAGGATCTACGATATCTCACCCTGGGCCTGGCACGTGGGAACAGGGCTGCCACCCTAGCTGTCACTTACCCAGGGCCTCTGACACTAAGTAAGCACTGTGCTAGACACTACTCACTGCCACGGTGTCCAGACCAAGCCAGAGCTGGCACTCAATTGTTTCTTCTGAGCGGGGCTTAGACAATATTCTCTCCTCTCCAAGATGACTTGCCCCAGTTCTTGGATAGTGGCTTTTGTTTTGGATGAAGGGAGAAGTTGCATTTAGTTAGGGAAAAGGAAGGAGATAGGCAAAGGTGGGTTGGGTATGGGCCAGAGGCCCTATAGAGAGAAGGATCAAGGCCAGAAGATAAAAATAGATGCCTTCACTGAAGATGTTGTGAGAGTCTGGGCACAGGCTTCAAGACGCAAACAACAAAAGCACAGCACAGGGGTGGGAAGAGGGTCACTCTCCTCATTCCCAAACACAATCCAGCACTTGTACCTGGGGGACGGAAGGGCAGAGGCCAGAGGTCTTGCTTCACCTGCTCCAATACGGAGAACAAAGCTCCAGCGTGGCCAGCCCTGAGAGCCACACTGACCAGGTCTAATTTGTGGACAAGTCCCCTCTTATGAATTTCTAAAAAGATTCCATAAGGACTGCCTTCTTGCAATGGCCAGGATGTGACCATTCATATACCCGTAGGTCGGTGAACCTGGAGATGTGGTTACAAATACAGTCAGCATTCAACGAATAAAAGAATGAACAAACTCCATTTTTTGTTTGCTATTCAGACTTTTTGTATATTGAAGTAGGCTCCTCAAGAAGCAGTGAGTGCTCCGGGCTTGGAATCATCCAAGCAGGGAAGGGATGGGCGGCAACACTGACACAGACGGGTTGAGCCGTAAATCAGCTGTTCTGACTCTGTGAACGTTTTGTTCTACAACTTGTTCAAGGTTACAAGGCAGAATATGGAAGAACTGAGACTAGAACCCAGGTCTCCTGCAGCCATGCCCAGTGCCCTGGTATCTTGGCCACAGGGACCAGATTACTGCCAGGATACAGGCATTCACTGACCTCCAAAAGAAGGAGCAGTCACTCCTAGCCAGTCTCCACAGCACATAAGGCTTACTTCTTAACCTACACAACTGATAACCATTCTGTCTTGGACACATAATTCACCAATATTAAATCAGGAGGAGTCTTCTGCTGCTTTTGTTCCAGAAATATTGCAAATTATTGCAGGTTGGTGAAGGAATGGAAACTGGTCACAGTGAACTGGTTAATAAGCCAATCGTTAACTCCCTTTCCACATGAAAAGCAAGAAAAAGTAATTAAGAACAAGGAGCCTGGGCCCACCAGCCCAGAGACTGCTGGGTTAGCCCACAAATGGGCTCAGCTGGTTCTTTGTTAGAGACAACTGGCACACCGATCGATTTGTTTCAGGAACAAAGCACTTGGCATTGCCTGCCAAAGACCAAGCCTGCCATCCTGCCCTGCAACCAAATCTTAGAACACTTTGTACCCACATGGAGCTCTTGTCCCTGAGCTGCTGAATCATTTTTGAATTTGTATAGTAATGGGCTGTCCGTGGGGTCATCTTCCCAGCTATCTGTTCCAGTGGTGGCTGAGCAAGAAGAGATTTGATCATTCCTGGCAGCAAAGTCGGTGCTCCAAGTAAGGCATGAAATGACAAACAGGCACATTTGCAGCAAAGACTCCCGGGTGGATTTGCTGGCAACGATGATGCTCGGGTGAGTCTCTTGATAAAAAAATCTCGTCATCCTTTAACCACCCAGGAAATAGCACCTTTAAAATTAGGGAGGCTCATTAGAGAGTACATACGGAGGACTGTCTCAGCTCTCAGCTATACTCAAGCTGTTGCCTATCACTAAGACTGCAGCTCTGCAAAGTGCTACAAAGAGGCATTTATAATCAGCTAGAGGGATATCCATCTAGCAACGGTGTGTACAGGGACTAGGCTGGGAGGGTCCTGGAAGCAGAAAAGGTGAGATGATGGAACAGTAGGCTGTGTTGGGGGCCCTCCACAAGGAAGGACGGATGCCCCAGGTGGTCTGTTCAAGCTGTAGTGATTGCTAAGGGCCTAATTCTGGGACTGGAATGGGCACACCTCCAAAACAGAGATAATATTCATGGTCGAAAAGAAGCAAACAGGATAGCCATGAAGTACTGACCAGGAATGGAGCAGGAGCCCAGCCAATGATTAGAGAGACTCTCAAATCGAGAAAGGAATTAGGATCAAAAAGGAAACTGAGGCAAGTGCCCAGTGCCAACAGGAAGACTACAGCTCAGTGTCTGGCATAAACAATTAATATTACTGGCTGGGCACAGTGGCTCATGTCTGTAATCCTAGCACTCTGGGAGGCCGAGGCAGAAGGATTGTTTGAGCTCAGGAGTTCGAGATCAGCCTGAGCAAGAGTGAGACCCTGTCTCTACTAAAAACAGAAAAATTAGCCGAATGTGGTGGAGTGCACCTGTAGTCCCAGCTATTCGGGAGGATCACTTGAGCCCAGGAGTTTGAGGTTGCAGTGAACTACGATGATGCCACTGCACTCTACCCAGGACGACACAGTGAGACTCTGTCTCCAAAAAAAAAAAAATTGCTTAATCAGAATCTGTCTTGTATTTTTTTACATTTTTATTAAGATATAATGTATAAAGGACATAAATCTTAAGGGTCAATGAATTTTAACCTATGTGTATACCCACATATCCACCACTCAGGTCAATATATAGTACATTATCCCAGAAGGTTTCTCATGTCCCTTTGCAATCACAAAGGAACCACTATCCAGATTTCTATACCATAGATTAATTTTCCTTGCTTGTTTTTGAACTATTAATACGTACAGCATATGTATTAATATTCATCCATGCTGTTGCATGTAATAGTAGGTCATTCTTTTTCATTGCTATATAGTATTTCAGTGTTGAACACTCTACAATCTATATATCCATCTATATTGATATATATTTGTGGTATTTTTCCAGTTTTTGGTTGTTCTGAATAATGCTGCTATGAGCACGCTCTTACTTTTCTTTGCCATTGGTGCATAGAGAACTTACGCACTCATTTCTCTCCATTTCTTTCATGTATGTGCCTAAGACTGTAATTATTGCCTCATGGGGTAGGCATATGGAGTTTTAGCTTTAGTAGATACAGTTTTGCTATTGTACTTTATATCTTTACGGATATGTTTGAACATGACTCTGCCCTCTACTGTGTGCTCTTACAAGATCGACCATTTTATCATTTATAATTTCCCTCAGTCTCTGGTAACTTTCTTTGTTATGAAGTCTACTTTATCTGATATTAATATAGCTATTACCGTTTTCTTTTGATTATTGTTTGCATGATATGTCTTTTTCCATCCTTTTACTTTCAATCTGCCTGTATCATTATATTTAAAAAAGGTATCCTATAGACACAGTATATAGTTGGGTCTTGTTTTTAACCCATATTCCAATCTCTGTCTTTCCATTATTGTACTTTGTAGGGTCTCCCATTCCCCCATTTTCTTTGTATGTCCTGATCTAAAAACATAGAATGCCTTGTCAACTCTGTGACCCAGCCGACTTCACATTTTTCCCAGCAGGTTTGAACCCATGCCATGATCTTGAATATTCCCAGGCACTGATAAAGATATCTAGCTTGTTGGCCAAAACACTGAAAGAAACTGACCCTAGCCCCAAACCAAATTTCTTAAACCCACAGATAAATTCCAAATCCTGATCCCCTTGGTGCAGACAGATCTATACAGGACATCCCTCTCTCTCACTGTCCATCTAAGGATACACTGTAACATTCCATAAGTAAGTTCCCCTAATAAGTGCTTTGGATTGATCACCCTTGTATTTCCTGCTTCTTTCTTTGGAATCTCAACTGGTCCCCTCTCCGACAATTCAGGGCATTCCCTTGTCCAGCCACAGGCTTGGCAGGACAAAACATATTTTGGCCATTTACATGTAATGTAATTGTTGATATGTTGGGGCTTAAGTCTGACATCTTATTTTTTGTTTTCTATTAACTCGAATTATTATTTCTGTTTTCTCTTCCCTGCTTCCCTGTGGATTATTAGAACAATTTTTGTAATTCCATTTTGATTCATTTATAGTATTTTTGAATGTCTCTCCTTGTATAGTTTTAATGATTGCTCTAGATATCACATTATATATGCATAAATTATCACAGTCTACTGATATCATCATTTTACCAGTTTGAGTGAAATATATTAATAGAAACATGACTTCCCTCTATATCCCTTTATTTCCCCATTTATAATTGTTTTAAGTATTTCTTCTACATACATGTAGAACCACATCAGACCATGTTATAAAATTTGTTTCAACTGTGAAATATAACTTAGAAAACTCAAGAGAAGAAAAGTCTATCTTTTACCCATATTTTGCTTATTTTTACATTTTTTTTCTTCTTGCTGATGTTCCAAGATTCCTTCTTCTATCATTTGCTTTCTGTTTAGAGAAACTCCTTAACCATTCTTTTAGTGCTATGTCTGCTGGTGACAAATTATCTTCATTTCCCTTCATCTGAGAATGTCTTGATTTTCCCTTTATTCTTGAAGGATATCTTCAGCGGGTACAGGATTCTGTGTTGACAGTTCTTTTCTTTCAACACTTGAAAAATATTGTGCCACTTCCTTCTTGCTTACATGCTTTCTGATAAGAAATCTGCCATCATTCAAATTGTTTCTCCCCTATAGGTAAGTTGTTGTTTTTCTTTTTGCTGCTTTCAAGATTTCATTTTTTTTTTTTTTAGTTTTCATAAATTTAATTATGATCCTTCTTGGTGTGGATTTCTTTGAGTTTATCCTATTTGAGGCTTTCTCATCTTCTTGAGTCTGTAGCTAATACCTCTTGCCATATTTGGAAAGTTTTCAACCATTATTTGAATTTTTTTTTTTTATTTCAGCATATTATGGGGTACAGATGTTTAGGTTACGTATGTTGCTCTTGCCCCCCGCCTCCCCGGCTAAGTCCGAGTTTCAAATATGTCCATCCTTCAGGTGGTGCACATTGCACTCTTTGTGTATGCAAATACCTGTCCCCTCCTCGCTCCTCCCCCCTCCCCCCTCCCCCCTGCCCAACATCCAATAGATGTTATTCTTATATGTGCACTTATGTGTTAATCAGTTAATACCAATTTGATGGTGAGTACATGTGGTGCTTGTCTTTCCATTCTTGGGATACCTCACTTAGTAGAATGTGTTCCAGCTCTATCCAGGAGTATACAAGAGGTGCTATATCACCATTGTTTCTTAAAGCTGAATAGTACTCCATGGTATACATATACCACATTTTATTAATCCACTCATGAATCTCTGTCCTTTTTCTTCTCTGATTCTCCAGTGATATGAATGTTAGATATTTTGTTATAGTCCCACAGGTCCCTGAGACTCTGTTCATTTTTTTTTCAGTGTATTTTCTGTGTTGTCCAGATTGGGTAATTTCTATTGTTTTGCCTTACAGGTCACTGGTTCTTTCCTCTGTCTGTTCCATTCTGCTGTTGAGCTTGGAAGGATAAATACCAAACAGCTAGGGCAGAGGTTGGGATAAGGATCTTAAGATTAGGATGGGAGGCCAAAGGCAATTTGAATCTAATCTGTACTGTTTTATCTTTACAAGGAAAAGAGATTTTTTATGCATTACTGGTGTAATTAAAAATGAATAAATAGAACCAATGTTTGTTTCTTAGTTTGACAAATACACCATGGTAACATAAGATGTTAACAATTAGGAAAAACTAGGTGACAAGTATATAGAAACTGTCTACATTCTCTTTGCAACTTTTCTGTAAATCTAAAATTTTTCCAAAAGAAGTTTATTTTTTAAAAGCACTGAAGATAACTGACTGAAATACAAAAAAAGAAAGCACAAATTACAAGATATTTGTGTTCCATAGATTCCTATGTAGCCACGAAATATAAATCAATAAAATAATATTCGACCATAGAATGATCCCCAAGACATATAATCAAAAGAAAAAATTAAGTCTCAGAACAACGCATATGATACAATCCCAATCATGTACAAAACAAAATAGAATCCATGAGCATGCCTGGTATATAAATGAATAGAAAATGACATGAATCCATATCCTAAACCAGGCAAACTTCTGTAAAGAGCCAGACAGAAAATATTTTCAGCTTTTTGGGCTATCTGGTCTTTGTCAGAATGATTCAACTCTACCGTTGTAGCAGGAAAGCCACCATAGATAATATGCATGTGAAAGGGCATGGCTGTGTTCGAATAAAACTTTACTTACAAAAACAATCTGCAGGATAGATTTGGCCTGTGGGTCATAGTTTGCCAACCTCTGTTCTAAACTGTTAGCAGAGTAATGGGTGAATTGTTTATTGCTAAAATAATTTAACAAAAGCTGTACTGATGTATTATTTATATTAAAAATAATATTAATAAAGATAGTATCCTAATGCAGTGCCTGGTATAAAGCAGTGTTTCATAAATTTTGCTTCTTCTCCCCTTCTTTGTCTACTACTAGCCTACAGCTGAATTCCAGTGTGCTGCATGGTTAACCTGCCAAGTTATTATTAATACAATACCTTGAACCATGTAAGTTTGAGATTATGAACCAGTTGCCCCACAGAGGGAAACAAGCAAACAGCAGGTGCCATAGTTTGGCACTGAAATGAGCTCTCCCTTATCTGCTTCCCCCTTTCACAGAGGCTTCAGGGAAGGCCCAGCCAGGTACAGGGATCTCCCAGAAATCTCCAGGCCCTCTCAGGGAGAACGGCTGAGGAATGTGCTAATTGACAACCAAGCTGAGTGACAGTTATGTTCAGGAATGATTTGCAAATTGCATTCTCCTAGAGCTTATTAGGGGACCCATTAACAGTACAACAGTACATTACTTTTTGAAATTCTGATCTAAGCAGAAAATTAAAATTATTTGCTAAATGACCTAGTAAAATTGAATAAAATGTGCTGAGAAAATGAAAACTGCAATAGATCATCCTGCAGAATTTGGTTAAAAATAGTATCTTTTTCCTGTCAGCGAAGACAGCATTGTGCCCTTTGTGCAGCCTTGGATGGGTCTGGCGTGTGACTCAGAGCCTCAGTGATCCCACCTACAGAATGACTCACTTGGCCAGGAGGGCTAAACTCAATGCCAGCATGGGGCTGATGACATGGAACCCACGTTCCAGGCTAAAAGCCCAGTATGACCTTCCACCTCCAATACATCCACCCCTTTAAACCACCTAGTTCAGGACTCACCCACTCTTTGTTGCTTCAGCCATTTCAACCACTATGTAACTGACCTCCCTCTCCCCAACTACCCAGTCCAACATGATCCCCGCAATTTCTATCAGAACACTCCATCCAAAATGCAAGTCTCACTTTGTCATACTCCTTATTAGAAAATTTCCAGGAGCAACCCATTGCTCAAAGATCCAAACTCTGTAACAATGGTCCTCAAAATGTGGTCCCCTGACCAGCAGCATCACCCAAGCACTTGTTAGAAATGCAAGTTTTTAACCTACTATATCAGAAACTCTCGGTGTGGGGCGATCCGAGTTTTCATAGCCCTCTAGGTGACTCTGATGCATGTTCAAGTTTGAGAATCACTGCTCTATAGCGTGGCACAAAAGAAATTTTGCAGTCTGGCCTATATGTTCCTGACTCACTCACCCCCATGCACACTTCCTTCTATCCTACTCAACCACACAGCTTTCTGACCCATCCAAAATGGACTGAGGGTTTGCACATGCTACTCCCTCTGCTGGGAAGGCCTCCCCCTTTGGCTTGGTGAGCATCACATCCTTCAAAGATCCAGCATTTCTCTGCCTATACCATTCCATAACTTGAGAAAAAAAAAAAAGATCCAGCATTAAAACATCAACTTATCTTCCTATTTGATGGGCCTACCTTGCTTGTATCAGCCCCAAAGTTAGCTATTTAGCTGGTCTGAAGAGCGGCCTTTCCTGAGAGCCCCAAGGAGGTAATTTTCTTCCTCATCTGTCCCCACTTAGCTTTCTGTGCTTGCCTTTAATGTCTGTTTGGACTGGCTGCCTTGCTCAGCTGCGAGGGCCTGGGGGTCAAAATGACTCTTCCCAGGACCTCGCATTGAACCTGGGAGGGAGTTAGTACTTAGAAAATGCTTGCATGAAAAGGGATCTTATCAACTTGAGTGTACAGGGAAAGTGTCTAAAAATCATTCCAATTCACAGACACATCTGATTTTACATGCTCCAAGAGACAGAATATTCAAAACAGCAGGCTTCCACCTCCCCCCATGGTAGCAGTTTGACTCCATGCATTGCATACAAATGATCAAGCTCACACGTGTTTTTAGCATAAGCTAACAGTTCACTTAGCTGGAAAAGATGTCAGTACAAAGGTGTTGCCAACCAGCACAAGCAGGGTTTGCAGCAGCTAGCAGAGGCCCAGATGTTCCGCAGACATCCCTTCTGGGTATGTGAGGCTCAGGTGATATATTTATCAACCTAGGATATAGCTGAACTCATTTAGTTTAACAAAAATCAAAATCAACTCTAACAGGAAGCATCAAAACCCATTTAACTCATAATCTCTTTGGGAAACTCATGACACTCCTGGAGAACATGCCAGGGACATGAACATCAAAACTTTTGAATGAGCACTAACCCCAAACTCTCAATTGTAGGGCCCCAAGAGATGGCCTGGAGAGATTTTGGGGGCCAAAAACCACAGTCTTAGAACTGAGGAAGAGACCTCAGAAGCCATGGAGTCCAACTTTCAGCTGATATCCAAAATGCCCCAGACAGCATCCTCAACAAGCTCAATGGGAACCAAGGCTCCCCACCTTCCCAAAAGTTAACTCAAGGTATGGCATTGTGTCCTGCCTGTCCTGGAATGTCACATTCTTGGAGCCATGAAAGGAACCTTAACTATCATTTAATTTAGTGGCTATTGACCCAAAGATCCCCAAGCTGTTGTTATTTCATAAAGACCAAAGAAAATCATATATTTGCCAAAAAATAAGCCTAACCAAGCTGTTATTTAATATACATTGTATTTCCGGGGAAAAAAAATCATCTCTCAAAATAATGGTGCCCACAAAATGGAAAATTGGTTGAAGGAGGCCCATCGTAATGATAAACATCATTGACTTAACTTGTCTTCTTTTAGAGATGAGGAAAGCAAGCCCAGAGAGGAGAAGTGACTTGCCCACAGACTCACAGATGGATGGAGTAGCAAGCAAAAAGAACTCAGGTCTCCAGTCTCCCAGCCTGGTGCTTTTTCAAGTATACCAGTTCTCATTCATAAAATTAGTGAACCTGTAGGAGAGTGTTTCTCAAAGTGCGGTGCCTGGACCGGTGCATCAGCATCCCCTGGGAACTTGTTAGAAATACAAGTTTGAGGGTCCATCCCAGACTTGCTAAGTCAGAAACTCGGGGAGTGGCCCAACGGTTTGTTTTCCAACAAGTCCTTCAGGTGATTCTGATGCACTGAAGAGCTCGAGAACCACTGCCATAGGGAAAGAATACATTTACCACCTGGTATTTCTCTCAGTCCAGATTAAAGGGAGCACCTTGTGGTAGCATTAGATGAGGTTGTAATTTGCAAGCCAGATGCCATCTTTGAAGCTTAGTCCAAACTGACTACCTGAACAGATGTCCCCTCTATTGCACCCGTGGTTGTGACGGTTAAATGTATAGGTCAGCTTGGCTGGGCCATGGCACCCAGATATTTGGCCAAACACCAATCTGGATGTTGTTGTGAAGGTATTTTTAGATGAGATTGACATTTAAATCCATAGACTCTGAGTAAAGCAGATTACCCTCCATAACGTGGGTGCACCTCATGGGGAATTCCCTAAGATCAGTTGACAGAGGAAAAGAAAATAGTCCTGGTTTACAGATGGCTCTGCATGATATGCAGGCCTCACCCAGAAACGGACAGCTGTAGCACTGCGGCCTCTTTCTGGAGCATCCCCGAAGGACAGTGGTGAAGGAGGACTCTCTCAGTAGCCAGAACTTCAAACAGTGCATCCAGTTGCTCATTTGACTCAGAAGGAGAAATGGCGAGATGTGTGATTAATTATTGATTCATGGGCCGTGTGGTCAATGGTTTGACTACCTGGTCAGGGACTTGGAAGGAACAGGATTGGAGAATTGATGACAAGAAGGTCTGGGGAAGAGGTATGTGGATAGACCTCTCAGAATTCGCCAAAAAAAAAAGTGAAAATATTTATGTCCCACATGAATGCTCACCAGAGGGTGACCTCAGCAGAGGAGGATTTTAATAGTCAAGTGGATAGCATGACCCATTTTGTGGATACTAGTCAGCCTCTTTCCCAAGACACCTCTGTCATTGTCCAATTGGCTCATGAACTAAGTGGCCATGGTGGCAGAAAGTTGAACTAGAAGTCCATTGAACTAGAAGTTAAAACTGTCAGCTGCTTTGGGCTTCTCTTGCCTCTGAATCAACAAGCAAAGAAGGGGGTTACTGTGCTGGCTGGGATGATTAATCCTGACTACCAAGGGGAAATTGGACTACTATTCCACAATGGACGTAAGGAAGAGTATGTCTAGAATACAGGAGATAACTTAGGGCATCTCTTACTATTACCAGGCCCTGTTATTTAAGTCAGTGTAAAACTATAACAACCCAATCTGGGAAGAACTAATAACCCAGACCCTTCAGAAATAAAGGTTTGGTAAAAAGCCACTACCAGCTGAGGTGCTTGCCAAGGGCAAAGGGAATACAGAATGGATAGCAGAAGAACGTAGTTATAAATACCAGCTGTGACCATGTGACCAGTTACAGAAATGAACACTGTAATTATTTCGAGCATTTCTTCCTAATTTTATTATGAATATGTGTGTGTATATTAAGCAAATTACCTTTGTTTTCTTCCCTGTTTTATCCCTTTAAGATATAACATAAGATGTGTTGACTTTATATCACAGTATTTACATATTGTTAAATTTACATCATAGTATTTAAGTTACAGGATATCAAGGAGAAAAGTAAACATCATTCAAAGCTTTTGCATCTTCTTCTGGAGAAAGGGTTAGTGTGCTTTTGGTTGTGCACAGGAAAGTTGTACTGTATTAGTCAGAAGCAGTTTTTGTCTTTATTTAGAGATTAAGTATGACTCAAGGAAATGCATATGGGTGGAAGTTGGTAAGGGTGTAATGGTTAATTTTATATGTCAACCTGGCTAGACCACAGTACTCAGACATTTGGTCAAGTACCACGCTGGATGTTACTGTGAAGGTATTTTTTAGATGAGATTTACATTGAAATCAGTAGACTTTGGGTAAAGTAAATTACCTTCTGTAACGTGAGTGGGCCTCATCTCAACAGTTGAAGGCCTTAAGAGAAAACAGACTGAGGTCCCCTGGGGAAGAAGGAAGTCTGCTTTCAGACTGTCTTTGAACTCAAGCTGCAACATCAACTCTTCCCTGGGTCCCCAACCATTGGCCTACCCTCTAGGTTTTGGAATTACCAGCCCCTACAGTCATGTGAGCCAATTCCTTAAAATAAATTAATTTTAAAAATACACATACATACACACACATCCTATTGGTTCTGTTTCTCTGAAGAATCTTAATGCACTGAGAGATGACCATCTATCCTTGGCCAGATGTCCCCAGGCCTGGAAATACCATCCCTCTAAGATATTCTTGCCTCTATTGGAAAGTTCTTAGGTTAGAAAGTTTTTCTTTATAGTTAACAAAGATCTGGTCCCTTAACCTCCACCCTCCACCTATCTCGGCGTTGCACCTTCTGGGTGATCACACCAGCCCTGCAAACCTCACCTTCACTGAGGCCTTCAAGATAACTGCTCCATGGCTCCCCGGTCCCATGGAATATCACTCACTGGGAAAAAGTCGTCAAGCCTGTGCCCAAATAATCTCCCTTTCTGGGGTGTTCTTTAAGGCAAGTGTGGGGAGAAGGAAGGAGGGAGGGAGGAAAGGAAAAAGAATAGGAGGAAAAGGGGAAAGAAGGAAGAAAGGAAGATGGAAATGCTTTTCAAATACCTGCTAAGTATTTTGCACAGAATCCACAAAACAATACTGTGAGATTGGTATTATTCTCCACCGCTGCAAAAATTAGGAAACAAAAGATCCATGAGGTAAAGTAAATCAGTGGCCATCTTCAGTGTTGACTCCCTTCTCAGGAGGTCCCTCCCCCATCGTGGCAAGACCACCAGCAGCAGTTTCCAATGAGCAGCCTGGTAGCTTAATCAGTGGGCTCAGGAAAGACCTGGGAATTGTTCTCATTGTTCTAGCTTAGGTCACATGCTCATCTCTGAACCAATCACTGTGGCCAGAGGAATGTGATGCTTTGATTGGCTAAACCAAGATCATGTGCTCTTGCCTGGTCCAGAGGGTGAGAGCAGCCTCAGATGAATGGAGAGAGGAGGCGAGATGCTGTTAGCAGTGGAGGAGGGAATGAATGCTGGAGAAACAGAAAAAAATGAGGAACAATGGAATCATGATCTAAACAAAAGGGATTCCTGTAAACACAGTGAATGTCTCCTTCTACCTGGTAAGCTTGTTCTGTTTAAAAAGTCATATATATAAATACTGCGCATTGAATTATTAAAGTGTAAAAATAATTGTTAAGAATTAGCCAGAAAGGGAAGGTCTTGGGAAGTTCCAACTAGCACAAATTTGTTATTAGCATCCACAGCTCTGATCTGAAGTGCCAAACTTGCACTGTTCTCTTCACAGAGGTGGGCTAGGACACATGCCCTGTCCCAGGAGGAAGCTCTGGTCTTTGAGGCTCTTTCTTAGTTATTCGCCCCATGTATATAATCACTCTTGGAAACTCATTTCCTTAATTTCTCGGATATTTCCAAGATGCTTCATTGGTTAAAGCTCATTGACATTGCCTGTTCCTCTATGCCCAACATTAGCTCAGTTATGACCTCCAGCACCAGCCAGCTCTCACAGGAGGAGCCTTTACAGCTCCAATGCACAGCCTAAAATACATTTTACAGAAACCCCAATCTCACCCCAACACCAATTACTCATATCTAGTTACCATACATTTAAAAAGTAATTTCACAACTTAGAACAGTTAAAACCACACAATTCCTAGTATTATGAACACATTTTTACTAACTTTTGGCTAAGAACAACCATGCTTCATCTTAGAATTCCCTCTGGGCTTAAGTAGAAAACAACTTTATAATTCTGGATTCATTCTTGGGTTTTAAAAAAGCATTCTTGGCATACTCTGGGTCTAGCATTTCAGAGCTTCAGAACAGGTTGACAACTAAAGCCCTCACAGAGACTTCTATTTAATCTTTCCTTTTGCTAAAATCTGAAGCTTTGTAAATTCCTACTTAAAATGTAGACAAGAGAAGGCATTGAATACCTTCTGATTACTCCCTCTCAGCTCCCTTGCCTCATATTTTCTTTGAATAAATTCAAAGAGAAAATGAAGGAGGATGGACCAACCATATTTATTCCATCATTCATTCAACAGATTTTTTTTTGAGTGGCCACTGTGTATCAGGCACTGTGGTGGGTAGTGGCTGTATGATAGTGAGCAGGAAAGATTCTGTCTATCCTCATAAGGTTTGTGGTCTAGTACAGGGATCAGCTGACTGCAGCCTGTAGGCCAAATCTGGCCCAACCCCTGTTTTTGTATGGCCCACAAGATAAGAATGTTTTTATATTTTTAAATTGTTGGGAAAAAAAGAATATCTTGTGACACATGAAAATTACATGAAATTCCAATTTCTGTGTCCATAAAGTTTTATTGGAACACAGCCATGCCCATTAATTTACCTATTTCTCTTGGCCACTTTCACATAGTGGCAGAGTTAAGTATTTGCAACAGAGACCATGCAGATGGCAAAGAACAAAATGTTTATTGCCTAGCCCTTTACAGAAAGAATTTGCCGACCCCTGGTCTAATGGTAAATGGGAGAGCGAGTGAGAAGAAGATGGCTACCTCCTCACTGTGGAATGGAATCTCTCTCCCAACCATTAGGTGGAAATGCCATCCACTACACTTATTTTTGCAGTAAGTGGTCCAAAACACTCATTTTTCAGTCAAGGTTTTTGCTGGTTGCTGCTTCTCCTCTTTAACCTGGCTTTACCCATGGAAAACCACTCCCTCCTTGTCCATTTGCTAATCAACAATTGACCTCCTCCATCACCCATTCAGACCCCCTTTGTCCTTCCAGACCATACTGAGGGCCACCTATTTCTGGAGATATTTGATCAGGATCTTAGCAACCTGAAGTACTTTGAACAATTCTGAAGGACACCTCAGGCAGCCCAGCCCACAATGATCTCTTCCATCTCTGAAGTCCTATGACATTGCTAATGATGTCATTTACCACTTAACAGCTATTTCCTGCCTTATCTTCTTAAGAGAGTGAGTTCTGGCAAATGTACCTTACCTATTATTATATCTTCTATGAAACAGTGGATGCACGGTTTCTTAATTCACTAGTTGTATGTATAAGCAAGAGCAATGTCTGGGATAAAGATTCATCCTAGAGATAGAAGAATTCAACCCATGCTCTAGTCTTGCCACCTAATAACTGCAACATTCTCTCAGCCTTTGTTTCCATAGCTCTGAAATGGGGACAATGGCTCCTCTTTCACTAGTTTGTGTAGGAATAACTTAAGAACAACAGTTCTCACCTGGAGGATTTGTCAAAACACAGATTGCTGGGCCCCATGCAAAGAGATTCTGATTTAGTTATTGTAGCATAAGGCCTGAGAATTTGGATTGCCTGATACTGCTGGTCCAAGGGCCTCACTTTAAAAACCACTGCTTAACATAATGTAGTGAAGAACACATAAAGGATGCATTCTGATTCCCTTGTAAAGAAATGATGTTCATGAGGATGACAACAGTGATGGTGACAGTGATGATTATAATGATAGTAATAATACTCACAAGGTTTCTACAACTTAAGTTTTTCTATCAAAGTAGTTTCAAATTCATTCAGACATTAGGAAGGTGGGATGCTTTCTGCATAACCACATGAAAAAAATTGATGTACTTAATTCTGTCACACGAGTCAGCAACAATTTTACTAGCAGAAAATATGACTATATTATATGCATGCAGGTTTCTGCATCTTGAAAAAATAACAATACATAAAACACTCCTTTAAAATTGCATTTTTAAACTTCCCATTAATATTTATTGTTCATTCTTTTTTAACTCAGTTTAAAGAAAATTTACAGGAGAAAAAGTTGAAATTGAGAAAGTTGTATTCTAAGACCTTGATGTTATTGATGACTAGGGAAAAGGCCTCTGTGATGTGATTTTGGTGTTCCCTGTGGGCATAGTTTGAGAACGACTGGCACAGCATAGTTATGCCAAGCCAGTGTTGCAGGCTGAGTTCTGTGGGACATGGCACCTTGGCAAGGCCACCATGGCGTTGGTTTGATCCACCACACTGCAGGATGGGAAACAGAAAACAGACTGGATGCTGCAGGACTGACCACACACATGTAACTCACAGGGGCCAGATGCTGTTTTTTTACTTTCCACTGGGAAATGCAACTGCCAAGGAAAGGAATACCTTTATTTTAGTTGGCCAACATTTTTCCTCCTTATTGGAAAGTTTTTTTAATGCAGTGTTTATAGCAAAAAATATTTCCATTGATTGAGCCCACTATGCACCTGATGGAAGTTACCTTAATGCATTTTCTCTCTTCCTCACAACAACACCGCCATCTGTTTGTTATATGTCCCATTTTAGAGTGAACAATAGAATCTACTTGGTAAGTATGTTCATGGATTAAACGAGATAATGCATGTAAAGTGCTTAACTCAGCAGAGCACATAGTAAAATGCTTGATAAATGCTTGTTCTGGTTCTTATTGATTTCAAAGGAGAGAAGGATTCACAATTGTTTGTATAAACAAGAGCATATTCAAATTTAGCCCTATAACAGTATATTGGACTGCTCCTAGTTGCCCCTACAGGTTTAGTCTCCCACCTTCTCTTGTGCCAGGAAAGCTGAATCCTGTGATTATATCAAAACACCTTGCCCTCTGGCTTCTGTTGGGTTTGGGCAATGGGGTGCACCTGCAGGAGCTGCAAGGAAGGGATGAGAGTGAGGTCACAGCTTTCTTTTCCCAGACTCTCTATGCCGAGAGCTGAAGCTGACCATGTTGCTGGGCTGAGGTTCATTCCTACTGTCAGGCAGCCCTCTCCCTACAGTGCATTCTATAGGTTGTAGTAACCACTCCCTCCCTCTACCCTCCTCCTTCCTCCCAACTCCCCCAATTCCCTCTCCCCATTACTAACCCCAGGATATGGCCTATTCCTTGTGATTTCTCTATACACTTCCCACACATTTGGAAAGAATCACTTTCTTCAACCCTCTTCAAGTTGCCCAGTTTGTCATTGGTTTCCCACTAGGACCTAACTGATGCATAACACAGAAGTTCCTAGACTTCCGTGTTAGTTGATACTTCTCCATCAACAGCATCCTTAGTGTCTCCACAATTTTTTTCATGGGAGCACTAACATGATGAACAGAAATACCTAACAATTATGTTTATCAAGTAGTCAGTCAGGTACAAACAATTTAATAAGTATTTATGTACTGACATAACTAAGTTAGTAGCTAATTTTAAAAATAATACAAATATAGTGTTTCTACATGCCAATAGCAAACTATCTGAAAAAGAAATCAAGAAAGCAATTCCATCTACAAGAGCTACAAAAAAATAAATAAAATACCTAGGAATAAATTCAACCATTATAGAGGGGAAAGAGCTCTACAATGAAAACTATAAAATACTGATGAAAAAACTGAAGAAAACACAAATAAGTGCAAAGACATCCCATTCACGGATTAGAAGAATTAATATTGTTAAAATGTCCATACTACCCAAAGCAATCTATATGTTCAATGCAATCTCTAACAAAATACCAATGAGGCACTTCACTGACACAGAAAAAAAAAATTCTAAATTGCATCTGAAACCACAAAAGACCCCAAATAGCCAAAGCAATCTTGAGCAAAAAGAACAAAGCTGGAAGGCATCACACTATCTGACTTTAAAATATACTACAAACCTATAATAACCAAAACAGCATGATACTGGCATAAAAATAGACACATAGACCAATGGAATAGAATAGAGAACTCAGAAATAAAACCACATATTTACAGCCAACTGATTTTTGACAAAAGTGCCAAGAACACATTGGAGAAAGCACAGTCTTTTCAACAAATTGTACTGGGAAAACTGGATATCCACATGTAGAAGAATGAGACTAGACCCCTATCTCTCACTATATACAAAAATCAACTCAAAATGGATGAAAGACTTAAAATATAAAACCTGAAACTATAAACTACTAGAAAAAACATAGGGGAAATGCTCCATGACATTGGTCTAGGCAAGGATTTTTTGAAGAAGAACTCAAAAGCACAGGTGACAAAAGCAAAAATAGACAAATAGGATTTCATCAAAATAAGCTTCTGTACAGCAAAGGAAACAATCAACACAGTGAATAGAAAAACCTATAAAGTGGGAGAAAATATTTGCAAACTATACATCTGACAAGGAGTTAATATCAAGAATATATAAGAAACTAAAACAACTCAACAGCAAAAAAATAAATAATCTAATTTAAAATGGAAAAAAGACCTGAATGGACATCTCTCAAAAGAAGACATATGGATGGCCAACAGGTATATGAAAAAATGTTCAAAATCATTATGACTAGGGAGATGCAAATTAAAATCACAACGAGGATATCTTAGAATGACTGTTATCAAAAAGATAACAAATGCTGGCAAGGATATGGAAATTACTGCAAATTAGTACAGCTGCCATGGAAAACAGTATGGAGGTTCCTCAAAAAATTAAAAATAGAACTACCATATGATCCAGCAGTCCCACTACTGGGTATATAACCAAAAGAAATGGAATCAGTATGTTGAAGAGATATATACCCTACCATGTTTATTGCAGCACTATCCATAAAGGCCAAGATAGGAATCAACCCAAGTGTCCACCAGTGGATAAATGGATAAATTAAATGTGGTATATATACTCAATGGAATACTATTCAGCCATAATAAAGAATGAAATCTTGTCATTTGTGCAACATGGATGAACCTGGAAGACATTTTTAAGTGAAATACAACAAATACTGCATTATATCATTCATATGTGGAATCTTAAAAAGCTGATCTCATAGAAGTAGAGAGTAGAATTGTGGTTGCCAGAGAGACTGGGAAAGGGAGAGAAAAGGGAGATAGGAAGAGATTGGTTAACTGGTACAGGGTCACAATTAGATAGGAGGAATAAGTTCTGGCGTGCTCTTGTGCAGAGAGTGATTACACTAACAATATTGTATGGTATATTTCAAAATAGCTAGGAGAGAGGATTTTTGACTATTTGAGATGATGGAAATGATAAATACCCTACTTTGATCATTACACAACACACATATATATTGAAATATTTCCCTGTACCCCCTAAATATGTACAATTATTATGTGTCAATTGAAAAAATAATGCACATAAATTGAAAGAAAAGATATTTCTATTTCATTCTCAAATAACTCTAATTACTTAGTAATGAGATGTGTGTACCTGTTGGGCACTACACAACTTCTCAAACCTTGGAGTCAGATTGTGCACCACAACCCTCGTGATGCGCTCTACACTTATTTACACACCATACTTGACTTTGATCACAGCAATGACTGAAAACCCAGTTTTGCAAAAGATATGATGGCACCAAAAGGGAATGTAGCTTAATCTAATATTGAAACTGTGAACTACCTTGAGTTTGTAGTTAGCACAATGTCCACAGGATGTCAAGTTTCCCCCAAAACATTTAAAATATCTGACAAAAAAAAAATATATCTGACAGTACACCTCTGAGTTTGCTGCAGTGCTCTGCGGCACCTTGGCATACAGTTTGGGAACTGCAGACATAGCGTCATTCTCACTCTCTTGCATTCTGATATGCTTTTTTTGAATAGGAAAGAAAAAGTTGTAGCCAACTTGACAGAAATTGTACCAGGGAATGTCTCAACAGGGGGTGATAAAAGGTTGTGAATAGCTGGATTCGGGTCATCTGTATAAGAGAGCTACTCTGTGGCTGGCTGACCCTGTCCATTGAATATGACTTCTCATTATCCTCCTGCATCTGACCTTGGCTCTCAGTCCTGGAAGTACCCTCTCCAGCCCCATTTGGGGCCAGTTAGGCTCTCTCTCTCCTCAATCTACAAGAGAAGCTAAAGTGGTTACAGCCCTGTCCTTCCTCCATATGTCTCTGTCTCTCTTTAAGAAAAGCCAAGCAACAACTTGGCTCTTGTATTCACTGTTCTGAACTCTATTTTTCTCTTGGTCTCTTATCTCCTCTGTTCAAAGCCAATGTCTATTACCACTTTGCAGCCAACATGGCCAGAGATGAAAGATTCTGTCATTATTTTCCCTACATAACAAATCACAACGCTGCTTTATCCCATTCCATGATTGCCTCTGTTTCAAGACTCATTGTTTCTAACTATCAGAGGCACATATGAATTTCCTCTTTATGCCTTTTCTCTTCCATTGCCTGCAAACACTTAGCCATTTATTCATTTTTATCAACACAAACATCGGTAACACTTCGGAATAATCGGCTCCTCTATGATAGCTCATTTATTATTCATTGCAATAACCTTCAACTCACTCCACATCAATAAAGCAGAGAGAGAACCAGCTCAGCCTTCCCACATGTGGGCTGCATATGCACTCTCAGAGCTGCCATGGAAAGCCCTCTGCCCATGGCACAGGCAGGATGCCCGGGTCCTGCCGTGCCCATCACGCACCCTAAGATTTTTTGGAAAGTGCCTGAAATCGATCAGGTTCTCTGGGGCTCATGGCAAATCTCCCCTCAGATTCCCCATTGCTTCTACTAAGAAGAGGCTGAAAAGAGAGGGGGCTTTTATGTCAGACAGCCTAAGCTTGAATCCCCGCTGTGCTGTTCACAAGCAGGTGACTTATCCTCTTGGAGGCTTAGTTTCTCCATCTGCAAAATGATGCTATTACCTACCTCAGAGGCTTGTGATACAGTGAGTAAACAAACTATAGGAATTGCGTAATGCCAGCCCATGGAAGGTGCTTTGCTGTCATTAGACACCATGAGTCCTCTCCCACACTGTAGCTCAGCTTAGAGGCTTTGTAGCAACAGAGGAGGCAGCAAAGAACTTGCACAGATGGACTTTCAAGCTAGACACTGGGTTTATTGGAATAGTTTCTTTACTTCCTGGGTCAGTGTCCTTGTACAAGTTACTTAAACCTCTCTAAGCCTCCATAAAAGGAAACTGATAATAACACTCCTGTGAGGGTTAAATTAATTCTTGACCATGGGAAACATTAACACATTGCCTGGGACATGCTAAGTACATAGCAAACCCTCATAGAGCTGTTTTCACAACCATTTGCTAAAATTCCAGGCCACACCAGTCTGGGAGTAAAAATGGGTGACAGTCTGACCTCCTGGGGTATTTCTTTTGCTTTGACTATATACATAATACTACTGAAGGACATTCAGGCCCTTAAAACCTCCCTAGTACTGGGGGTGTCCTGGGAATTACATCCAGGCATCTCAGCTGCCTCCTATTTCAGCTCTCTCTCTAGCTGCAGGTGGAGTCTGCTATAGAGACTTCCAAGGCTGGCAGAGCCCCACAGAGGGGTGCAATGTTGCCCTGACACAGACTTCTGCCTAGAAGCCCCATTGTTGCCAGAGCTGTGTGGTAGGGAAGGTGCTCCCCAGGGGTAAGCCACCAGCACAGCACTTCCCACACATGGGGGAGACTCCCGTGCCCTCCCCATTGAGCCACATGGCAGTGCACAGGCACCTAAGAGAACCTCCTCTTGTTCCCAGCATCTCCCAGGGTTCAGGTGAGCCTCCCACTTCAGGGCAGCCTGCCTGTGCTCTGTCCTCTCCTCCATCCCTGCCTCTGCTACTTTCTGCTGATCCCAGGGCAATGGGTTCTCCACTCCCCCCACAAAAAAAAAAAAAATTGGTATCCATGTGAGTAACACATAGACAGGCAGGGTGAGGCATTGCAGAACATGGAGGGGAAGGAGAATTTGAAAGCAGGACTAGCATGGATCACTGAAAAAGGACAAATGTCAGCTCTCTCCCCAGGCTGCCCCCATTCCTACTTCTGCCAGTCTTGGCAGGTTGGGCAGAGGATGCCCTGGGAGCATCACAGGCCACTCCCATGATAAGGTTGCTCAAACCTAGAAGGTGTTTAGAGGAAAAGAACCTGCAGCTTCCACAGTCTCATTGTGAGATTTGAAGGAAGGGGCCTGTATTTGCTCTCTGTTGCACAAAACAAGTCACCCTAACACTTAGCAGCTCAAAACAACAAAACCCTACTATTTCAGTTTCTGAGGGTCAGGACTCCAGGCATGGCTAACTTGGGTCCTCTGCTTCAGGTACTCTGAGAAGACTTCAATCAAACTGTCGCTCAGGGCTGTGGTCTCATTTGAAGGCTCAACTGGAGAAGGATCCACTTCTAAGCTCACTTGCCCAGTTGTTGGCAGAATTCCGTTCCTCATTGGCTGTTGGCCAGAGGCCTCCCTCAGTTCTTTGCACATAGGCCTCTCCACAGGGCAGAACGTGTTAACTGGCTTTCCTCAGAGCAAGTGAGCAAGAGAATAAGAAAAACGCGCACCCAAGGCAAAAACCTCATTTTTTTTTTTTTTAGCATGTATGATCTAATTTTTTTCTTTTATTCTTCACACATGTGATAGGTGGTAATAATACCAACTTTACAGCATTGTGTGTGAGAAATTAAATAAGATAACTCAAGAGAAGAGCTTAGCATAATATCATGGGTGCTCAGTAATGGTTAGGTCACTTCCCACATCCCTAGTCACAAGGGGCCTGGCCAGGAAGTCCAACTCCAGGAGAAATAGCTGAATGCTGTCAACTCTAGAAGACTTCTGTTTCCCTTATGGCACAATATTTTTACAACCTATCTCAGAAGCAACATTCCATCACTTTTGCCGTATTCTATTTGTTAGAGGTGAGTCAGTAGGTCTGGCCCACTCCCAAGGGAGGTGATCCATGAGGGCCACTGTAAGCTGCCTCCCACAAGGGTAAAAGGAAAGCAAAATCACATGGGCAGGGCATCTAAAGGGTGTTTTCAAAGGCAGCAGGAGTGACCTCTTGGACTTCTCAAAGTCCCAATGATATAGTCCTCCTAGAATACCCACCCCTCCTCTATTCAGTTCCCTGGCCTCAGGCAAAGCTGGGTTCAACCTCCAGCCTTGCCACTCCCTAGCTGTGTGCTCTTGGGCATGTTATTTAACCTCTCTAAGCTATAATTCCCTACTCTATAAAAGGAAACTCAAAACAGAGCCTGTCTCATTGGATTGCTGTTAAGATAAAATAGACAATGCTCACAAAGAGATGGGCACAGTCCCCTGCAAAGAGAAAGCATTTAATAAATAATGATTATTAACTAGTTGTCTGAGCAAGAAATCGCCAATTTTGCCTTCCAGTTACCCTTCACTATGAGAGGGCATCTTGAATGAAGTGTCTGGGTGTTCTGGTCACTGGAAAAAAATCCTTCCTCAAACAAAAACTAATCCTATGGCCCCTGGCTCCTAAGTGAGCATCTTAGGAGACTGGCTCTTGTGGGTCCCCCACCTGCCCACAGGGAAATAAACAAAAGATGGGTGTATTAAATTTCTAGGGCTGCCATAACAAAGTACAACAGAATTGGTGCCTTAAACAACAGAAATATATTTTCTCACAGTTCTGGATGCTAAAAGTTCATGATCAAGGTGTCAGCAGGGTTGCTTTCTTCTGAGGCCTCTCTCCTTGGCTTGTAGATGGCTGTTGTGATGCTGAATTTTATGTGTCAACTTGACTGGGCTAAGGGATGCCCAGATAGCTAGTAAAACATTATTTCTGGGTGTTTCTGGAAAAGGTTAGCACCTGAATCAGTAGACTGAGTAAAGAAGATCCACCCTCACCAATGTGAGCAGGCCTCATCCAATCCGTTGAGGGCTGGAATAGAAAAGGTGCAGGAAGAGTGAATTTGCTTCTCTCCTTGAGCTGAGACATCCATCCTCTCTTGCCCTCAGACTTTGGAGCTCCTGGTTCTCAGGCCTTCAAGGTTGGGCTGAATTATTCCTGGGCCTTCAACTTGCAGAGGGCAGATTGTGGGACTTCTCAGCATCCACAGTCCCATGAGCCAATTCCTCAGAATAAACTTCTTTCTATATCTATCTGTCTATTAATATATACGTATCCTATTGCTTCTGTTTCTCTGGAGAACCCTGACTAATACAGCCGTCTTCTCCCTGCATCTTCACATGGTCTTCCTTCTCTGCATGTCTGTGTCCTAATCTCCTCTTATGAGGACACCAGTCATATTGGATTAGAGTCCACATTAATGACCCCTTTTAACCTTAATTACCTCTTTAAAGATTCTACCTTGAAATATATAGTACCAGTCTGAGGTCCTGGGGGTAAGGATTTTAACATGTGAATTTTGGAGAGACACGATTTAGCCATACAGTGGGCAAAGCACTTCAAGGTGAGGAAGATGAGGGTTCCCCAGGGATTACAGCACTCTCCACAGAACCTGTGGAAGGTTGGCGCACCTGATGCTGTCACATGAACGCACGACACGTTCATCCTGCACAGGGATCTCACCCCCATCCTGCCACCCAGTGAGGCCCTTCCTGTCAAAATCCCTGTCTCTTCTCTCACTTACACAGCCTACACTCACATTGGAACAGCAGGAGAGATGCCTGAAGAGCATCACAGAAGGTTATGAGGAAAATTACATCCCCTGCCTGGTGTGACACCATCCCTCGTGCTTCAGTGCAGGCCCCCCAGGGGCAGAAAGCACTCCAGGTGGTGGCACAGGTGGGGCACAGGTGGCTTGAATAAAGGAGGCATCTCTGAGGGTGCAGGGCAGGCCCTACAACCATCGCCATTCCTGCAGGGGGTGGCCAAGCTGTTCCCAGTGTGTGAAAGAGTGGGCCAGATAGGCCTCACAGAACTGGGCCTCTTTGCTGGTGACAGTGCTCCCACGCTTCTCGGTGGGGAGCTAAGAAGTTGGACATAATTACAGCAGTGATTATAATTGTGATGACCTTTGGACAGAGAGCTGGAGAAGGACTTTATAATAAGGTGTTGATGAGGCTGAACAAGGAGCAAAGGGCTCACAGAGAGCCTTGGAGTAGGCCAGGCAGGAGTGTGTGTGTGTGTGTGTGTGTGTGTGTGTGTGTGTGCGTGTACATGTGTGTGTCTGGGAGACAGCCCCAGCAGAGCTGCTTCTTGCCCAACGACATTTCTCTTGCAGAGAGCCAGCCCTTCCAAGGGCAGGGGCAGGAGCTTGCAGGAGACGTGGCCTGGAGCTGCAAGGCACTCCCCGACAAGAAATGTGATACGCAGCCTGGTTAGATGTGCTGGGACCATCAGCACATGGTCCACGTGGCATCAGGGCCTCAGAAGGAGAAAAAGAAATACACTGATGTTGTACTTACCATGTAGCAAACACTATTCTGCTTTAACACACTCAGTTTGATCTTCATAACAACCCAGCCAGGAAACTGAAGCACAGAGAGGTTAAGTTACTTGCCCAAATCTATACAGCTAGTAAGAGGGTATGCTGTGATTTGAACACAGGCAGCATGGCTTGAAGGTCCACAGTCTTAGCATATATTACCTTCCCAGACTGAAAAACAAGAACGAGTTGGGAATCATGGTATGTGGAGGTCAGGAGACCAGTTATCAGACCCCACACTCCGTGAGAAGCCCATGAGACCACCAGGGCAGTGGAAAGACAAGAGGAAGAGCCAGTTGTGGGACACAATAGTTCACAGGAGGGTGGAGGGGAAATGGAAATTCCCATTATCCCCACACTCAACCATGTGCTGGGCCCATGCCAGGCCAGGCGGTAGGCACAGTGGCAACAAGCAGAAGGGCCCTTGAAGCATTCCTAGTCAACGCTGCCCAGCACACACGAGGACTGTAGCTCACCTCTGCACACCAAAGGATGTTTATTGCAAACACTTATAATACTGCCTGAAGGCTTTTATCCGGCTGCAGGAGAGTCAATGCCCTCAGAAATAGCCCCCAACCAAGGATGGCCTGGGAGTTGGTGAATAAATACCATGCTTTCTTGTCCCTCACAAAGGATAATTCTGAGCTGTGTGCCCCCCAAAGGTCTTCAGCAGAAACATGCCCCAGTTGTTCTGAGGATAACCTACTCAATAATGCACACTTTATTGACTTCCATTCTTTCCCTATCTTACTTTCCATTTTTTACTGGGGCTTCCTCTTGTCACCTCCCAAATAAACTACTTACACTTAAATCCTTGTATCTGGGTCTGCTCCTGGGGGCATCTAACTAAGGCAGGGACACTGGGACCCAGAGAGGGGAAGAAATGTGCCCTTAGTTACAGAGCTTCTCAACACAGGGCCATGACCCAAATCCAGATCTCCCAACCCCAGATTCAGTGAAGGGCAGAAATTAAAAGCACAAATATATAATCTCAAAGGTCTGGGTTCATCACCTGCATACATTTTATTATTATTCTCCAATCTCTGCCTTCCCTGTAAGAGAATTAAGTATCTCTCCCCCTTGTCATGAATTGTAATATCTGCCTACATGAGAAGTTAATTTCCTCATCCCAATAAAAGAAGGCTTGGCCATGTGACCACTTTCAACCAACAAAATGTGGGCAGAAGTGATATATGCCAATTCTGAGCAGAAGCCTTAACATCTATGGTCAGTTCCAATGGTTTTCTTGCTTTCTCTTTTCTTCTGCCATGAAAACAGTATGTCCCAGATAGGGGCTACTCTTTCAGCCTGGATCCTAGATTAAAGATGGATAGAGCAGCTGATCCATGACTGGCATAAGATAGGAGCAAAACACCTGAGTTATTTTAAACTATTGAGATTTGGGGGACTGTTTGTTACTGCAGCATAACAAAAGCTGACTAATACATTCTCCACATATTGGCCATATTACCTGAAGCAAACAACTAAACCTCGGTGAGCCTCAGTTTCATCCTCTATAAAAATAGGACTAATAATAATAGTATCTACTTAATGGGATTTTTGTGGGAATTACACAAGAAGATGTAGCACAGTGCCTGACATGGAGTAAATACCCAATAAATGTTAACTGTTATGATTATTATGTTTTTCTCTGCCCCACAAAGAGATTACTTTAGAAAGCAAGTTCTCCAGAGAAAATATATGGCTCCTACAAGGCTCACCCCTGGCTTGTTTGTTAAAGACACTTACTTTCCCCTCCTAACAGCCCTGCTCAGAAGTGTTTTGCCCCACCGCAATGCCACAAGAAACACCATGCAAGGCGTCTGCATCCCAGCAGGCCCACATGCGGGAAACCCATAGCAGTTAATGAATCACCACGGAGAGGTCCGGATTAGCCCTGGTTTAATACCTCGAAATGGCAGGGAGTCATTTATCCATGAGCTATGGCCTCTCCCTGTTGCCTGTGCATTACGAGTTATTTATGAGGCAATTTGCACAGTTTCACACTGGCTGGCCATTATGCTGTTGTCTGCTAACCACTAGGAGGGTTGCTGAACCCAGAGACAAAATGGTCCTCCCCCTGCCTCGGCTTAGCCAGTGACAATGAGCCAGTGGTTCCCCTGGCGCAGCACGTTTGCTCTTTGGGGAAGAGAACAGGGCCGAAAGCCAGGTGAAGACAAATCCTGCCACATTCTGCAGCCAGCAACTTGGAATGCACCTGGGGGCTTGTTATGAAAGGCCAGACTCCAGAACAAAAGGCTGCTGGGAAAACCACTAGTTGCAAAGAGATGTTATTTTAATATAAACTCTGAAAGGAGAGTAGGCAGGCTGTCATGGCAGGGGCACCACCTTTGACTATTGTGATGGGAAAACGTCATCATCTGGTGATGCATCTTGCACGTGGCTTGGCACAAAGAAAACTCTCAGACAGTGTCACCTGTTGTTATGATGATTATGACCTGCATCACCCCTGGCTCCCACCATCTTGGACATCATGCTCTAATTCCCTGGTCAGCTTGCCATTGCTACCAGTTCAGCCCATGGATACAGAAGCATTTGATTCTAGGCACACGGGCATCATCAACTACACAGAAGATCCTCCTACAAACAAGCTAAGATCTGAAAGACAACTCAAGAGCCCACATGTTCATACTTGTCCAAACACACAGTGCTATCTACTAGTAACATTCTACATCACATGATCCTTGGACAAAACTTTGGGTCATTGTTTCTTGTCCCTTTTAACAACCTCTATGGCCAAATGTTCCCCATTCAATTTCAAAAGAATAAATATACTAGTTATGAATAATAGCTAAAATCTAATGAGTGTTTGCCTCGTGCCAGGCACCCTGTAAGTGTCTTGCATGCCTTATCTCTTTTCATCTTTACAACTGACTGGTAAGGTCCAGATTCTCCTATTTCCTATCCAACAGATAAAATTAAAGAGGTTAAGTCACTCGCCTAAGGTCACATAGCAAATGGAAGGGAAGATCTGAGGTTTGAATCCAGGTAGTCTGATTTCAGAGTAGGAGCTTGTAGCAGATTCCATAGGTGCCACACCCAGGTCTCCTCGAGCCTAACTATTTCAGGTCATGCCAACCAGCTTCCACCTGTGCAGTATGCCAGCAAAACAAACTGAAAATGCCAGGCCTCAACCAGTGACTCATGGGAATTGGTGTCTAACCAACCCCAAGCCCTCGTCCCTTGAGGGGGATAACTCTGCAGTTCTGTTCTGGCTCCCAGAGTTCCCCAATGGAATTAATCTTCCTTTGCCCAAGGTGGAAATCTACTTGAGAATGCATCCTGAATAGACATCCTTCCCTTCCCTGTCCCACTTCCCAGTGTTTCCTACCAATGTTTACTGGAATTCAATCCCAAATAGGGCACTTGCTTCCCAATCTGTTTCAGGGTCTGCTTCCAAGGAAATCCAAATGAAGACAATGATCTTTCCTCAAATCAATTCATTTGCCTTTTCCTAGAACCGAAATCCTTTACTCATTGACGATTTAAAATTCCTGAGAAGTTTTCCAAAATTCTATTCATTCCACCTACAATTGTCCACAAAGGGTAAGGGGGCAGATGGTGGGTAAAGGTGGCTTTGTCTGTCCTGTGCAGGCACAGCGACAGTTCCACGTCCTCCTAAACGACCAGCATAACAAAAGCCACAGCTAGAAATGATTTCGAGCAAGCTGTCTGCCTCACATGTGGCTCAAATTCATTCAAATGGACCCAAACTACAAGTGATTCCCATAATTATGACTCCCAAGTGTTCATTTTTCTGAGGCAGATAATCTTTGTTTTACTGACAACAACAAGATGATGGGTTTGCTGACAATCCCAGTCACCAGATAATGCAGGGGGAATTGAAGAAGATAGAACAGAATCTGATTAAACTGAACAAGGAGAAGCTGAGAGAAAGCAATATTCTCTACCTTCACTGGAAACCAGCCCCGAAGACCACAAGTTTTCCCAGGAGGAGGAAAACCCTCCTCCCCAGTAGGAGAACAATGCCCTTCCTAACTTTCCCTCCTATGCCTGTCTTGAACCCAGCTGTCTCAGGCAACCAAGCACTGGGTAAACTATTTCACTTCTCTGAGCCTCAGTTTCCTCATCTGAGCACTTCTCATTGAATGCCCACCACATGCTGGACACCTGTAAGTATTAAAAGAGGTAATGTATACAAAGGACTTGGCACATAATAAGCACCCGATAACTTTTCACTAAAATCATTAATTATCATTGTTATTTTATTTGATCCTTGAAACGAAACTGTACTGTGGCTTTTCTTCTCTCCGTTTTATAGATGAATAAACCAAGGCTAAGAGAGGACTTGACTAGGGCTACACAGTCTGAATTTGTACCCAGAGCTTTGGATTTTAAGACCATGTATCTTTCCACCCTCTGGTCTTGGGGTCCCCAGACTATAATAAAGGGAGCACACCCTGAGGGAACAGAGTGCAGAGCTGGGATCAGCAAACATTTTCTGTAAAAGTCCAGATCCAAGTACGTTAGGCTTTGCAGGCTTATGATGTTGCGCACCAACTACTCAACTCTGCTTCAGTAGCACAAACGTAGCCATAGCATAATGCCAGCAGATGAGCATGGCTGTATTCTAATAGAACTTTATCTACAAAAGACAGGCAGTGGGTAGGCAAGATTGCACCTGTAGTTTGCCAATCTCTGTCATGGACAAAAAAAGCCCAAGCTTTGGAGCCAGACAATCCAAGATTCGAATTCTGACTCAGACAATACTTAATTGCGTCCTCAGGTCATCTAAACTTTCTAAGACTAGGTTCAGTCATCGCTCAAATGGGAATCATAATATTTACTTCATAGAGTTTGTCAGGGTTCAGGGTACCACTCATCCCTCATCCCTCCCCTTCTGGATTTCTGCCAAGGAACCAGTCAGCCAAAGATCCATAGACACAAGAAACAGAGTCCCGGCTTTATGAATGGCTGGGCATGCAGATGGTATCCAAATGCAAAGCTCACTAGGCAAAGAGAGATTGGAGATCACAGACAAGTCCCAAGGTCTCAGTGAGGCCTCCTACCTCCTGCCCTAAAATTTAAACCTTGTGATCTGTATGCTCACCTACAGGAAGAAAGCTATGTGACCAGAGACCAGGTCTTCAAAGCAAACCCTGGGTCCACAGACCCCATCAGCCATGTGACAAGGATGGCCAGTCCCCACTTCCCAGTGGCAGGCAGAGCAGAGACCTGGCTTGCCCACATGCAGTGGCCTCACCCACTAGCAAGATGTGGCCCAGAGAACACTAAGCTCTGACTGGTTGGGTTAATAACCAGCAAGG
>NW_012149485.1:1063513-1068133 GCF_000956105.1 Propithecus coquereli
AATCCCAAAGCAGAAAACACTGATTTTAAAATTCCTCTGCTAATCTCTGCATCTTCCTCCTGTCCTACTGCAGAAGGGCTGCTCCACCCCTGCTCAATTCCCCTGCTCTTCTTCCCCCACCCTCCAAAAATATCTTGTCTCTAAGATGGTTGTGTTCACCTATCTCCATTCAAACCTCTGATCCTTCCTGGGTCCACTCCACTCACCTCATTTCCCTTTCCTCAACTTCTTCCTGTGACAAAAACCACTTTCTGTCTTCTCCTCCATAACTGAAGTCTCATTTAATTCTGACCCTAGGTTGAGACACTAGGGGCCTTTTACATATAAGGGTGCTCACCACATGGGAGCTCTCTTCTCTTCCTCCCCATCCTCCTGCAACAAACTTTCCCAGGACATGACAACAGAATGACCTTTGCCATAAACAGAAGAGGTTTCTTAGCTCTGGTCTTATCTTCATCCATGCATCACTGGCTGTCAGTCAGCCAAGAATTTGCAGAAGGAAGAGCAAAGTCTGAGCATCACAGATGGAAACTTGTCCCATCCTACCCTCACCCCAAACCCTCATGTCCCCGCAGTGGAGGATGAGTGAGGGTGAGTAAGACACCGTCTACTCATCCACCCGAGGGGATGTTGTCAGGTTAACCAGGAGCTAGAGAGGATATGTTTTGCAACCAGAGGGGAGAAGGAAAGAAAGAAACAAGAAAACAAAGAGATCCTTCCTCATGTCTGAGAAATATGAGTATTTATGCACATACTAATTAAAATTGGCTCAGTTGCCATATGCACACAGTTAAAGGGGCTGGTGTTCTAGACACTGACACTAAACAAAAGCTGCTTTCGAAACACAGTGCATTATGGAGGCTCCTGACAAAACCAAATAATCACTTCTGGTGGTTGTATATTCAAATCAACTCCACAAATATTCAGCGAGCATCCACTGTGTGCCCAACACTGTGCACTATTCTGGAATACGAAGATAAATAAGAGGACGCAGACTGCCGAGGGAAATAAACACATAAAAAGGCAAATAGAATACAACACAGCTCACACTGCTGTCAGGGCAAGAACACAGGTAGAAGCCAGCTGTCGCTTTGGCCCAAGGAATCCATCTCCTCGAGGGCTGCTGACGAGGGTCCACAAGGAGGAGTTCACAGGAGGAGAAAGCTGCTCCCCTAGCATGGAGGCAGGAAAGCGCATGGTCTAGAAGGACAAGTAATTCGATACAGTTGAAACATCACCAACGTGGGAGGAGGGGAAGGAGATGATTTTTAGCATCCTTATATGAAGGTTTGTAAATTCCTTATACAAGCAGGGTCCTTGCCTGTCTAATTTTTCACTGTACCTCCAGCACTTAGAACAGGGCTGACAGAATAGTGCTCAATAAATATTTATTTTTAAAAATGAACAAATGACTAAATCAACAAATAAGGGATTTGCAACCTGGGTTTGTGAAGCACTTCAAAGCAGCACACCCATTTTACATGATGACTTCATTAGTTAGAATAACACTAGCTGGCTGAATGTGGTGGCTCATGCCTATAATCCTAGTACTTCAGGAGGCAGAGGCAGGAGGATCCTTTAAGTCCAGGAGTTCAAGACCAGCCTAAGAAACATAGCAAGACTCTGTCTCTACAAAAAACAGAAAAATAAGCTGAGTATAGTGGCATATGCCTATTGTCCCAGCTACTCGGGAGGCTGAGGCAGGCAGATTGCTTGAGCCCAGGAGTTTGAGGTTGCAGTGAGCTATGATGATGCCACTGTGCTCTAGCCTGGGTAACACAGCAAGACTCTGTCACGAAAAAAATTAAAAATAGGCCAGGCATGGTGGCTCACACATGTAATCCTAGCACTCTGGGAGGTCAAGGTGGGAGGATTGCTGAGCTCAGGAGTTCAAGACCAGCCTGAGCAAGAACAAGGCCCCGTCTCTACTAAAAAAATATAAAAATTAGCCAGGCATGGTGGTGCATGCCTGTAGTCCCAGCTACTCGGGAGGCTGAGGCAGGAGGATCGCTTGAGCTCAGGAGTTTGAGGTTGCTGTGAGCGAGGATGCGCCACAGCACTCTAGCCTGGACAACACAGTGAGACTCTGTCTCAAAAAAAAAGAAACTGAGGCTCAGCGATGCTAAGCCAAGGGTAACCCCACCATTCAATGGATAAGGTGGGATGTGAGGATTCTGGAGCCAGAGCCTAAACTTTTCAGCACCATCTTCAACTGTCTCTGCAATTAGAACAGCTCTTCTGTGTCCATCGCCACACAAGTGGGTGTCTGCATAGGTTCTGCAGGGCCTCAGCTGTCAAATCCCATAAGTAGGGCTGGTAGCCAAAGCTGGAAGGTAGACAATGTAAGAGGTATGGTCAGCAAAGGTGGTCATCTTCAGTGAAGGCCTAGAAGGCCTTGTTTCCAGAAGGCCTACACCTGGGGAGGCAGAGCTCTATAGACTGTTAGAAGTTGGTGTGCCCTCCTGTGTTCTACTGAGAGAACAGAGTATCTAAGCTTTGAGGTATCAGCAGGGTTTGGCCCACTTGCCCTGACATGCCTGTTTCACCTACAACACATGAACATTTTTTCTTTGCCCTTCTTGCAACAAACTGTGCTGTAATTCTAAGGCAAACAGTGTGAGGTACATTCAAATTACAGTCCTCACTTATGATGATTTGGGCCACTTAAGTAACCAATCATTGTGACTTTGAATGAGCTTAATTATCAGGGTACTTCAGTGCACAAATAACCATGCACACTCTGCTAGCCAGGCTGACAGCTCTAATTGAATCCAGCAGTCTAGTTTTATCTGGTAAAAATAAAAAAATAAAAATTCCTGGAATTTAGTCCTGACACTTTATACTGCATTGTCAGGATGATTGAAAGGGTCCACCCAGCTGCAAATGCCCAAGGCTGGGCTCTTTTTAGAAAGACCCAAGTCTCTTCTCTTCAACAGGCAACTTAACTAAAGAGCAGAAAAATAGAGATAATTCTTTATAAAAGTACTTTCAGACACAGCATCTCATTTAATCCACTCAATGGCTGTAGAGGTATCAGCCTCCTACATAGTGTTTGGAGTTTAATCAATCAATATTAATTGAATGAATGCCAATTCATAGATGAGAAAACTAGGGCTCAGCAGTTACATGACTGGTCCACACTGACCCAGTCAGTCCAGGGCAAAGCCTGGTTCTTAATCTCAGATCTGCCAACTCAATTATGAGATGGAAAATCTGGGCCTAATGAGGATGCAGCCAGCATCCTTGCCTCAGCTTATCTTTCCAGACCTGGGTCTGCCAGCCTTGAACAGGCCCTGGGCCCCAAGACCTTCCAGCTCCATCTTCTGCCCTGAAGGCCAGAGCAGGCCTGAGGACCACCCAGGAACAAACCACAGCATCAGCGCATGGTCCAAAGTCCATGCACTCGAGTCCTGACACCTCCCACAGCATCTTCTCAATTTTCTCTTTTATCACAATCTCCTTCTCTAAGCTCAAAAGGTAAGAGTCTCTCCAGCTATCTGGCCCTTCTGCACCATCTAACCCAGAGTTTATTGACTTCTTTTGTCTAAGTACTATTAATACTTTGGCAATCTGTTGAAGCCTACAAATCGCTTCTCAGAATACTAGTTTTAAATGTATAAAATAAAACACAATGGATGACAAAGGAAACCAAAAATATGAAATACACTTTTCAAAGTGTTTTTAAAATATGTTATATGAATAAATGTGCTTCTTTATTAATGCATTAAACAAGATCTATCAGAGGATCTAATAATATCCATAATTTCAAAGTAGTGATGAACATGAATGAGGTTTGAAATATCTGTAACAACTTCAATGTGAAATAAAAATATCTGGGTTTTTTTATTGTTAACAAAGTCACAGATACTGCTAATACTACTTTAGTTTGGTTCCTAAATTCAATAACTGAAGGAAATGATAAAATTCAATTAGATGTTAGGGAAAATAAAAGTATAATATTTTCCCATTTGAGTTCACAGACTCCCAGAATTCTATCGAAGACCCATCAGTGGACCCCAAGTTAAGAACCCTTCCTGTAATCCCAGATTGACCAGTACTCGTCCCATCTGGACTTGGAGAAGGAAGGAAGGAAGAGCTTTCCACATCAGCATCCTTGACCCATAGCTGCAGTGTAGCTATCTCCAAACAGGGTCCTTCAGCCTCATCACCCCAGCCCACCCCTATGTGTCCTCCCTAGGCTGTTTCCTAGAGCCTTGGCTTCCTACCCCACATTGGTTTTAGTCTTTCTTTTGTCATTTCCCTTTTTACAAACTTTTCTCTTCAGTTGTACACAAACCACACCCCACATTTCTTTCCAGCTTCCAGCCCACATTACTCCTCTTTGCAGCATTGTCACTTGGAGACTCACAATGTATATTACACTTTCCATGATCACAATACACATTGACAAGAGAACGCCAGCCCCAAAACATTTACAACAGGTGCCTCCAGTCCCAGGAAGGAGCAGCCTCTATTACATAAAATCCATCCCCACCCCAATCAGGGGAGAACCAGTTATTGCCTTGGTATTACCCTCTAATATAGTATAAAGACTAAACACTTCTCCCTGAGTTGACTTTACATCACGATAAGAAGCATGGACTCTGTCTTAACATCAGG
>NW_012149485.1:1069012-1071156 GCF_000956105.1 Propithecus coquereli
TGAATGCATTGTATCTAGAACATAATAAAAATAGCTAACACTTACATAGTATACAGGCACTGTTCTAAATGCCTCACGTGTAATTTATCCTATAATCTCACAACAATGCTATGAGATAAATACTATTTCATCATTATTTTACAGATAAGAAAATGGGACTCAGGGAGGGGAACTAACTTAAAGTTCACATGGCTACCATCATAGGATGAAGATGCAGGAAAACCTGAAGGAAAACATCCCGCTAAACCTCTCCCAACTTACCAGTCCTTTGGGGAAAAAATTGAGCTGGATGCCTATCTTATCCCTTATACCAAAATAAAATCCAGACAAATCAAAAATAGAAGTATAAAAAAGGATTCAGAAGAATCCCATAAGGAAATTTAGGTAAATAGTGTAATAATCCTGGGATAATGGAGGCATTTTTCAAACATCATGTCAAGAACAGAAACCAAACAGGAAAGCCTAACAGATTGTACTACATAAAAATGTAAACCTTCTGTTTGACCAATAAATAAACTTGGAAAAATATTTCCCACATATGTTACAGACAAAAGGTTACCATTACTCATAGAGACAGAAACTCTTACCAAAAAAGTAAGGGAAAAAATAAACACCACCAAAAGAAAAAAAATTGATAAGTAACAGAAAGAGGTAACTCACAAAAGATATAAAAATAGCTAGTTAACACCTGATATTCCTAATATGATAGGGAGTGTTAATGATTTAATGTAGCGGTATAAGAAAACTCAACTTATTGCTGATTTCTGCTACTTAGGATAAGCATGTCTTTCTCAATCTCAGGAAAAGTGAATAGGGTCTTTTGTGGTCCTAAGGTCTATAACATCAAACTCCATTTAGGAAAGTGAAGAGAGGAAAAAAGAGACAGATGGGAGCTAGAGAAAGAGTGGTCCGGTGCTGGAGTAAGAGGAAATTTCTAGTCTAGGGTGTCTTTGGTCAGGTTCCTTAGGAGCAGATCCTGAGATGAGGATTTGAATGCAAATTTCTCATTGAGTTAGAGCTCTCTGGGTAAAAATTATAAGCAAGAAATATGAGAACTAAGCTTATTGCAGCAGAGGGTAATAATAAAGATTAGAGCAGAAATTAGTGAATCAGAAAATTTGAAAAAGACAATCAAAAAAGCAAAAGTTGATTCTTTGAAAAGATAAACAAAATTGACAAACTGTTAGCTAAAAACAGAAAAGAGAGAGAATGACTCAAATTACTAGAATCAGGAATGAAAGAGGAGACATTACTAATGACCTCACAGGAAGAAAAAGGATTATAGGGTAATGCCTTGAGCAAATGTACACCAACATATTAGATAACTTATGTGAAAGGGACAAACTACCAAAACTTATGCAAAAAGAAATAGAAAATTTGAGTAGACCCATAACAAGTAAAGAAATTAAATTAGTAATTTTTAAACATTCCACAAAGAAAAGCCCAGGCCCAGATGGCTTTACTGGTGAATTCTACCAAACATTTAAAGAATAAGTAAAACCATTTCTTTGCAAACTTCTTCCAAAAATTAGAAGAGGAGGGAGCACATCCCAACCCATTCTATGAGGTCAATGTTAACCTGATACCAAAACCAGATAAAGACATCATAAGAAAAGGAAACTATAGACCAATAGCTCTAATGAATATAGACACAAAAAGTGTTCAACAAAATACTCACAAACTGAATCTAGCAACATATACAAAAGGATCATACACTGTGACATAGTAGGATTTATCTCAGAAATGCAAGCTTGGCTTAGCGTCTGAAAATCAATTAATGTAATGCACCATAACAATAATAGACAAAAACTAAATATTAATCTCAATAGATGCAAGAAAATCAAACACCCCCCTATAACAAAAACAATAAACAAGGAATAGAAGAGAGCTTTCTTAAACTTATAAAGGGCATCTGCAAAAAAACCCGCAGCCAACATCATGCTTAACGATAAGAGATGGTTGCATTTACCCAACAGGAATTTTTCTCAGTATTTTTTATGATTAAAATAAAATTGTAGGCCGGGTGTAGTGGCTCACACCTGTAATCCTAACACTCTGGGAGGCCGAGGCGGGCGGATTGTTTGAGCTCAGGAGTTCGAAACCAGCCTGAGCAAGAGCAAGACCCCGTCTCTACTAAAAATAGA
>NW_012149485.1:1071206-1072448 GCF_000956105.1 Propithecus coquereli
TAACGAATAAATCCAACATTTTCAATATGCTTACATACTAGAAACGTACCTCTCACTCACTTAAAGGTCTAATGCAGGCCAGGAGTGGTGGCTCACACCTGTAATCCTAGTACTTTGGGAGGCCAAGGCAAGAGAATTTCTTGAGGCCAGGAGTTGGAGACCAGCTTGAGCAATATAGCAAGACCTTGTCTCTAAAAAAAAAGCCCAATGCAAGTATCCATGGTTGGCAGTTGGCTTTCCTCCACATGTTGATTTAGGAACCCAGGGTCCTTCCATCTGTGGCTCCACCATCTCCTAGGGCCTCAAAGTCCTTTGTTCCCACCCAGCAGAAGCTGAAAGGAAGCATAGGAAGGAAGTCCCACCAGCTTTTTAAAAGCTTCAGCTCAGAAATAACACATCACTGCCACTCACATCCCACTAGAGAGAACTAGTCTCATGGCCCCATTTAAATGGAAGATGCAGCTGGGATATGGAAATTCTGGGTAGACACCACTCAGTGACACCACCACACCACGGAAAGGAGACAACGAGTTTGTAGGGGACAGAGCACTGTCTCAGCCACAACAGCCCTGGGCTCAGAAGTTTAACCCACTTATCCAAGAACATGCCACTCACATGGGGTGCAACTGTTCCTTCACTTTAAGAACTGGCCAAGTCCTTCCCCTCTCCTGCCCTTGCTTATGCTAATTTTCCAAGCACTGAGATCAGAAGGTGACATTTGCTGACCTTGCTCATGATTCTGAAGAACTTTCCTATCAGAATCCTGTAGCCCTATGAGCAGGGGGTTGTTTGTTCTGTTCCTGGAGGAAACACAAGCCAAGTTTTCTAACTGAGGAGAGGAATGTGCTAGAACTTTCCCAGGAATATAGAGAGGGAGTCAACAGGAGCAGAAGACAGGATGCCAGAATAAAGGGGGAAAGTAATACAGCCAGGGAAGACCCAATAGGTTTGCTTCCATCCACAGCAACCCTTCAATAACAACAACACGTGACACTGATTTAGCACTTCCTGTAGGCCAGGCCCTGAGCCAAGTGCTTTGTAACCATCCTCTCGTTTAATCTTAAAAAAACCCAATATGTTACCTAATGCCATCCCCATTTTTACAGATACAGAAACTGAGGCTCGGCCGGGCACGGTGGCTGACGCCTGTAATCCTAGCTCTCTGGGAGGCCGAGGCGGGCGGATTGTTTGAGCTCAGGAGTTCGAGACCAGCCTGAGCAAGAGCGAGACCCCATCTCTACT
>NW_012149485.1:1083943-1085097 GCF_000956105.1 Propithecus coquereli
ACATTATTAGCCACTGGGGAAAATGCAAATGAAAACCACAATGAGATACTGCTTCACACCTCCTCTATGGTCTACAATGAAAATGACAGATAACAATAAGCATTGGTGAGGATGTGCAGAAACTGGAATCCTCATAGACTACTGACATAAAATGGTGCACTCACTTTGCAAAACAGTGGACAGCAGAACAGTGTGGCAGCTCCTCAAAAGGTTATACACAGAGTTACCGTATGACCCAGAAATTCTACTCCTAGGTATATACTCAAGAGAAATGAAAACATGTCCACACAAAAATCTGTACATGAATGCTCATAGCAGGATTATTCATAATAGCCAAAAAATGGAAACAACCAAATGTCTGTCAACTGATGAATGGATAAATAAAATGTGATATAGCCATACAATGGAATATTGCTCAACAATAAAATGGAATGAAGTACTGTTACTTCACAGATACAGCATGAATAAACCTTGAAAACATCCTAAGTAAGAGGAGCTAGTCATAAAAGACCACATACCGTACGATCCTATTTATACAAAATGTCCAGAATAGTCAAATCTGTAGACAGAAAGTAGATCAGTGACTGCCTAGAGCTCGGGGGATTTGGGTAAATGGAGTGTGGCTGCTGGTGGGTAGGTTTATTTTGGGGGTGATAAAAATGTTCTAAATTTGACTGTGGTTGTACAACTCTCTGAATATACTAAAACCTATTAAATTGTACACTTTAAATAGGTGGATTGTACAGCATGTGAATTATACATATCTCAATAAAGCTGTTATATAAAAAAAGAAATCAGCCAGGCCCAGTGGTTTATGCCTGTAATCCTAGCACTTTGGGAGGCCAAGACAAGAGGATCGCTTGAGGCCAGGAGTTCGAGACCAGCCTGAGCAAAATGGCAAGACCCCATTTCTACAAAAAATATTTTTAAAAAATTAGCCGGGCATGGTGGCACGTGCCTGTAGTCCTAGCTACTCAAGAGGCTGGGTCAGGAGGATTGCTTAAGCCCAGGAGTTTGAGGTTATAGTGAGCAATGATCCCACCACTGTACTATAGCCTCAGTGACAGAGAAAGACCCTATCTCAAAAGAAAGAAAAGAAAACCTTGCCTTGCTAGTTTCCTAAATCACAACATGACCATGGTATGGTTTTATTT
>NW_012149485.1:1086237-1093942 GCF_000956105.1 Propithecus coquereli
ATTTGATGAATATTCCTTCAAATTTTTTCTAGGCTAGTAAGAGTACATATGTATATAATAATCTCTTTTTAACAGAAATGGAATCACACTTCCATATTTTACATAAAGTTAGTTCTTTTCACTTAAGCATATAAATGGTAACTTTCCATATTAATACATATAAGCTTCTCTCAATGGCAACATAATATTCAATTATATGGCTGTAATTATATGTATTTAACAAATTCTCTATTGATCGGTGTTTCTGTTGTTTCCCATTTTGGATATTACAAACACTGTTACAATGAACATTCTTACCCATACATCTTTGCACACTTGTGTAAGTACGTATTACTACAGGATTTGTAGTTTTCTCATTATTATTCCACAGGTACCAAACAAGCTTGTCTAGGATCACAAACAAGGTTGTCTATGACCGCAAACTCTATTTTCAAATGGCATAATTGAAGAAACACCAAGAAGTACCTACTTAATATAGTTTTATATGGTTTCAGGATAAGTGGCAATGAGAGACCCCCCCAAGAGAGAAACAGGAAGGGAACTGAATGGAATTATTTTTAAAATCGAAGGAAGGAGGATTTCACATTTTATAAATGCATAAAACCAAATTTTTAGGTTTCAAATCTTTTGGGGGCACTTCAGACTATCTTCTACCCTACTGACGCTCCTCTCATCAGTCAGTGTAGGTAAAAATTCACATATGTACCACTGTGACTGTTCTACTAGCCAATGTGGCTACACAGAAGTAACCACGCACCAGGGAGGCAAAGCCTGAGATAGAAACAGCAAGGACAGTTCTGCTCAGATGTTCTCTCTCCTCTCGCTGTTGCCAAGGGGACTGTGCCCACCTGGACTGGGGAGCAGAACAGGGAGTCAATACAACCAAGTAATCCTAGCTAGAGGGGACAGAAGGAATAACTAGAGATAACAGAAATTAATTCATTTGAAAATAGAGCTGAACTAGTTTTCTTCCAAAGCTCCAACAGTTTATGTTTCAAAAAACATTAAAAATTAAGTAGATAAACCAGTATAGTCTCAGGCCAAGCAAAATCTACCCTGGAATATATGAAAAATATCCTAGAGGGGTGCCAGGCAAGGTGTGATGAGAGATACTGTGGGAAAGGTAGACAGGTAGCAGACCAGGCAGAGTCTTGCGTGTCACATCGAAGAATGTGGACTCTATCCAGGGGGCAGTTGGGACTGGTTGGTTTGTGACTTTTTTTTTTTTTTTTGAGATAGAGTCTCACTGTGTTGCCCAGGCTAGAGTGCCGTGGCATCATCCTAGCTCACAGCAACTTCAAACTCCTGGGCTCAAGCGATCCTCCTGCCTCAGCCTCCCGAGTAGCTAGGACTACAGGCATGCGCCACCATGCCCAACTAATTTTTTCTATATATTTTTAGTTGTCCGATTAATTTCTTTCTATTTTTAGTAGAGACGGGGTCTCGCTCTTGCTCAGGCTGGTCTCGAACTCCTGAGCTCAAACAATCTGCCCGCCTCGGCCTCCCAGAGTGTTAGGATTACAGGCGTGAGCCACCACGCCCGGCCCGGTTTGTGGCTTTTTAAGTAGAGGAGTAGCATGATCAATTCTTACTCTTTCTCTCTTTCTTCCTTTTTTTTTTTTTTGAGACAGGGTCTGTTCTGTTGCCCAGGTTAGAGTGCAGTGGCATCATGATAGCTCACTGCTGCAACCTCAAACTCCTGGACTCAAGTGATCCTCCTGCCTCAGCCTCCCAAGTAACTGGGACTACAGGCACAGACCACCATGCCTGGCTAATTTTTCTATTTTTAGTAGAGACAGGGTCTCGCTCTTGCTCAGGCTGGTCTCCAACTCCTGAGCTCAAGTGATCCTCCTGCCTCACTCTCCCGGAGTACTAGGATTACAGGCGTGAGCCACCGCACCTGGCCACTTTTTACTCTTAGAGCAATTGCTGTGAACAGTAGAATGGAGAAGGGAAATTTGAGGCAGAGAGAACAGAAAAGAGACAATAGCAATGCTCCAACAGAAAGGCAAGGAGGACGAGCCCGGATGGTGGCAATGAGAGTGGAGAATCTGGTTCTTAGTGAGAGAAACTAAGGGGGGGAAAGTGTAAAAGTGTAAGATGACACCCAATTTCATGGTTGGATAAATGTTTTCTTACCTATAAAATGAGGATAATATTCAACCAGGTCATTGCAAAGATTATAAAAGTGGATATGTTTAAAGCTAATTTATATACCGTCTTTGTTGCAGCAAAGATTTAATGTAGCTTAAATTAGAGTATGAGATGTTGCTTTAGTCTGTTTGTGCTGCTGTAACAGAACACCTGAGACTGGGTAATTTACAAAGAAAGAAATGTATTTCTCACAGTTCTGGAGGCTGAGAAGTCCAAGATCAAGGTGCTGGCATCTAGTGTGTGGTGAGGGTTTTCTTGCTGTATCCTCACATAACGGAAGGCAGAAGGGCAAAAAGGAGACGAACACAGTGTCTTCTCACATGGCAGAAGAGTGGAAGAGAGTGAACCCACTCCTGCAAGCCCTTTCCACAGCAGCATTAATCTATTCTTGAGGGCAGAGCCCTCATGAGCTAAACACTTCCCATTAGGCCCCATCTCCCAACACTGTTGCTTTGGGGATTAAGTTTCCAACATATGAATTTTGGGGGACACATTCAGACCATAGCAAATGTAAAAACACAGTAAAATGTCCCACAAATGTAAGCATTAGCATTGACACATCCATGAATGCCTGTGAGTTTGCCCTGCTGTGTAGGGTGGGGCAGAGGGAGGCTCAGTTGGCTCTACCCAGCAGGTGATCCCAAAGCCAAGTTTTATCAAACAAATCTGGGAGTTGTGAGCTCAGTGGGTCTGGAATCACCGCACTCACCATGAGTCAGACACTGTGCCAGGCAAAAAAAAAAAACACACATTGTACATGTTTATCTCATTTAATTCTCAGAGCAAATGTGCAAGGATATTAATTCTAAAAAAGAAAAGACTTACAGATGAGAAAATTCAAGGCTTTCTGAGGTTAATTAGCCTCGTCAGTGGGAGTCAGAGGGTCCCCTACCGACTTCTCTGTGCTTTTGCAATGATGCACAACCCTCTGTGTCTGCAAGGGCAGAGCTATGGTTCAACAGAAGTATGTCCCCAGCAGCTCTGCCCAGCTGCAACCCACAGAGGGGTCGAAGGCTGCCTGGTGGGGGGTAGGCATGGATAGCAGTGGGGCTCTGTGGGAAGAAGAAGGCCCAGTCTCCTCTCTATGTGGGTTATTCATTCTCTCTTTCCTTCAGCCTCAGGCAGCCCTGGGGTCCCTCCCTTCCCCTGGCAGGACCTTGATGGCAGCTTTCGCATTCTTCTCAGTGGACAGCCCTATTCCCAAAGTGATGCTGATCCCTGCTCCCCCCTCAGGGGCCTTGCTCAGCTGCCACATCATAGCTGCGGTGGGACCTCTCCCTACCAAGGCTACAACTCTCTAGTGAGCCTCACAAAACAGGGGGATTGAATTTTTAGGGGTTGTCACCATCCATTTTTGGGGTTGTCACCATCCATCACCCCTCCAGCATCATCTTTAAAGGAAAAAGATGCTGCTGAACCAATTAAACATTTAAGAAAATTCCCCAGTGTCACCTTGAACTAGTCACCTATTCTGACCTTTGACAGCCAGCCACCTCTCTGGCTCCCAACTTGGCTTACCCCTGAATGTGGGGTTTCTGGCTGCCCCAGGAGTGGTCCTGTTGGGTAAATCCTGTTAGGACCCCCCACGGCTCACACATGGTGGGCTGCCTCTCAGGCATAGCTTGACTCTATGCCAGGACCCCTCATACTAACCTGGCCCAACCTTGATTTTGCTTCTACCAAGTCCTCTGGTGCTTAAAATCTGTCTCCCTGCTTAAAATCCTTCAGTGACTCCTACCACAATGAGGGTAAAATCTAAACGCTTCCAGGCAGCGTGCAAGGCCTTCCAGAACCTGGCCTGGGCTGCCTTGCCAGGCCCAGCCACACCCCCACCGCCCGCCCCCAACCTGCCCTGCATTGTGCATTCCAGACTGTGGCTTCAGACTTACACTCACATATCATTCTGCCATTTGCTTTTTTCACTTACTATATCATCGACATCTGGCTATGCCCACATGTTTAGGTTTATACCTGACACTTTATATGCATGATCTCACTTAATCCTCCCAACAAATCTATGAGACAGGGATAATTATATTGGTTTTACAATAAAAGAAATGGAGCCTGAGAGGTTAAGCAACTTGTTCAAGGTCATTACTCAGGCTAAACCATGCTCTCCTCCACTAAGCATCCTATCAGGCAGCTCCTAAGGTGACCAGCAAGCACAGGACAGGCAGGGGCTATAACTAGTTTCTCATAGTCTAGTAGCTGGGACCTCAGGGACCCTCAGGTGGAGGCAGGAGAGGAGGCCAGGCCAATCAGAGGTTAGGCTGGGGAAACTGGCCCATGGTGACCAATCACCCCGATTAGCCCAGGACTTTTCAGGTTTAGCACTGAAAGTCCCACATTCCAGGAAACCTGTCAGTCCTCGTCTTAAAACCGAAAATTCTGTATCCCAGGAATATCTCTCCCTCTGAATTTCAAGCAAATGGTGTTGGTCATTCACCCTAACTCAGGTCAGTTTCTGTGTCCCTCAGATAAGGTGGCCAGGACAGGCAGTGCTCCTGGGGATTTGCTCAGAGGTAGCACTAAAGCTACAATTCAGATAACCAAACTGTACAAGACATCCATCTAGGCACAGACCCAACTGGAAAATGGGGCAGAGGGAAAAGAAGCCCCCACCACGGGCAAGGGCTGGCCAAAATCAGGCAGGATCAGAGCAAGGCAGAGGCCAGAGGGAACACTCAAGTCCAAACCTTTGGCTACCTTATTTGCCGTTATCTTTCTGATTTCTAGTATAGCACCTGGCACATTACCAAGTGCTTGATGCGTACTGAATGCATAAATGAAGGAATATATGCCTGGGCCGTCACAATTAAATATCAGACCTCAAGCAGCTATAACAGAGCCTCACACCACCGGTGGATCCCAGCTCAGTGGTGCAACTGCTGACAGACAAGTCGGATCCGCGGGAGAAGACGCAGAGGGCAGACAGGGCTGTGCCAGAAAGAACAACCTATCGATCCTGTAAGGCTGGAGGGCCCTGCTGCCAAGGGGCTCAGCTTGCTGGGGGTTCTGGGGGAAGAGGCTGCCCTTTCAGGATCCCACCATTCTTCCTTCTCTTAGGAGAGACACAGCCTTCAGCATACACGGCCAGGAAAGCAAGCCTTTCCCCGAGGCCTTCTCCAAAAGACTTCATCCTGAGGAAGGGTTCATCATTAGCCAAAACTCAAGACTAGTCGAGCAGGGTTTCCACTGGGCAATCACTCCCAACTCGTAAAGAGCTTTTTACTGTAATTATTCCAGCGGCTACAGGAGGGATCCCTGCGGTCCAGCCCAGGAAGCAGCAGCATCGCCATCTTGTGGCCCTTTTGAGAACACCACAGGGCCGTGTCAGCCCTTCACTGGGTGTGTGCATCCCACAGCTCCTAAGAATTCACAACTTTGGATCTCTTGATAAGAATATCTGCTTCACTATTGTACAATCTGACCCACTGCTCAACCTTTACAACGATCAAGAAACATAACATCAATCCCCAAATTCAGCGTGGATTCAATGACATGTAACCTTTGACTCAGAGTTCCCAGAGAAAATGCACATTTGCTGAGCTAACTGTTGTACAATGCACAGGTGCAGGTTAGAGAACAACACTACTTCACAAGTCCTCCATTCCCTACCTATGGAGCCATGCCTTTCTTGCTCATAAAAGGAAATACTGATTCTTTTTTTAACGAAACGGTCTGTTCATTCATTTAGCAAACATTTATTGAGTGCCTGTTATATGCCAGGCCCTGTACAAGGTGCTGGGTGTACAAAAATGAGGAAAACAAATGTGGTTGCTGTTTGCCATGGTGCTTATAGTCTAGTGGAGGTGGTAACATAAATCAAATAATTACTGAAATAATTATGCCCTGGAGAAAATGCTAGGAAGGAGGACACAAGGGTTGTGAGCCAATGTGCTGGGACAGGAAGTCTTATGTAGTTCAGGGAGTCCGATAAGGCTCCTCCCATGATGTGTAAGCTGAAAACTGTAAGTCTGAATTCTCTTCCAGGAAACTCAGAGAGAACAGGAGTTTTCAGGCATTGTATTGACAAGCCTGCTGGGAGGTGATTGCTGGGAACAATAGGATTTGAATTGACCCCAGTATTGGGGGTGTTTTATCTGGTTCCCTTTCACTCCCCCACCACCCTACACACACACACACACACACACACACACACACACACACACACACGCTTGCACAATTGATTTCTCATCTCTTTGTGCTGAAGAGGAATTAAATTACATGCAGATGAGAACTGAAGTCTACAGAGCCATGCTCAGGGAAGAGCTGAACGGTTCCTTAAAAGAAAACCTTATCTCTGAGGTTCAGATGAGCTGCGCCTGTAGAACAGCAACTGAGGCTGCCCCAGGGCAGTGAGTCTCTAGCCCAAGTCCCTCATGGAAGGGAAGATGAAGTTACAGCTCGACACAGCTGAGAGACTTCACAGGTGCAGAAACTCAGACTTGAAAGGGACCTTAAATCTCACCCTGTTCAGATGTTTGAAAGAGGATGGTGGAATACAGGTGAGTCTTGGAGTCAGACAGACATGGATCCTAACCCCAGCTACAGCACAATTTGCTGAATTAACTTCTCTGAGCCATTTTATCATCTGAAAAATGAAACCAAGAATCTCTATGCTGTAAGGAGGCTCAAGCTCTATTTTGGCCCCAAGATTGGGCTCCTTCCCCTGGAAGCCATGCTCTCCCTGCCCTGCATGATAGGGGACCCTTGTGCTAAACATCATTGGTTCCCTTCTTTCTGAAAAACAATAACTCAACATTCAAGACTTTAAATTTGCATTAATTTTGTAAAGAATAGATTTTTTTGACATGCTTATTTTCCATGCTGATATAAATATATATAAACCATTGAATAAATAAATTGGTGGAAAGGGTCAGCTCATCCTTACAGACGAATACCAACTAATAAACGTACAAGGAATGATGGAAATAGAAAATCACCATTAGGCAATCACCACCGTGTAATTGTTGCAAGCGAGATACTTAGTAAATACAAACAGGACAACGGTAACTTAGCGGTGAAGAAACCTGGCAGACACCCCTTTACCAAGAGATCAATGTTAACATCACAAGTAGTGAGACACATCAACACCAGTGATATTCTTGCCAAGAGTGCATAATCTCAATCTAATCATGAGAAAACACCTGACAAACTCAAGGGTCATTCTACAAAATAACTGACCAGTACTCTTCAAAAGTGTCAAGGTCACGAAAGACAAAAATAAAAGATTCTGAGACACTCTCACAGAGAAGACTAGGCAGACTTGACAACTAAATGCAATATGGAACTAAATTAGCTCCTGGGCCAGGAAAAAAAAAAAAGACATTAGTGGAAAAACTGATGACATTCAAATAATGTGGATTAGTAAATATTGTATCACTGTCAATTTTATTGAGTTATTTAGGTATGAAAAGAACCTATAGAAACAATTTAAACAGTACAAAAGATATATGTACAACTATTACATATCAATTAAAAAAAACAGTCCGGGCGCGGTGGCTCACGCCTGTAATCCTAGCACTCTGGGAGGCCCAGGTGGGAGGAT
>NW_012149485.1:1094597-1096060 GCF_000956105.1 Propithecus coquereli
TGTTTTAATTTTTTCAGTAAAGTGGACAGAACATTAATTATGGATTCTTTAGCCCATCTGAATGTCACTCCAAGGCCTCTGTATATGCTACAAAGGAACTATGGGTGCCTTGAGTGAATTTCAGTCTCTCTGCTTGGTAGTCAAGTTACTTCAGCTTCCTGGTGGCAGCCAGCCTCCAGGATGGCCCCCAGTGACCCCTGTCTACCAGTGTTCATGTTCTTGTGGAATCCCCTCCCACACTGTGTCATGGTTGGTCTGGGTGACCAATAGAATATGGCAGAAGTGATGGCATGTGGCTTCTGAGGCTATTCCGTAAAAAGGCTCGTAGTTTCCCCTTGTTCTCCCTCGGATCATTAGCCCTGGTGGAAGCCACCCACCACCTTAAACGGACACTCAGGAGGCTCATCAACTCTGCACCGTGAAGAACTGAGTCCTCCTGCCAACCGCCATGTGAGTAAGCCATCTTGAAAGCAGAGTATCCAGCCCCAGTGCGGCCTTCAGATGACTGCAGCCCATGCCATCATCTCGACTGCAACCTCATGAGAGACCCAAAATTAGAACCAGCCAGCCAGCTAAGCCACTCCCAGATCCCTGAGGATCAGAAACTACATGAGATAACTAATGCTTATTATTCTAAGCCACTAAGTTTCGGAGTAATTTCTTGTGCAGCACCCTCTGAGCCACACCTTCCTCATCTGCAATATAGAAATGGTAATGATAATTAGAATGCCCACTTCAGAGAGGATGCAGATGTAGCACCTGCCACAGCTTGACCCATGGGCATCAGTCTTCCCCTCTCTCATTGGGAGGGCCTTCTGACATGCTGGTAGGCCTGAGTAAACAGAGAGGAGTGTTTGAATTGCAATGCCTTTGACCTTTTCATTTAAAAATGCCTGTCAAATCAGCTTCTAATTCATTTACAGACACATTATTCTGGGAATGAAGCAAGGAGTGAACTTCGTTGCAATGTGTTCCTTGCCCTTTTATGTGATGAAATTATAAAAGCAAACAGTCCTGTTGCTCTGGTCTTTGGAGAGCTGCCAAACCCCTCTCTGGGTGATCAGGGAGTGGCTGCTTGGGACCCCAGCCAGGGACAAGCTAATGTGGAAGGCCCACAGGTCAGGTTCCACCTAAGACTGTGTGGCTACTCTCCACGCGGCCATCTGGTGGCCACAGTCGCAATTGCATCTTTCGCCTTCAGCAGGATTGAGATGTCTCTCCCTTCATCTGTGTTACCAACTATGTCTCCCCTCCCAAATGATAGGGCGCTGCTCTCTGATTAGTCCTCCACACCCAGGAACTTGAGCAAATTCCCAGGAAAGGAGTCTGTCATAGTCAGTTTGGGTTGATATAACAAAAGTACATAGATTCGGTGGTTTATAAACAAGGAAAATTGATTTCTCACAGTTCTGAAAGGTGAAAGTCTGAGACCAGGGTGCCAGCATGATCAGGCTCTGGTGAGG
>NW_012149485.1:1097084-1097401 GCF_000956105.1 Propithecus coquereli
TGAGGCAGTAGGATTGCTTGAGCCCAGGAGTTTGAGGTTGCAGTGAGCTAGGCTGACGCCACGGCACTCTAGCCCGGGCAACCGGACAACAGAGCAAGACTCTGTCTCCAAAAAAAAAATACAGAAGAGTGCAAAGTAGAAGGGCCCCTCCCAAAGAATCCTACTCTATATATATTTATTTCCATAATACATTATCTTCACTCAACAATATATCTATCTTTCCATATTTATCTACCTTGATCTTTTCCATGGCTGTACTGTATAATGATCTACAACTATTTAACCAATCCCAGATTTGTCTCCAATTTTTTCATATT
>NW_012149485.1:1098880-1112625 GCF_000956105.1 Propithecus coquereli
AGACCAGGGTGCCAGCATGATCAGGCTCTGGTGAGGATCCCTTTCTGGGTTGCAGACTGCCGGCTTTTCTTGGTATCCTCACATGATGGACAGAGCAGAGGGAGCCGGAGCAAGCTCTCTCAGGTCTTTCCATAAGGGCACTAATCCCACCCATGAGGCTCCCCCACCATGACTTAATCACCTCACAAAGGCCTCCCTCCTAAAACCCTCACATTGGGGGCCAGGGTTGCAACTTATAAATTTGGGGGCGACACAAACATTCAGTTCATCACACAGTCAGAACATGTTAAATAGGACCCCTCTGAGTCTTCCTCAAAATTATTCCTCAGACCAGCTGCCAGCTAGAGCCCAAGTTGGAGCCTTTGTATGACCCCCAGCCAAGCTCCCTACTCCCCTAGGACACATTTCCTGGAGGGAGGAGTGACCTCTGTCCCTGTCCTTGTTCATTTTTTAATACCAGTGTTCAGAACCATCAATCCCAGCTGTCTCTCCATCCCCAGGAGTCACTGGCTAAAATTCCCCGGCTGGGCACGCAGAGTTAGCTGACCTAGGAAACCTCATTTCATCTGCTTATAACAATAGGCACAATGGGTCTCCCTTTTAATTTGCAGTAATTAAGTCCAGCAACATTGGAGACAAGAGGGACGGTCCGCCCAAGGTGGTGAAAAGAAATGTGAATTATGATGAAGGACACTCAGCAGTTGGAGAATGAACCATAGCTTCAGTCCTGGTGAGCTCTGAGACCATCTCTAAAGGATCGTGGTGGTTTGGGAGCAAAGGTGGAGTGAGAACAGCGAGTAGCTAGAGACAGGAGTACCCCTACGAGTGCTGGCTCCCACCACAGAGGCCACTGCAGGCTTTGGAATCCACAAGCCTGGGTTTGAATTCTGACCCCGTCACCTATTGACCTTGGGCCCTCTTGAGACAGGGTTTTTTGAAGAGGTAATTAAGTTAAACCGAGGTCATTAAGGGTGGGCCCTCATTCAGTATAAATGGTGTCCTCCTAAGGGGAGATGAGGACAAAGACATGCACAGAGGGAAGACCAAGTGAGGACACAGGGAGAAGACAATCCTAGAGAAGAGCCTCAGAAGAAATCGAGCCTGCTGACACATTGATCTTGTCCTTCTAGCATCTAGAACTATGAGAAAATAAAGTCTGTTGTTCAAGCCACTGACACATAATACGTTCATCATCTAGATAGTGGCCGTGGTTTCAGGGGTATATACATATGCCAAAACTCATCCAACTGTACAATGTAATTATAAGCGGTTTATGGTATGTCAGTTATACCACCATAAAGCTGCTCTTAAAACACATTATTAAGTTATTGTTTTCATTTAATTAATCAAACATCTACCCAGGTCCCACGCCAAGTGTTGCCTTCCAGCAGGGAGGACCCAACACTCAACCACTCTACAGTGGAGGCCAGGAGATGGAAAAGGATTTGCCCAACATCATTGAGAGGATCATGGGCAGAACCAGACCTATGCAAGGCCTTCAGCCTCCTGTCCAGGCCTGTGTGTCTCAACCTTGCCTGCACCTCTGACTCACCTGGGAAGGTTTATAAACTCCCCATACCTGGGCTACCACAAGGCATTAAATCAGAACACCTGAGGGTAAGACCAGGCCTGAGTATTTTTTAAAGCTCCCAAAGTGATTCTCATGTGCATACAAGGTAAAGCAGCCACTGCTTCCCTCCTTCTCCAAGGAAGCCTACCTTAGAGAAATAGGCTTTGTATAGCACCTACCTGAGCCCAGCCAGGAACACTAATGCCCTCACCTGCACTGACTAGGAAACCTAATTGCCTTAAAGTTCTGTGCAGAGCCAGCCAGGACTTAATCATTCCACTCACATCAAAATATTTACTCCAAATAGTCATTACCACCTGGAAACGGCTTGCAGGTAGCCAGGGAAGAGCAGTGGGGCAGAGAGTAGGATTCAGCACACCCTGTAAGTGAGGCAGGCTCTTTGCAGAGGCCGCTGTTCCTGGTAGCCAATGCTCAGCTATCCCCCAGAGATTTCTTAAGTGTTTGCACTTTAATGCTCCAAGGCCTGAATCACCCAATTGTTCCTGATGCAGGTGCTAAGGCTTGAGAACATAAGGTAGGTGATTTGCATAAAGTGAGTGCTTTGCACAGAGTGGAAAATTTGCATGCAGTAAATAGCTAAGGGGAGGATAAAATTATAGCCTAGAAATGGCCTAAAATAATGTGTTAATTTGTAACCCCAGTGTAATGCGAATGCTTCTCTGAAAACTGATCTTCTTTCTGCCTCCAAAGAGAGAAATCTACCCAGTTCCTGGCAATCAAGGCTCATGTCCTGAGCGTCTGGTGGAACTAAGAATGATAGGACACAAGGACAAGTGGAACCACAGGTGTCCCACAGGCCAGGCACCTAACCCTTCCACATCACTGCTTCCTCCTGGCTCAGTATTATCAATGCATTTCATTCGAGCCCAGATATACCTCCCAAGACATGCTTCTCCACTGCACTGTGAGCTCCCTGAGGGCAGGAGATGTATACAGTTCAGCCCCATGCCCCAGCATCCAGCACAAGGCACAGCATTGCACCAGTTGGGACTGTCTTCAGCTACAGTTAACAGAAAACTCACCTAATAACTGCTAAAACCATAAGAACAGTTATTGTTCACTTAACAAGTTCACATGTAGGTTGAGGGACAGTGACTCGATAATGTCAAGAGCCCAGGCTTCTGGGATCCTCCCATTCTGCCCTCCTCCTGTTGCTCTCATGATACGAAGATGGCTGCCCCAGCAACAAGCCAGGTGATGCACAGAGCAGGAAGTAAGGGGACTTGCAGTGTCATGGTTGCTCTATCTTATCCAGAAGGTAAAGTTTCCCCAAAGCCCCAGAAGACATCCCTTTCATCTCATCCACTAAAGATGAGTCACATGTCCACTTCTAGACCAGTCACTATCAAAAGGTAAGAGATCGGCACTGGGCACATTTCTGCCTGAACAAAATCAAGAATCTGTTAGCAGAGAAGAATCAAAGAAAGACCCTTGGATAGAAAACTAATGATATCTATCAGTAAAATAAATGCCTGTTAATGAAGATAAGGAGCAGCGGCTTTTAGGAACTAAGTGGTATCTCCTCTCTCCCCCTAATCCTGAATCCAAATATTGGGTTCTTATCACAAAGGATGTAAGCAGATGTGACCTATGTCACTTCTAAGCCCATATAGGTTAAAGCTGGTATACCTCCTACATCCTCTTTCTTTCCCTGCTGCAGGGACCTCAAAAATCATGTTGAAATGGGAGTATCTCAGACAGCCTGGATGCCTGCATCACCAAATGGAGGAGAGCACCCACAGGGGCCAACAGACTTTGCAGGAACAAGAAATTAAACTTTGCCTTGTTAAAACACTCAGCTTTGAGAACTGATTTGTCAGAGCAGCACAAGCTACCCTATCCTGATTTATACAGCTGTAGATGCAGGTTCTCATTTGATCCTAAGCAGAAAAACTAGAACCCTTCCTCACGTCAAGAATGCTACAGCCCCTAGAAGACTTATGTTCTCAATATGCTTTGTAGTCTCCACAGTGCTCAGGAGATTTCGTTTTAATCCTGTCTCCAACAGTAATTTATTGGACAAGTTACTTAGCCTCTCTGTATTGCTGTTTCCCAAATATTAAGTGGAGACAATAATAGTGCCTGCCTCACAGGATTGTTATGAGGTCTAAAAAGATAAGATGTAGCAATTTTATTCATAGGAATTTATTCTACAGATATGTTCACTCCTATATGCAAAAAAAATAGAGAGAGAGGGTTTTTTATTGCCGGGTTTTCTGTAAGATCAAAAGACTGGGAACATCCTCAATATCCCTCAAAAAGAAAGTGGTTTAATAAATTATGGCACATCTATAAAATGAAATTCCATGTCACTTTAAAAAAATAAATAAAATAGATCGATTCGGGCTCAAATGAAAAAATCACCAAGATCTATCGTTACACGGAAAAAGCAAGGAACAGTACAAGATGTATAAAATGCAACCATTTGTTTTTATTTAAAGGGCATGCCCAGATATGATTGCTCATGGGTTTTTTAAATACTAGAAAAATATGCAAGAAACAATGTTTGTCTCTTGAGGAGGCAGAAAGTGGAGTGGAAAGGGAGCTTGTATTTTATAGCATACCTATGCTTGTCCTATTTTAATTTTACATTTATTATTTTTAATAAAATAAGTAATAATATAAATAAAGTGCTTGGCACTCAGTGTCAATAAATTATTAAATGTTAACAAATATTTATTAAATTAAAATATTTAGTTAATTTAATATTTCTTAAATTTAATTTTGATCTAAAATTCATTACATATTATTATTAATGATATTACTGTACTGGATTAATATCTATTTCTTTTGGCCAACATGACATTTCAAGGGCTCCTGCCTCTGGGCTCCTTTGGAAGGTCTGTCTCAACCTCCTTGCCTTCTCTCCTTTTCTCCGAGGAGAATGAGAATCAGGAAACTCTGGAGACCAAGTTCCTATTTTTGGTCTTCTCTGGAAGGAACAATTCCACGTGGACACATCCATGAGTCAACACAGCCCAGGCTGCCTCTCAGAAAAGGTGTGAGGCTCAGCTAGAGGTTCTGGGAATGTGGCGAGATTGCTTCAACAGATGGGGTCCTGCGGCCGCACCCAAGGACACGGCTCTCAGAGACACATTTGTCCTGGAACCATAGCCACAACTCCAGAGTTTGTATTGAAGGTGACCGCCGTCACTGCTGCTGTATGTTCAGCCACCTGGGAGTGGCACAGCAGAGGAGGCTGGGTAAGAACACTTCTTCCCCAGTATGGCCACCCTGCCAGCCTGGCATGGCTAAGCAGGGAAGATGCCAGTGTGGTAGGTGGAATGACAGTCCCCAAATATGTCCACTACCTAATCCCTAGGACTTGTGAATTTTACCTCATAGGGAAAATGGGACTTTGCAGATGTGGTTAAGTTAAAGATCTCAAGATGGAGAGATTATCCTGGACTCTCTGGGTGAGTCCAGTGTAACCTCGATGGTCCGTGTAAGAAGGAAGCACGAGGAGTCAGAGTCAGAGGAGAAGGCCATGTGACAATACAAGCAGAGAGATGTGAAAATGCTGTGCTGCTTGTTTTAACAATGGAATGAGGAGCCATGAGCCAAGCAATGGAACTCTAAATGCTGCAAAAGGCAGGAAAGTGCATTCTCCCCTAGAGCCTCCTGAGGAAATGGAACTCTGCTGCTATGGTCTCAATGTTTGTGTCCTCCTAAAACTCCTATGTTGAAATCCTAGCCCTCTAGGTGATGACATTAGGAGGTGAGGCCTTTGAGAGCTTACTGGGTCATAAGGGCTCAACCCTCACAAATGGGATTAGAGTCCTCATAAAAGAGGCCTGAGGCAGTTTATTTGCCCCCTCCACCATGTGAGGACACACCCAGAAGGTGCCGTCTTTGAAGCAGTGAGTGAGCCCTCATCCCACACCAAATCTGCTGGCACCTTGATCTTGGACTTCCCAGCCTCCAGAACTGTGAGCGATACTTTTATGTTGTTTATAAATTGCCCAGTCTAAGAGATTTTGGTACAGCAGCCTGAACAAACTAAGACACTGTCAACACAGTGGCTTCCATTTCAGATTTCTGACCTCCAGAACTGTAAGATAATAAATTTGTATTGTTTAAAGTCACTAAATTTATGGTAATGTGCTACAGCAACAGGAACCTAATACAATCAGAGTCCACTTCCCACTGCCTCTCTGCTCAGCTCTAGTCACCTTCCCCTCTTAGCTGCCTTCTCAAGCAAATGTGACCCTCATAGTCCCAAGATTGCTGCTGCAGCTCCAGACCTCACATCCTCTCAACTTCAAGTCATATGGAATATTCTTCTTGGCTAATTTAGGCCACCTGCCCACCCTCTGGCTCTACTGGGATAGGAGAGGAAGGATTTGGCTGAAGGAGCTATAGGACCCTTTGACTTTGTGGCAAAGTGAGCAAAACAAGTCTGCATACCATGGCAGTAGGGTCGTGGTAATGGCTTGAATAGAAAAAAGTCTGATCCTCCCCTGAATAAGAGGGAATTTTTCCTTCCTGAAAGCTTTCAAACTGGGACATTGGCTTTTTTCTGCCTTTGGACTACAAAGGAAACATCAGTTCTTCCTGAGTCTCAAGCTTGCTAGCCTTCAGACTGCTTGTCACTACTGTGTGACCTTGGGCAAGTTACTTGACCTCCCTGTGTCTCTGTTTGTTACATTTTAGAATAGGGATAATAACAACACTCAGCTCATAGGGCTATTATAAGGATTAAATGAGTTAATAAACATGAAGCATTTAGAACAGTGCCTGGGACACAGAGGTATAAAGGGATTTTATTATGATCCTCCCAGGGGAAATCAGGTGTTCTGAAGAAGAGGTGGGCAAAAATGCTGAGTGGGCAAAAATACTGATTAATCTCCACCATGGGAGTAGAGGAGTCAGGATAGGACAGTGCATATTTCCCTATTTCTAAAGCTCTAATGTAGGCTTTCCTGAGCCCAAAACTTAGTATTAAGGGTACAACAACGTGTAGAGCTTCCCGCCTAGCTTGGCCATCAGTAACACAGGTGAAGGAAAGAGGAGGGAGGAGGAGATGGTAAGCAAAACTGAGGCTGGAGAGAGCCCGCCCTGAGGTTCTCAATCGGAACCTCCACCACACACATTCATTTGGTTGATAGGGACTGGATGCTGGGGAGAAAGAGAGGATCACACACTGGCCCTGACTCAGGAAACAGAGGGACAGGAAGGCGAGAGACTCAGAAATGAAAAATGACAATGCAGTTGATCAGTGTGAGCATAAGCGTATTTACAAAGCACTGTGGCAGCACCGAAGAGGGGCTGGCTCACTGCCCAGTTAACCCTGGCAAGGCTTTGGGGTTGCGGGCGAGGTGCTTAAAGGATGTCTGGGCAATCTCTGGACAGAGAAGGTGGGGAGGACATCCCAGGCAGAGGAAACCAGGTGTGCAAAGGCACAGCAGTGGGAGCATTGTTACCATGAAGGAAGGGACACTTTCAGACGCTGATCCTGCAGCAGAGTTGATGTCAGAGAGCCCTAGCCAAGGACTAAGGTGAGTCAGCAGGTGGAATGAGTATCATGCAGGCTCCTTCAGCCACCAGGCTCTGCAGGATCTGGCCTCTGTCTTCTCCAGTCCACTCTAGGACCATTCTCTCCCTCAGTGGCCTTCTGTTCCTCAGGTTCACCAAGCTCAGCCCTGTCCAATTTACTCCCCTGCCTGAAACACACACCACTACCCCCAACATGTCCTCACGGCTGGGTCCTTCTTATCATCACGTCTCCATTTAAATGTCACCTTCTCAGAAAAACCCTCTCTGATTACCCAAATGAAACATCCACCCTCTGTCATAATACTCATCGCTTGCTAAAAGTCTTACTTGTTGGGTGACTTGATTTTTGATCCGTCTCTCCCTCTAAATGGTATGCTCCGTGAGAGCAGGGCCTGCAGTGTCCCTGGTGTCTTGGAATACATCAGGCGCATTGTTGGTGCCTGTGATGGTTCGTTTCGTGTCAACTTGACTGGGCCATGAGGTGCCCATATATTTGGTCAAACTTTATTCTGGCTGTGTCTTTCAGGGTGTTTTTGGATGAAATTAACATTTAAACCAATAGACTAAGTAAAGCAGATGGCCCTCCCCCATGTGAGCGGGCCTCGTCCAATCAGTTAAAGGCCTGAATAGGGAAAAAAAGGCTGATCTTCTCTTGAGTAAGGGAATTATTCCTGTCTGAAAGCCTTCAAACTGGGACATTGGCTTTTTTCTGCTTTGGACTAAATCTGAAACATTAGTTCTTACTGGGTGGGTCTTGAGCTTGCTAGCCTTCAGACTAGAACTATATCACTGGTCCTCCTAGGTCTTCAGCTTGCCAACTCGCCCTGTAGATCTGGGACCTGCCAGCCTCCATAACCATGTGAATCAATTCCTTATAATAAATTCCTCTGGTTCTGTTTCTCTAGAGAACCCTGACTAATATAGTACTCCATAAATGTGGAATGAATGAATAAAATAATAAATGAACAGCCACTGACAAATCCTCTTTCAGAGGTAAAGTCTATATTAGAGAGTCTAACTCAATACAGCCATGTAGACTGCAAGGGGGGTTCCTGGAGCCACTCCCAGGATCTTGCATGTACCTCCAGGCTTCTGGGAAAAGAGTGATCCTCCAAATGAAGAAAGATTGGCTCTTGGTCATAGCCTGGGCTTGAGTTTCTTCATTTTAACATCTCCCCTCATTCCTCTGCTCCATCAGGAATGGCATCCCTGGGCAGACCAGCACTTCCCAACATGACTGGATGACCTACTGGACTATGGTGTGGTCTTTCCTGATGCATCCTTGTACAAGATAACGATCGCACACCAGCCCTGGAGTCAGCCAGACTTGGACCGGAGAGCCAGCTCAGCCAGGATGTCATTAAAACATAGAAAGCTGTCGTATAAACTTTTTTCCTTTCATGTTTTTGCTTTCACATTGCTCACAAGGTTCAAAGGTACAAGTCCGACCCACCTTCTTGAGCTACCATCTGCCATGATACCGATTGACACACAGCATTCCTAGCATCTCCGTGCAATGTCCCCATGCAGTGTCACCATGAAGTATCCTCATGCATTGTCTTCATGCAGTGTCCCCAAGCAGTGATCCTTCAGAGAGTCTCTTTTCTAACTTAATAATAACTACCATTTTTTTTAATGCTACATACCAGGCACTGAGCTAAGCACTTCCCATTATCATATCTCATTTGATTCTCACAAGAACCCTATGACGTGGGGCCTATAGGACAGTTCTCTGGGTGGCCTAGGACTGACCCAGTTCTCTCCCCTTTCTTACTTGTAGTTCTCAAGAATAACTGTAGAATGTGCTGGGAATGAAACATCCTGAGATAAGAGGGCAATTGGCCAGGACGGTCCAGGCTCCGTTCCAATCCCCACCCCCACCCCAAGATGTCCTTCAATGCTTAGCCCCAAGAGTCTTGTAACCCTGAGATACAAAACTCAGGGTGAGCCTCTTCCTGGGGTCCCTCAGCTGCAAAGCAAGTAGAGCACATGCAGTGGAGACTCCATTCACCTCCTGAACCTGTGGGAGTGGCTGGCAATGAATCAATCCTACGCTCTGTTGTCCCTTGCTGCCTGCCGATCTGTAAGTTACACACCTGCTTCATGGAACTTATGTTCATGGGTGTTCTGTCTCACCTGACTCAGACAAGTTGGTAACCAATGCACAGTGAACATTTTTCATGGGGTCTATCATTACAGATGGGGAAACCAGGGTCAGAGAAGTCATTTGTTGAAGACCAGAGAGCTGGTGACCAGTGGAACCTGCAGTGCTAACAGCTACATATGTCCTATGGCGGCCCTGTTGCAGAGAAGAAAGGAATCGTCTGAATCAGAGGACAACATTCTAATCCCAAAGGCTACATGGGCTGCAAGTTCAAAATAGAAATCAGAGCTGTCTACAGGTACAGGAGTTGGTGGGCCATCACTCATCAGCAGTAGGTAATGACAATTGGTGATCAGGGCTGAGGTTTCTAGGCTTCAGCAGCCACATCCCATTTTCCTGAGATCATCGCGGAAGCTCTGCTCCTTTGCCTCTCAACGCATCAGTTCTGACCCTGGGATCCAGACACCAAATTGATGTTACAGCATCTTAGGGCTGGCTTTTGTGTGAAACCAGATTTAGGCATTAGGACAACTGAAGGACACCCCACCTTCTTGCTGTTACCTAGAAAGAATTTGTTTTGCCTCTTTTCTGTGACAGTGAAAATATATTCCCAAGCTTCTATAAAATCTAGTGGACAGAAGGTAGGCATGTGCAGTGTTGGTGAGTCTGGGCTCTGCTCTAAAGGGAATCACAGCCCTTTGGAGGACTGGCTATTCAAGAGACAATGTTAAGAAAGGAGCTCAGTACTTGGACTCTGAAGATTTGGATTTGAGTCTTGAATATATCACATGGTCTCACCAGGTCTCAGCTCCAGAACTCAAAAATGGTAGCAATATCTCCAGCAGCACCTACCTTAACTGCTTGGTTGTCCACGCTCCAGGGAAACTACAGAGGTCAGTCCAAGGTCAAAAGAGTCCATCTTTAACAACTCAGAAGCCCTCTCACAAGCCAAACAGAATCTAATTGCTAGAGGACAGCCAGCTCTCACCCTAAAAAACAGTAATGTGTTCTATTGAAAACTCAATTTTTTTAGTAGTTTAATTTCTATGCATTTTGGCTTTGGAGATTAATTTCAAGTTTGGAAGATTCATTTTTTTAATGTAAATTGGCTTTGACTAAGAAGGAACTGAGCTGGAGTTCTAGGGTGTGGCCTCCAATCCTAATGCCCACATTGCATAATCAATGGCCTCTCACTTCATTTGCTGCCTTGGCCACCCTCAGAGCTTAGATGGCTCAAGACATAATGGAAAGTTGGGAGAAATGCTAGTCGTTCTTCCCTTTCAAAAGTTTAAATATAGGAACCACTTTGAAATAAAAATGTCCCCCATGGACTTTTGAAGTCAGACTGAGCAGATAAAATAGATAATATTTTATCAAACTTACCAAGACAATAAGAGTGTATGGAATGAATTCCTTAACATTTGCATGCGCACACATGCTCTTTGGAATTCTCATTAGGCCTCCTAGAGACTAGTCATGCAACCCCAAATATTTATTGGGGGCTTACTTAGTGCCAGGCACTCTGCTACATGCTGGGGCTACCAAGGGGAAGAAGACATGCCATCATTGTCCTTCAGAGCTTGGAAGCAGGGGAAGCAAATCTTAATGAAAATTGAACTTCAGAGACATAATCTGTAATAATGGCTCACAATAAAAGAACAGAGTTCCAAGAATGTATACAACGTGGCTTCCCTGAGAAAAGGGACTAATGAGCCAAAATGTAAAGGAAGAACACATATGGAGAGAACACGTGTGTGCGTGTGCATCTTGGAGAGCAGGAGGGGAGAGGAGTTGTTTGGGATTTTAGAAACTGAAAGGGGGACAGTGTGGCAGCAGCACAGAGAGCAAGGGGAAGAATGGTACACAAGGATGCTGCGGACAGTGGCCAGGTGCCTTAGGGAAGATTTTGGTTGTTTTTGAAAGAGCAGTAGGAATTCACTGAAGAATTCTAAGTAGGGGGATGGTGTGATCAGATTTACACTTTTAAAAGATATTTTGGGCCCAGCACGGTGGCTCACGCCTATAATCCTAGCACTCTGGGAGGCCAAGGTGGGAGGATCACTTGAGCTCAGGAGTTTAAGACCAGCATGAGCAAGAGGGAGACCCCGTCTCTACCGAGAAAGAAAGAAATAGAAAGAAATTAGCTGGACAACTAACAATATATAGAAAAAATTAGCTGGGCATGGTGGCACATGCCTGGAGTCCCAGCTACTAGGGAGGCTGAGGTAGGAGGATCACTTGAGCCCAGGACATCGAGGTTGCTGTGAGCTAGGCTGATGCCACGGCACTCTAGCCCAGGCAACAGTGTGAGACTCTGTTTCAAAAAAAAGAAAAAAAAAGATATTTTGGCTGCTGTGAGGAGAGCAGATTCAGAAGGGAGCCTGGGTGGAAGCCAGGAGATCAGTTATGAGGCCAGAGTAGAATAGTGGCTTGGAATAAGCTGGTGGCAGAGAAGACAAAGAGAGTAGATGGATTTGATAGCTATTTCGGTGGTCACAACAGCAGGACCTGGTGACAGACTGGCTATAGGAGGAGGGAAAAAAGAAGCTAGCATCAAGATGATGCCCAGTAGCTAAGTGGGTGGTGGTACCATTCATGGAGATGGGGACACTGGAGGGGATCACATCAGGGGAAAGGCTGGTGTGGAGACTCAAGAGTGCAATATTGAATATGTTAGTATGAGGGACCTTTGAGGCACCTTTGAGATGAAAGCAAGCAGTTGAGTATCAGTACTGGGTTTAAGGAAGTGGGCTGGGCTAGGAGATGGACATATGAGAGTTCTGTCAGCCTTGGGTTGGGCTAGGATGAGATGGTGTCAGATGAGTGAGAAGATGAAAGCAACGCAATCTTGGGCAAGTCCAACATTCCTGCTCTATAAAACTATTTCCACCACAAACAATTCTTTCATGTGCCATGTGTGGCATATTTGCACCTCACTGCTGATGTATTCTTTCCCTTTTTCAGTCCAAATCTTTCTTTTTGTTCCTCTGATTGGGTGATTTGACATATTCTGTGTTCAAGCTCGCTAATTCTCTCCTCTATTTGATCAAGTCTGCTATTGAAGCTTTCTAATGAGTTTTTCAGTTCAGTTATTGTATTCTTCATTTATATAATGTTTTTAATTGTTTCTATTTCTTTGTCAAATTTCTCATTTTGTCCATGGATTGTTCTCCAAATTTCATTTAGCTTTCTATTCATATTTCCTTGTGATTCCATTAACTTGTTTAAGAGGATTATTCTGAATTATATGTCTGACATTTCAAAGATCTTCAATTCTTCTGGGCCCATTACTAAAACTTGGTTGGTTTCTTTTGGTGGTGGTATATTTCCCTGAGTTTTCGAAGTCCATGCATCTTTACACTGATGTCTGTGCTTTTGAGGAAATAGCCATCTCTTCCAGTTTATGCAGGTGTTTTCTCGTGGCATTAGACCTTTACTACTTCATATCAAAACTTAAACACTGGCCTGTTGTTTCTTTCCATTCTAGGGAGGATGTATAGTGAGCAACAGAACTAAAACACTGCACTGGAACAAAATTGCTGCTCTGCCATAGTTTCCCAGTCTGGGGAAGACTTAAGCAGGCACTAGAATTTAATCCTGATCTTTTAGTTGTTTCCGGTCCAGGGAAAGGCTCCATGGAGTATTTGGCCATTGTGGAAAATCAGGCCAGGGATTTAAACCTTCCCTTGGATTGTGCCCCCTGCAGCACTATGGCACCTGCTAGTCTCTTCACTGCAGCATCCCCACCAACTGGAGCACAAAGTAGCCACTAAGATCCAAGCACCAGTCACTGTGATCAGTACCCTGTTCTTTGTTCCCAATTCACCCCTGGTCGTTCTGCCTGCCTGGTACTCCCAATGGTTCCCATGGGACAGGACCAGAGTGGGCTCCCCTCAGACTAGTGGGGAGATGTAACATCCACCTCTAATTCCCTCCTCTCACCCCAGAAACCATGAATCTAAGGAAATTCTCTGTGAGTGGTGTTTTACCGAGTTAAGTGGGGTGGGGTACTGCAGTCTAAAATGACTGTTTCTCTTACTAGTCATGGCTTCTCTCAATTCTGTGAGCTGGGGGGATTTCTCTAATTCTCCCCCAAGTTCTGGTAAACTCAGGGTGGTATTCTTATCTTTGAATAGTTCCTAGTTATATTTTTGTGGGAAGAGTGATGCCAGGGGACCTTCTGTTCTGCCATCTTGCTGATGTCACACTAGTCCAAACTTTTCATCAACACACCACCTATGTAGTTTGTATTCTTGATAAAGATATATAATCTGAATCAAATTATGAGAAATCAACCATGTACCCCCATAATATGCTGAAATAAAAAAGAGAAATCAATCAGACAAGTGCAAATCATGAGGCAATATACAAGACAAGTAGCCTGGCCCCTTCAAAGTGTGAATGTCATGAAAGACAAAAAATAAAAATAAAAATCAAGGGGACCATTCTGGAGTCTAGATTAAAGGAAACCAGGGGGATATAACAACCAAAGCAACACATGATCCTTGTTGAATACTAAATCAAAAGGGAAAAAATATAAGGGATATTTTGAAG
>NW_012149485.1:1114024-1119973 GCF_000956105.1 Propithecus coquereli
CCAACCCAAATAGGAAAGAAGTTAGGATTCCATGAGCAGTGTGAAAAATCACTGTATAATTGCAAATTAGAACCATAATCAGCCCTCTGGCCCCAAACCTTCTTCATCACTAGGCTATGAACCAAAATGACTTCTTGTGAATATATCTGCAGGAGGAGAGTGCCAAAGCACAGGACAGAAGAATTGTTTTGTTCCCAGGCCCAGTGTAGAGGACAGAGGGAAGAAATGTTCATGAAAAATGAAAAAAGAAGTCTTGTTATTCAGCAAATAGAGGCTCTTATAGATCAGTGTTCTCTCTGTAACTAGTTTGTTTTTAAATATGAAAGTGATATTTTTTTTGTAAATGTTCAAATAGTAAAAGGGTATAACAGGAGTGACATTCAAAATATTTAACAACTGTTACAAGAAAGGCACAGCCCAACCACTATGCTCTACTGGGGAGTACCCACTGGATAGCAGTCTGGATGTGCAACAGAGAACAAGGTCTCTCACCCTAGACTCCCAGCTGCACTCCTCAGAGATAACCACTGTTAGTATCTTAGGACTCATTCCAGAAATGTTTCATGCATCTACCAGCGTATCTGTGTGCCTATATACCCCTTTTTTCCTAGATCCCTGCTTTTGAAAATACCATACTGTTCTGTAGCATACTTTTTTCTTTTATCGATGTATTAAGATACATTGTTCTACAACTGCACATGTAGAGCTACCTCATTTTTTGTTAAGATTTAGTGATGCTACTCAAAGTATGATCTGTGTACTACAGCTGGTTCAGGAACTGTTTGCTACTGGTCTGAGAAAAGATAAAAGAGAAGCTTGCACCAGAATGCAAATCAACTACGTCTCCAAATGCACTGTTTACTTCAACTGATACATACAGTTGAACCTTGAACGGCATGGGGGTTAGGGATGTCAAACCCCCACATGGTCAAAAACCCACATATAACTTTTGACTTCCCCAAAACATAACTATTAATATCCTACTGCTGACAAGAAGCCTTATGAATAACATAAACAGCCTATTATTTTGTATATTTTGTATATTATATGTATTATATGCAGTATTTCATAATAAAGTAAGCTAGAGAAAATAAAATGTTATTAACAAAATCATAAGTGAGAGAAAAGATATTACTATTCATTGAGTAGAAGTAGATCATCATAACGATCTTCATCCTCATTGTCTTTACATTGAGTATGCAGAAGACGAGGAAGAGGAGGGGTTGGTCCTGCTGCCTCAGGGGCGTCAGAGGCGGAAGAGGTGGAGGAAGTGGAAGGGAGGCAGGAGAGGCAGGCCCACTCAGTGTAAACATTACTGAAAAAAATCCACATATAAGTGGACTCGCGCAGTTCAAACCCATGTTGTTCAAGGGTCAACTGCAAATTTTTTTTTTGTCAGTAAGACTCTCTTGATAAAGTCATTGATTTTTATTCTGGCTCAAGTTCTTTATCTCTTAGTAGACCAGTAACAAACAGCAGACTATTTTGAGCAATACTTAAGTTATTTAACCAGTCCCCTCTTGATGAGCTCTTAGGTTCATACAAGTGAACATTCTTTCTTTTTTTTTTTTTTTTTTTTGAGACAGAGTCTCTCTCCGTTACCCCAGCTAGAGTGCAGTGGCATCATCATAGTTCACTGCAACCTCAAATTCCCGGGCTCAAACTGTCCTCCTGCCCCAGCCTCCTGAGTAGCTGGGACTATAGGCATATACCACCATGCCCAGCTAATTTTTATATACAAGTGAACGTTCTTGTATGCATATATCTTTACGTACTTGGGAGAGTATTTCTGTATGATGGATTCCTAGGAATGGTACCAAGGGTTGTGCAATTGATGAAAAAGCTGATCGTGATGGTCCCAGAGAATTAGTAGTGACTTCAGAGGTAAGTAGTCCAACTCTTGCACTTCATTCATGAGAAAATGAAAACAAGGAAGGTAAAAGTAAGGTCCAAAGTCAGACAAATTGGTGGCAGGAATGGGCCCAATTCCTCCAAAAGGCACTGGATATCAGTGGAACATGACCTGAACACAAGCCCTTAGAGTCTGAGCTAAGAGGATGGATGGAATGGCCCTGTCTCCCACCTCAGTATAACTTGAAACAATTAAGAGTATCTCAGGGTCCTAATCTACAGGAAATCCAGGTCCTGTTTTTATGGGTGCTGCAAGGCCTCCTAAGGAGACTTGTGAAGGATACTTGAGCACATTGCTTGGGCCTGACTTAAGCTACCCCACAGAGGAAAGAAGGAAAAGATTGCATTAGATCAAGAAATCCTAAGAAGGCAGATAATTTACCTGGACCTTAGAAGAGTTAAGTGATAGTGGGCTCTGGTCAGAGAAAGAAAAAGAACAGTGAAAGGGAATTAGGAGCAAATGAACAATTAAAATGGTAGAGAACAGAGCTGTGTAAGACACGAACAGAGGTAAATGTTCAGCAAAGGATAAAGAAAGTGACCACAGATTTAGATGGAAAAACAGAGTAGTGGAGTCCCCAAAGCAAAGAGATCAAAGTTCCAAGAGGAAATAAGCTAACAGCAGCATCAAAAGCTGCAGAGGGCTCAAATGAGATGAGGACCTTAGAGTATCCAGTGGATTTGGCAACATGGAAGCCACTGGTGACCCCTCTGGAGTCACTTCAGTAAAGTGGTGATAGCACAATCCAGATTGCAATGCATTGAGGAAGGGATGGGAAGTGAGAAGATGGAGCCATTGAGTGTAGAAGATGATTCTTGGGCACACTGGCTGGGAAGAGGAGAGAGAAAGGAGAAAGTAGAAGGTGGCCACTGGGAGACATAGGAGCATGTCCTGGAAGACCTTTGCTCACCTCCTGCGTGTAAGGCGGGCCACTTGTTCTTAGGGCCAGAAGTAATTGGAGAGAGAAAAGGGAGTCCCCACTTCCTGTACCAGCCTCCACTGAATCCTGGTTCCCTGGGGATTTGTATAAATTATGCACAGTAATAGAACTCTGTGCCCACACTGTTTGCAAGATGCATGCATGGGGTATGATAACAACAATAGCCACCATTTATCGAGAAGATATTTATGCAAAGCAAAGAGCTTTACATAAATTATCCCATTTAATCCTCACAACAACCCTGTATGGTAGGCCTTATTATTTTCTTCAATTTGAAAATGATAAAACCTGAGACACAGAGTGCTTAATTACCTGCTACAGGTCACTTGGCAAATAAATGCAGTGTCAGGATTCAAACTCAAGTTCGTCATACTCCAACACCTGTGCTCCCAACTGTTAGTGCCAGAGTCCCTCAAGCTGGACTCTGTGAATCACAGACATCAGGATCATGTGGAGAGCTTTTAAAACGTGCAAATCCCCAGGTTCCACAAAAGATATACTGACTCATTTTTATGAAAATTGGAGCCTAGGACCTGAAAGCTCCACAGATGATCCTATCAAGCTCCGCAAATGATCCCTATGCTCACAGAAGTCTTTTTAGGTAAAGCATTTACCTCCTTACTGTTTGAGCTGCCTGTAGTTGGTCTTCACCCACATTAGGATTCACACTCTTTCTGAGGATAAAGATAATCTGGGCTGCTTGTGTGAGATAAAGTAGCTTCTCAGGCTTTAACCTGGACCTGTTAAATGAGGGTCTCCAGGGGAGAGGCCTGGCAGTCTGTTATACATATTTAGCAAGTTCCTCAGGCAATTCTTATCTTCGGAGAAGACTGAGAAACACTGTTTTGTTATTCACAGCTAAAAGTATTCTAAGTGCTACCCTGGGCTCTAATTTAGGTTCTATCACCTAATCACTCTATGCCTCATTTTCCTATAAAATGAGCATATATATGTCTGCCTGGTAGAGCTGTTGTGAAGATTAGATACTGTACCAATTAGGATGAGAATTGCTGGCTTATAAAAAAAACAAAGTAACAATGGCTTGAACAAAGGGGGTTATTTTTCTCTCAGGTTAAAGTCTAGAGGTAAGGAATCCAGGGCTGGTATGAGGTCTCTAATCATTTGGGAGGAAGACTCTTGCTATCTGTCTGTCTGCCCTTTCATCATTAACATATTGCCTCTTGGCACAAAATGGCTACTGAGGCTGCAGCCCTTTTTTCTACAGCTCTGAGTAAAACGAAGAGAAAAGGGGATGCACCTCCCACTCAAGTCAGATTTCCTTAAGGAGTATTTCTGGAAGGTCCTTGGGACAGCCCTGTTTATACCATATTGACCAGAACATAGTCAGACAGCCACATCTAGTTGCAAGGAAGGCTAGAAACTAAGTATCTTGTAGTTCAGCATCAGATCTTTGCCATCCCCAATAAACCAGGCTTCTGTTATTTTTTTTTTTTAAAGACAGAAAGAGAGAATAAATATTGGTGTCACAGCCACAAGAATGTGACTCCACAGATTTCTTACTACAGGGAGCTAAGGGCACCAGCTGCTGTGCTTTAAAATTCATTGGCCATGCCTCCCTGGAGATGCACCCCACCAATGACTGAGTGCAGCGAGGAACCAAGCCAGACCCAGTCCTGAAAGACAAGGGACTCCTTTGTTGGCTGACTTTAGCTCAAGGACTCCCTGATAGCCTTTGCTAGGCTGCACCTTCCTTAGACTGCATGGCGATCCGGAATGCTATCAGTCCAACCTCCCTTCCTTCCTCCTTCCCTCTGTCAGCTGTTCTGGTCTTCTCTAGCTTCCTCCCAATTTCCTTTCGCACAGGCATTTCCCCTAGTAAAATACTTGCGCGATTAGTCCCGTCTTGGTCCCTGCTTCTCGAAGTACCTGACTAGCAAAATTAGCAAAGTAATTCACAGTCCCTAGCACACTTGTGGAACTCCATCGGGCATGTAGTAGACACTCAGGAAATAAGAGCTGTGTGGTGACAATGGTGGTGGAGGAGGAGGAGGAGGGAGGAGTAGAGCGCCAACTCTGGAGAAAAGGGTGTTTTACAGGGAAGGGGGACACAGGGTCTCAGGCAAATCACTCTGTTTCATTCTCCCTCACCCCCAGCTTATTTCTATTATAGTAGTATCTGGTTAAAATCAGCACCAAAGTCAGTATGAAGGGGGGGCATAGACTCTAGATAATTGTCATCACAGGGCAACTGAACTGTTAGTAGTTAACACCAGCCATTTCAAGTAATTTTTCAACAAAAAGAAAGGGAGGGAAGAAACCAGCAGGGCAGGCCCTAAGACAAAATTGCACAAAAATAAACCCAATGTCCCGAGCAACTGTGGTTCTCATACTGGAAAAACACTGACCAGAAAATTACTTATCATGATGACCTAAGAGCACTATTTCCATGAGAAATTTTTCAGTGTGGAAGCTATAAGCACACACAAATCTCTATAAAAATAATAAAAAGTTCCAAGGAGAAAACACAGAGTGAGAGAAGGCGCAGTGGGGGCAACAGGTGGATGTGAATCTGTACACAACCCAAAAGTCCTAAGGGACTTCATTAACGTTATGTACCTGACACATAGTAGGAGCTTAATAAGTGGTGCTTGCCCAGATAAATGAATGGCTCACTCATGGTTGTAGCTCATCATTTATCATTCATTAAAGAAAGATTTGTACAAAGCCTGCTATGTGCCAGGCTCTGTGCTAGGCGCTGAGGATGTCACAGTGAACAAGACAGTTGAGGTCCTTGCCCCATCATCCTTCTGCAGAGAAATCTTTGCAGGCATTTTATGTGGACCCCTCTACCTCTGTCTTTCTATGTTCGTGGATTGAACGGGAGCCCACATCTATCAGATTTAAAGCCCATACTAATTGCTTCTGAAATACAGGCAGTCCCTAGGTTACAGACAACCTGACTTACGGTGTTCCGTACTTACAAATAAGCTCCCAAGGCTCCCCATAAGGATAATTTGTAATTAAATAATTAAAGTAATACTGGGCCGGGGGCGGTGGCTCACGCCTGTAATCCTAGCTCTCTGGGAGGCCGAGGTGGGCGGATTGTTTGAGCTCAGGAGTTCGAAACCAGCCTGAG
>NW_012149485.1:1120938-1131231 GCF_000956105.1 Propithecus coquereli
AGTTACATACACATCAGACCTAAAGACGTTCTCAGGAATGTGTCTCGTCCGTAACCTGGGGAACACGTGTACTTTCTCATTCTTGGAAACCAAGTTGACTCACTCCTGTAAAATTATCCCTGATGCAACCTTGGATTTCTATTGGCTTCCGCATTAGTCATCTATTGCTGTATTAGAAATTACCCCCAAACTAAAAGCTTAAAATAACAGGCATTTATTATCTCACCGAGCTAAGGAGTGACTTAGCTGTATGGTCTCGCTCATGGTCTCTCATGAGGTTTCCACCAAGGTGTTAGCTGAGGATTCAGTCTCTGAAGGCTTGACAGGGGCTGGAGGATCTGCTCCCAAGGAGGTACACTCAAATCACTAGCAATTTGATGCCGGCTGTTGGCAGTAGGCTCAGTTCTGTACTACATGGGTCTCTCCTTAGGGCCCCTCATGACATGGCAGCTGGTTTACTGCAGAGCATATGATCTGATAGGAAGAGAGAGACAAAAACAGAGACAGAGGGATCAAGAGAGAAGCTATAATGTCTTTTATAGCCTGACTTGGGAAGTAGCATACCTTAACTTCTCCTGTATTCTGTTGGTCGCACAGACCAGCCCTGGTACATTGTGGATGGGGACGAGACTGGAAGTGAATCCAGGAGGTGGGATCACTGGGGCCATCTCAGAAACTGGTTACCACAGTCTCCAAGAACAGCTCCCTCTCCCCAGACTCCACCCAAACCCTAGGGGAGGGAGGTGTGCAGATTTCACTGTTGGAAAATACAGACACACAGAGCAAACAGTGAATTTACTCTGCCCTGGAAATCCATGTTTTGAGCCCAATAGAACTGCTTTTCCTCAATTACACGTTAGCGTCATGCCATAGGCCTGCATAGAAGGGCATCATAGGAAACAGCTCCAAGTAAGTCATCGCTGTATTTGTGTCACTTGTTCAGTCAGTGGACCCACAGGAAAAATATCTTTCTGGTCTCACGGTCAGGAAAAGTTGGGCTTCTCCTGAATAATTACTCTTTTCTCTTGTTTAAAATCTGGAATTTTGTTACCATGCACATTTCCCTCTTTACTTTGGCTGTTCAGAAGCTCGGAGCCAAATGTGTAGGCTAGGCTGACATCAATCTCCTTGAGCTAATGTTTTCCTGGAGTTACTTCTTCTACTTGTTCTCTATTTTCTCCAATTCCCTCAACTTTCCATCTTATCCTTTTGTATCTTTGCACTTTTGTAATTCCTCTGAAAGCTTTTGTGGGTCGAGGTGGAGTTTAAACGCACAATAAAATTAAAGTTTTTGCCCGAAAGACTGATGACCCGCATTACACGTGCCATCTAGTGGTGAGAGAAACAACTGCCAGAACAGCAACCTCCCTGATTTTTCAGATTTGCCTTTGCCAAGGAACCCGGAATAGCGGGCAAGGGAAGAAGAGGGAGACCAGGACCCCTCTCTGTGCTTTCTCAGGAATTGAGACTGCTGAGGATTAAAGAGATTCCAGGCAGGGCCAAGGAGCAGGTGATTCAATGGCTGGAATCTGTAGAAGCAGCCAAAAAATTGTGAAGACATTGCAAAGGAGGAAGGCACTGGCAGTGGAAGGGTTGAGTAAAAAGTGTTAGAAAAAAGTAAACAATGAAAATAGACCAGATTCAAGCAAATTATCAGTTGAAAGGTGCTTAATGTGGGTTGGTTGCAGATGTGACCAGCCATTTTTTAAACATTCACATTAACTGAAAGAAGCAGCTTAGACTCTAATGTGTTTTTGTTGTTGTTGTTTTTTTTTTGAGACAGAGTCTTGCTCTGTTGCCCTGGCTAGAGTGAGTGCCATGGCATCAGCCTAGCTCACAGCAACCTCAAACTTCCGGGCTCAAGCGATCCTCCTGCCTCAGCCTCCCAAGTAGCTGGGACTACAGGCATGCGCCACCATGCCCGGCTAATTTTTTTATATATATATTTTTAGTTGTCCAGATCATTTCTTTCTATTTTTTAGTAGAGACGGGGTCTCGCTCTTGCTCAGGCTGGTCTCGAACTCCTGACCTTGAGCGATCCACCCACCTCAGCCTCCCAGAGTGCTAGGATTACAGGCTTGAGCCACCACACCCAGCCTTAATGTTTTCATTTTACTTGTGAGAAAACTGGGGCACAGAAGCATGGAGCACCTTGTCCAAGGTCATACAGCCATTTAGTCACAGGTCCAGGGTGATGCCTAGGCCAGTCCTCTTTCCCTAGCACCATCCCACCCCTAATCATATGAAGCGGATGCTCATCTGGGCTTTCACTTTGCATATAGGATTTCAAAATAAAAATAAGGTAATCACATAAAAATGCTGGCTCCAGCATGTTTCCAAGGAATTATTACTCACTGGTTTTGCAGCTGCCCCTTGACACACTCCCAAAATGTCAGGATGGAAGAGGTGGTTATGAAGCACTGTTTCATTAACCTTCACTACATGGCCAAAACCATCAGTTCACAACAATAGAAAAAGATCCCAGAAGCCAGTGACAATAGGTGAGGGAGCCCCAGCCTGGGAAAGAGAAGGTAAGTTCATTCATCTACTCTGTAACCTACCATCTGGTCTGGGCCAGGTTCCGGACAGGATGCTGGGGTGGCAATAACAACAATGCACTGGCATCTCTAGAGCCATTCACATTCCATTCACCCTGACGTGTGTTCTTGGGCATAGCTTCAGCTAAAACTGAGACAATGCTTGGATCCAGGGGAACTCTGAAGGCCCAAGGTCTATAGTCTCAGCCTGAGTGTCTTGAAAACAGCCTGGAGTCAGAGATCACCGAGGAGGCTGAAGATGTTAATTAGGAACTTGAGACATTACCATAATGGACATTTTATGAAACATTTTAATATAGAACATTTTAATTGTCTCAAAGAGTTCTATTGGATAGCACTGGCCAGAAGTGCCCTTTCCCGGATTTTCTGCTTCTCTGAGTGCTACCAGTTCCTCCAGCTCCTTCAAAGACTGATATAAGCAGAGATTGATGTGAGTCACTGGTTTCTGGAAGAGGCAGATCCCCAGTACAATGGCTATTCCAGATCTGCTGTCCTCAGAGGTACAAATGACACATCAGAGACACAGGGCATCTGGAGTTCAATTCCTTAAACATTTCAGGCTTCTATTCTGGTAAAAGGCGACAGAACAGGGGCAAAAGGAACAGAAAGAATACCAGGGGGTTCAACCTTTAAGGTCAGAAAGACCTAGGTTCCTATCTCAGGTTCCCCATTACTAATGGGGTGATCTTTGGGCAAGGCTTTTGGGCACAAGTTTTCTTGTTTGATTGTTATGAGGGTTAACTCAGATGATGGTGATGGATGAGACAGTGTCTGGCTCTTGGTAAGTGTAGATTTCTTACTCATTTCTTCTTGCCCTTTTGTACGCTAATCTTCCCTCTGTCAATAATAGGAGCCACAGGTCACCTTCTCATCAGATAACAGGTGGAGGTAGTCATGTCTAGCTGTTCCACTCATTCTCTCAATGTATATTTATTATGAAGGCACCAACTGCTGGCCTTAGGTTCTGCATCATACAGAGATAGAACCCAAGTCCCTGAGAGAACTAGCTCACTGTCTCATGGAGAGACTGGTAGACGAACCAATAATTATACTGTTTCATTATTACTATTATTTGTAGAGATGGGTTCTCACTACAGGCTGGTCTTGAACTCCTGGCCTCAAGCGATCCTCCTGCCTCAGCCTCCCAAAGTGCTGGGATTACAGGCATGAGTCACCATGCCCAGCCTAAACCAATAACTGTATAGTGGGGGGACCAGAAGTTTGAGAATATGCAGGGAGAGAGTACAGAGGAGGAGATATTTCAACCAAGACAGAAAGGGTGAATAAAAGTTTGCCTCGGCCGGGCGCGGTGGCTCACGCCTGTAATCCTAGCTCTCTGTGAGGCCGAGGCAGGCGGATTGTTTGAGCTCAGGAGTTCGAAACCAGCCTGAGCAAGAGCTAGACCCCGTCTCTACTAAAAATAGAAAGAAATTAATCAGACAACTAAAAATATATAAAAAAAATTAGCCGGGCATGGTGGCGCATGCCTGTAGTCCCAGCTACTCGGGAGGCTGAGGCAGGAGGATTTGAGGTTGCTGTGAGCTAGGATGACGCCACGGCACTCTAGCCCGTGCAACACAGTGAGACTCTGTCTCAAAAAAAAAAAAGTTTGTCTGCTCAGCAAGCACATGGGAGAGGGCATGCTAAGCAGAGATAACAGCACACACAAAAAAGGAAGACTGGAAAGCAAGATAAATCCAATTATGAAGGTCCTTAAGCACTGGGCTGAGTTTGAACTAAAATTTGTAGAGGACACAAAGCCTCTAAGAGGAAGTAAAGTCATCATATTTCAGTATTGAAAATATTTCCATATTGTTAGTGTGGGGGATGGTTTAAAGAGGTAAGGCTGAAAAAGGGGAGGCCAGCCTCTGTATGTTCCATTCTTCCCCTACTTCACTGTGTTCCAGCCGCAAGGGATTTCTCTGAGTTCCTTGGATGACAAACCATCAAGCTCTTTCCTACCTCCGAGTCTTTGCACTTGCTATTTCCTCTGCCTGGAACACTTCTCATGGCTGTTACAGACCTTCATTTTTCTCAGCCTCAGGTCTCAAATCAAACATTTCCTCCTTTCCCTAATCTCTCAATCTAATTTATGTCCCCCAATTTGAAACTGTATTCTTATTTGTACTATATGATCGACAGTGGCCTTACTATTAAGACTGTAAATTCCATGAGGGTGGGGGGTGGAAAAAAATTCCATGAGGGTGGAGTTGTGTCTTCGCCCATTCCACACCAAGTCCCCAGCACCTAACACAATGCCTGGCATTGGGCTAACACTCTCAATAAATACTAGAGGGATGAGGCTGTTAGAATACACGAGATGATCATGGCTTAACCTAAGGAAGAAGCGGCCAACCGGAGAAAAGAATACTAACATCAGACACGAAGTGAACAGGATAGGTTTGAGACAAGAATCAGAATTTGTTCCGATTGTACTGACTTCTGACTACACTTTTGGCTGTATAGCCTGGCAGGTCAACAACCTCTTATCCACACTCTTATCCAACCTCTTAGCCACACACCGCAGCATTCCCCTCCGTAAAATGAGAACGACACCCTGCAGCTTGGTGGAGCGAATGTCCTCGAAGCAGAAACAAGACTAGGGCTAGGGCGGAGAGTCGTGGTGGCCCAAATGAGAACACCTGAAGAGCTGCTCACGCTCCTTGAGGGCGGAAGTCACTGCCTGATGTAAGTCCGGGACGTAAAATAGATCCACCTCAGGCACAGCGCCATGGTTCTTTGTAACCTTGTAAAGCATCCGATGAGCAGCAGGAGCTGGAGAGTGACTTAGGGCCGTTATCATTTGTTTCTTTTACATAGTTTCACCATTTCTCAGCAGTTCTCTCTGAAATTTGTTTAATCAAAATCTAAGCTTGGAGGATGCTCAAGACTACAGAGTAAGAGGGAAATTTCCGCTGAGGGCTAACCGAGCAGAAGGCCGGTAGACGCTCATGAGCAGCGGCACCGGACCGGGCGGGAGGAGCCGGCGTGGAAGGCCCGCCCCGCCCCTCCCCTCCTCTTTCCCGCGGTCCCAGCGGGGCCCAGGGACTTCCGCTTTACTACATCTCCCAGAGGAGCCCGAGGCAGGCTTCCCTCTCTGCGCAACTGGAGGGGCCGAGCCGCGGCTCGCATCCCCGCCTTGAGAGCGCGGGTTATTTTAATCGAGAAGGTTTCGCACTCCCTCGCCGGCCTGTCTACTCCCCTAAGACGTCGGGCAGACCCGGCACCGCCCCCATCTGATCAGCGTGAAGCAAGTGGGCGCCGCAAAGCCCTCTGGGAAATGTGGTTTCCGAGAAGACTTCCGGGAAGCGGAGTCAAAGGGCGGCAGCAAACACGTACAGCCAATTAGAGCCGAGCTCGGATCGTGTCACGTGACCTGCGCCGCCAGCTGTTCCGGAGTTTTGCCTTTGTCAGAGCTGCTGGAAGCGTCTGGAGCTCTGGACGGTAGCTCCTGCCATCGCCTGAAGTCAACTTCAGTACTGGCCTTCCCGGCTCCTGCGCCTTCCCTGCTGCCCAAACGCGGCGTTGGCCGCACATTTGCATATATTTAAACTTGTCCTGGCTCTCCTTGACCTCGAATTAACTTGCAGGCACTGTAGGACCTCACCATACTCTACCATCCCTGGTCTCTGCAGCAGCCACACTGAGCCGGTCGAGTTGCGTCAAAGCTTTAGCGAATAAGCCATTAATCAGTTATTTGATCGTCTCATTTTGGGGGACCTTTTCAACTACCTGTTCTCACTCCACCACCTTGTGCTCACCCATGACGTAAGTCCTGGGACCCCCTCTACATTCTCGCCTTCTTAGTTTCATTTCTTCTTCTATACAACCTAGATCCTAAAAATCGTCTTGTACCGCATTTCCTTCTGTAACAACCCCAAACGCTAGAGTAATACAATTGCCTGCTTTTGGTTTGCGAGGTGCCCCTGGAGGGGGAAAAATTCATCACCTAATCAAGGTCTCAGACTTCAGCTAAGCCCTAAGCTCAGTGGGCTGGTTGCAGCATTGTGGGGAAGGAGGCTAATCAATTGAGGCTGGGGGATCTGCTGCCGAGAACCCTGGTGGCGGTACAAGGCTTTGGAAGAACTATCTTTGTTGCCTCCCACCTCACCCCTACACCTCATGTAAGATGTTAGTTATGAGAATATTCTAGATTGGCAAATTAGTAAGAAAGAAGATACTGTAAAGACTCAAAGAGAAATGTAAAGTAACATAAAGAACGAAATAAGGAATAGCAAGAAAAGACAGCAAAGATGTTAAATTGATGTAAGTTAAAAGAGTTAACCCAAAGAAAAATGATAGTCTTTTAAAAAGCGTTATGATGAAAAGAGATTGATTGTTTCTGCTGGGAAGCCAGGCATAGGCAATGTTTTGTTAGCTTTCCAGAAAGATTAAACGATTGTACCAAAAAAATTCTCTTGTGAAGTGGCAGGTGTAAGAGGACTCTGGAAAACAGTAAGTAATCCAGCTTCAAAAAAATAATTTTTAAAAGGGAGTCTTTTCTTGAGGGGAAATGGAGATCCAAAACAAATACGTTTGGGCACATCAGAGGCTCCTACTGTGTGGCATCTGTAGAGGCACAATCCCAGAATCCCAGGCAGACTGGGCTCCTGTTGTCACATGGGCCATTAAGCAAGCTCTGAGCCGCACGTGGAGGCCATGCACAGCCTGAAAGTTCTCAGGTAGTGTGCTGCCAAGCACTGGAGAAGAGATCTGGTTTGTTTTCTTACTATGATAATGTTTTATTAATTTATATATTTCTTTCCTCTATAGCATGAGCTTCACTTTTCATCTGTGAAAAATCCGTGAAATACCTTAAACCATATCTGTGTATAATGTTTTGACAAACCATGTGATTATTTGATATAATTAAGAAAAGCAGCAAACTGGTGAGCTAACAGTTAATGGAAAAGGTATTGCTTTGAAAGCAGTCCAATTTATTACGCTTCTACATATCAACCTTACCACCTACTTCTAAATTTAAACATGTTGCTGTTTACCAACAGGAAATTACCACTAACATTTACATGTGTCTCTGGGGAAAATTCATGCAAAGAATAGCCACATCTTTATATATGCAAGGCAGATATCCGGAACAAAACAAAATAATTCTGGAATCCCACATGACATTAATATTTTAGGAATAGTGCTACAAGATCCCCAAAGAACAAGAAAACCTGCACATTATAAAAAAAGAAATCACACAGACATCAATTTTGGATAGACCAATGCATCTCAACCTATTTCTACAAAACCATTTGGTTTTTTTGTTTGTTTGTTTCAATTCATTTCAATCAATACTTTTGTAAAATAAGAGTTTATTTCTAGAAAAAAATGAAACTATAATAAACTATAAAATACAAAATATAGGTCCTATTTTCTAATTATTAGATTCAACATACATAAAATCTCTCTAAAAATTGCAATGAAAGTTTCCAAAAATTTAAGCTCAATTCTATATTTAGTTCTCAGCAGACCAGATCACCAACCTACACTTGTCCAAGGACCATATTTTGAATAGCACTAGGAGAAATCATCTAAAAATCTCCATTTTCCTTCTAGAAGGATATCACATATCACTCCCTGGCTCAAATTTGATTATTTTGATAGTATTGACTTTTGTTGAAGTAGTAATTATTTATACTTTAAAAGGTCAACCAGGAGTGCAAGGTTTGAAAACACAAGAGGCCCCTGCACTTTCTTTCACTTTCCAACTCCCAAGTCCTCTTTCCTTTCCTTCCATGTTTCTGAATAATGAACATATAATGCTACTTATATCTGCAATTGAAGTTCTATATTACCCTCGCTGGTTTCATTCCCTTCTGACAAAAGAAAACCATATCTTAAATTTGGTGTTTGTTATTCCCATACATCTTTATATACTTTTACTAGGTAGGTCTATATTTCCAAATACATATTGTTTTTCATGTTTTTAAATTTTATAAAATGTTATCGTTTCTGAAAATTGTCTCTTCTAACTTAACAGCATGTTTTTGAGAATTATCCACAATGACAGATATACTTGTGGTTCATTAATTTCCTCAGTTGTACAGTATCTCATTATATGAATATACCACAATTGACCCATTGTCCTGTTGGTTGACATTTGGGTTGTTTCTCCTTTTTTTATTATTACAAATAATGTTGCAATGAACATTTTTGCAAATGTCTCCTCTCGCACCCAGGGTATGTACCCATGAGTGATATTGTTGAGTCAAACGGCGTATGCATCTTTACCTTTAGATATTGCCTACAATGTCCCCAAAGTGCTTGCGCATCTTTTCAGACATTTACTGGCCATTTTAGTTTCTTATTCTGTGATTTGCCAGTTTATATTTTACCTGTTGAGTTTTTTAAACTGATTTATAAGTTATTTATATAGTCTGGATTCAAATCCTTTGTCAGTTATGTATATTACAAATATTTTTCCCCAGTCTAGAGATTGTTTTTTCATCCTCTTAATGATGTCTTTTGATACCCAGGAATTTTTAATTTGATTGATGTTGACTTTATCAGCTTTTTTCTTTATGAGTTATACTTTTTGTATTTTATTAAATCTTTGTTTAAACCAAAGAGCATAAAACATATTCTCATGTCTTCTTCTAAAAGTTTTCTTACTAGGCTCCTGAATTAAACTTGGATTTTTTTATTTGGTATGAGAATTTCAATTTTATTTTTTCCGATATGCATAACCAATTACTCATCGTCATTTTTTGAAAAGTTTTTCTACAATGATCTCCAGTGCCACTCTGTCATATATATCAGATGTCTACCTATGGGTGTGTTTCTGGTCTCTGTATTCTGGTCTAGTGGTCTAATTATATATCCCTGTTTCAATGCCACACTGTCTTAATTACCATACTTTATAATAAGTCTTGTGTGCAAGGGTGAGTCTACCCATTCTCTGCTTCTTCTCCAGATGTGTCTTACCTCAGCAGTCCCCAACCTTTTTGGCACCAGGGACCAGTTTCATGGAAGACTGTTTTTCCACAGTGGGGGAGGGATTGTTTCAGGATGATTCAAGCATGTTAATTTATTGTGCAATCAAACCTCTCTGCTAATGATAATTTGTATTTGCAGCTGCTCCCCAGTGCTAGCATCACTGCCTCAGCTTCACCTCAGATCATCAGGCATTAGTTCTCATAAGAAGTGCACAACCTAGATCCCTCGCATGCACAGTTTACAGTAGGGTTTGTGCTCCTATAGAATGTAATGCCACTGATGATCTGACCTAAGACGGAGCTTATGCAGTGATGTGAGCGATGGGGAGCGGCTGCAAATACAGATGAAGCTTTGCTCTCTAGCCCACCACTGACCTCCTGCTGTTGCCAGGATTCCTAACAGGCCACCGACCAGTACTGGTCCACGGCCTGGGGTTTGGGGACCTCAGTCTCACCTGTTCTTGTACGTTCCTTCCTTCCAATTTTTTTTTTTTTTTTAAGAGAGATGAGGTCTTGTATCTTGCTCCTTTGTCACCCAGGCTGGAGTACAGGGGTGTGATCATAGCTCATTGCAGCCTTGAACTCCTGGGCTCAATCAGTCCTCCCACCTCAGCCTCCTGAGTAGCTGGGACTACAGGCATGAGCTACCATTTCTGTTTTTGTACATTTTTATTTACATTTTAAAACCAGCTTGTTGAGTTCCCAAAGAAATATATTAGAATTTTTATTGAAACTGCAATAAAATCTGTATATTCCTATGGAGAATTGATGTCTTTATATTACATTTTTTTGAT
>NW_012149485.1:1132451-1133760 GCF_000956105.1 Propithecus coquereli
CTCTTGCTCAGGCTGGTCTCGAACTCCTGACCTTGAGCCATCCACCCGCCTCGGCCTCCCAGAGTGCTAGGATTACAGGTGTGAGCCACCACACCCGGCCAATACATTGTTTTTTAAGTGAGACCAACTTTACATTACTGAAATAAGACCAACTTGGCTGTGCTGCATTTGCTAACATTTTATTTAGAACTCTTGCATCTATGCTAATAAGTGAAACTGGCTTTACCTGTCTTCTGTTGTCCTTTTCTAGTTTTGGTTTGGAGTTCTACAGTCTCACACACTGAGTAAGGAAGTGCTCCCTGTACTTCTGTTTTGGTTGTTTCTTTTCATTTTAGAAATTCATTATTTACTTACAACTACAGAAAGTACAGATTTAATTCTCTTAAATTCCTCACACTCTTACCTGTAAACACACTTCGACTTGCCTTCATTCTCCCATATAGTTGTATTATAATTTCTGTTTCAGTCAATATTCAGCCTTGTCAGGATTATGTAAATATTGTATACTAATGAGTCATATAGTACATTATATTTACATATCCTTTCCTTACAACTTTACAACTTTTGGGTTTCCCTGGAGTTCATAAATGGCCTCTTTTTTCTTTTTCTTTTTCTTTCTTTATTTGGGCTTAGTTTCCTGAAACTGTCACACAGAACTGTAAATCTCTTTTTCAATACACTTAAAATATTAGGCAACTGATCAGTTGCATGTTCTTCACAGAGAAATCTCCCCTGGAGTTCTCGTTGTTTTGCACCAACCTGGATTTGTTTTGCTCTGTGCCTGCTTCCAGCAGTTCTGGGGGAACTTCCCTTGACTAACATTGTTTATATTCCTTTTGTCTCTTTCCTGTATTGGAATATCTGTGTCCTGGTTTCCATGGTTTCCTTTTTCTCGATTTACTGGCTGTTTTTGGTGGAGCATATTCGCTCATTTTGAGAAGGGGTGCGTGGAAAATTAAATTTTGAGGTCTGACTCTTCTGAGTATATCTTAATTCTGCTCTCTCATTTGCTACTTGGTGGGTCTAGAATTCTAGGATGGAATCTTGTTTCTTTAGAACTTTAGAAGGGATATTGTCTTCCACTTCCAGTCTGGCCAATGAGAACACCAACACTGTTCTGATTCTCAGTTTTTTGTATGTGAGCTGTTTTTCCTGCTGTTATGGTAGTCTCTTTATCTCTGATGCTCTGAAATTTCATAAAGATGTGCTTTGATGTAGATTTCTTTTTCCCTCGTTGCATTGCTCCTCTTAATCTGGAAGACTTTTCTTGTATTATTTCTGTGTGTGTGTGTGTGTGTGTGTGTGTGTG
>NW_012149485.1:1133810-1141769 GCF_000956105.1 Propithecus coquereli
CGGCCTGTGCTTTCCACGGAGCAGTGGGACTCGCTGTGTGTGTGTGTGTGTGTGTGTGTGTGCGAGAGAGAGAGAGAGAGAGAGAGAGAAATTTAACATACAATATGAGTAATATAAGTTATGAAACATAGTAGTAAAACAAATGTCTGTGAACCCACCACCCAATTTAGGAAGTGAACTATTACGAATACCTTGAACCATCCTGTGTGCTCTTTTCCGATCTCATTTCCTGTCTTCCCTCTTTCTGCCATGCCTCATCCCCGACCAGCCACATAATCACTCTTATGACTTTTTTTCTAACTCACTTGCTTTTCTTTATTGTTTCACTAAATATGTTATGTGTCTGTAAACTATGCCTTGCTTAGCCAGACGATCTTTTGCTTGCTTTTGAACATCATAGAATGGCATCACACAGAGATGGCACTCTTCTGTGGCTTGCCTTTCATTCAGCATTGTTCTAAGAATCATCTATACACAAAGCTATAGTTCATTACCTTTTCATTGCAGGGTAGCATTCTGTTTTGTGAAGACACCACAATTTATTTTATCTATTCTCCTGACAACAGGCATTAGATTATTTCTATCATGTCTGCTAGTGTGGTCCTTTCTTTCCCTCATTTTCTATTTTTTATTTTTTTATTTTATTATTATTATTTTTTTGAATGGGAACCACTACAACAGGGTCTTGCAGTGGGGGAGCAAGACTGGGCTTGGCTCCCTCTTTACCTCATTTTCTCCCTACTCTCTGAAACTTATATTAATCAGTTATTGGATCTTCTGAGCTAAGCCTTGAATTTTCTTACCTCTTCTCTCCTGTTTTCTGTTTCGTTGTATTTTTCTCCTACTATCTCAGAGAATTCCTCAAATTATACTCTAATTCATCTGTTGAATTTAATTTCTTCTATCATATTTTGAATTTCAAAGAGCTTTTACTTTTTATAGCTTACTGTTCTCTTTTCTTAGTTTTCATAGATACAAGACTTACAAGGTTTAAGATTTTCTTTTGCTTTCTGCAGCCTCTATTCATGCCTTGTATGGCTGTTTGGGTGGTTGGTTGATATATGTCTCCATCTTTCATGTTAGAAGTTCCCATCTGATGTCAAGTGATGCTAAGCTCTCTGCTCAGACATAAATGCGAAGGTACCAAAATGGTGATTTAGAGTTCTGTGTGCGTGGGTGAAGTTCATCTGCCAGTGGGCTGCCCAGTAGGGAGGTCAGGTGGGCCCAGCTCTTTCATTGGGGAAACATCAAATGTTAGTAGGTCTTTTCTCTTGGCCTACTCAGTATCCCCAGAGAGGACTCTTCCATTCTTCCTGGAGGGTATAAGCTTGCTTGCTATCATTCTGGCTGCTTAGCAGGGAAAGTGAGTTGGGGGCTTTGCCATCCACAGGTAGAGTTCCACTTAATGACCATTTTCTGTATAGTTCCCTGTTCTCAACTGTACCTGATGCCACCAAATCCAGAGTCTCTTCATTTGAATATCCTATCGTCTTCCACCGTGGGGGAGGGTAGTCGCCTGGCTGTGTAGGATGGGGTTGGAGACCTGGGAGTGCCTCTGCCCCTCAAACACACAGCCAAGATGTGTCTCCTGTTTTCAGGCTCATCCCTCATCCCCATCCACAGGGGTATTCCAACTGGGGTCTTGCAGCAAAGAATCTACTTGGAACAAGGAATTCTTTTCACTATGCACCACTCCTCTTTTTAGGTTTAAATTTTGACTTTTTCTGCTTTCTTAGTCAATTATCACTGACTTCATTGACCAGCTTCCAAAATTTTCTTGACATCATCATCTGTTCCTATATCCTCTCCAACTCTCTTTGTCCTTGTGCATTTATGCTTTATTTTGTTGTAACTTCTCCACTGTCATTTTGAGGCTTCAGGGAAGAGAAAGAAAGAAATGCACATGCTTTCAATGTCGCTACCCATGACGCAGAGATGTTGGAAGCTGGACAAGTACGTGAGGGGAGAAGCATCAGAAGCTGCAGGATGTCTGTGGCAGCCTCTGGTTTACGGAGGCCTCGTTATGCTGGATGACTGCCTAGCATTGTCAATATTCTGTTCCGAATTCTCAGCGTGTTCAGATCAGGAACACTTTTGCAAAGAGCAGCTGAGGAAGGTGCTGTTTGCACCCAGCTGGGGAAAGAATCAGCCTCAGTCAGAGCAAGCAAAAGTCTACAGGGAAAGCATTGACTGTCAAGATCTGGGTGAATCCCCCCACGTAGTTCTCCCCGTTACTGGAGCTAATTCTGGGGAAGGAAGAGAGGGAGGCAATCTTGGGTGCTGTTGAGGAGTAGCCCAGGGTAGCAGAGTTCTCACTAGCAGCCTCTGCTCAGACTAGAGGAGTCAAGGTGGGCCTGCCTCCAGCACCTGAAGTTGAGTTCCTGAAGGGAGAAAAGAGCAGATTTCTCATCCCCAGTCAGAGGGTCCCCCAAAAGGCCAGGACTTGGTTAATGACTATACCTGCTACCTTGCATCCAGAGTAGGGTGGAGAGCCGCAAACAGGAAAGCTGTGTCTCAAACAGGATGGTAACCTAACCCCTTGCATCCAGCAAACCAAGGGCAGACAGGGCAGGTTCTGACAGTGGACATTGCCGTCGCCCCCTCTGTGGCCAGGGCTCTGTGACCTGGGGTTAGGGTGCTGTCTCGGATGTAGCCAGAGAAGCCCCGTCTAGAAGGGGAGCTGAGCAGGTCCACGTGCGGTTTCTGAGGGGCAGATCCCTGCGCTCGGTGTGGACACTCATCCTCTTCTCCTGATGGTGAGCAACCTGCACACTGCAGTCATCCTGACACGTGAAGTCACACCTGAGCGGAGACAGAAAATGGAGAGGGGCGTGGAAGACCAGCTCTTCCCCTCCTGAGTAAGCAGGCCGACGCTCATCCTCAGTAATAGCGGCCTGTGCTTTCCACGGAGCAGTGGGACTCGCGTCAGTGAGGAAATTGTCCTCCACGCAGCTCCCTTTCCACTCTCAGCATTGGGGGAGGGAGGGCAGAAAGAAAGACCCGCGGCAGACAATGTGGGTGCTTCGCCCACAGCCCCTCAGATCCCTCCGCCGATTGTCCTGCCCACCAGCTCCCCGTGTGCTTTCGCTCCCAACGCCCTGCACCTGCATCTCTTGGTAGAGAGCCTGGGAATTTCGCCCCTCCTTAGGGGCAGCCCTTACTAACAAATGCCTGACAAACACGGGGGTGTAATCCCCCAGCTCTCCTGCTCCCTACACGGGGCAGTTTGCAGGTGTCCCCAGAGCTCCCCTGAGGACTGGAGCCCAAGCCACCCTCCTGGACCTCTGGCCCCTGTCACTCTTTTGCTTTGCCTTCTTTCTCTCCAGGCCCCACTTCCCCACCCACCTGCCCCCAACCAGTTTTTTCTGGGGACACTTCTTAAATAAATAATTTTTACACAAATCCTCTTCTCAGAGTCTGTGTCTGGAAATACAACCTAAGACAGCCTCTTATTTCAGAGTCCTTGCTGGTTCTTTGCCACTAAAATATTGAAAAAGCGGGGAGCCGTTTGTTCATCAGGCGCATTAAGGATGCTGCAGGTATAACAAGGTAGACCCTGAGATGAGGAAAGGATGGAGACTTAAATTGTTTCTTCGAATTAAAGGCAGAGAATTGGGCTTCTGCAGGAAACCTGGAGTGGTAAGAGGAGGGTGCTGGGGGTTGGGGTGGGGAAGGGCTGAGAGGGTGGCAGCGTGAGAGTTGCCTCCTGCTCGGAGCCTTCAGCAAGGCTGCTGCTCGCAGACTGCGTGGGGTGTGAGGTTTGGGGCAAGGATGTCCAATGAAAAGGCGGCTTGGGATGCTGCAGTGCAGAACAGAAGGCAAAGCAGTCCTCAGACTGAGCTCGATCCGTGGAAGCGGGAACTCTGAGCCAGAGAAGATGAAGGGCAGTTCATCCACCTTGAGCACGCCACACTCACACTCACACACATATACGCCCCATCACACACACACAAACACACACATACACACACACACATGTCACTCCACTGAGGGGTTGAAAGGGATAAAATACCTCCCCTGGGACGTGGATTATGCATGAAATGACACATGAAATAATTCTTGAAGAATAAGTGCTAAAATCATCCCAAGACAATATCCAAAGGCATCTACAACCCCAAAACAGCATTTTCCAGTGATTATCTATAGAAGGACTCCCGCAGCAAACGCAGGAGTTCATGGAAGGTGGGGGTACAATTAGAAAGGACAAGCTAAGGCAATGTATTCCATACCCACCACGAGGGGCTTAGAACATGGCATCCTCCCCACTTATGACCTGGCCCCTTCCCGGCTCCCTCCAGCCCCTGACAGAGCCAGGGTAGCCCTGGGACTCCCTCCCCTCTCCCCTGCCTACCTGGGCCAGTGGGGTCTGACGTGAACAGGGAGCTGGGACCCTGCCTCTGCGTCCACTCCTGTTTCTGACTTTCTCCCTTCCGAGTCTTCATTCCACAAACAATGATTCACCATACGCTACTCAACAGACTGTCCCTGTCACCATCCCTGCTTCTTGTTCTTTCTCTGTCTCTCCCCGACTCCATTCCTGCCTCTTTCCTCCTCTCTCCCCTTCTTCCACTCTGACCACTTTTCTCTCTCCCTCCCTCTATCCCTTCTCCCAGTCCTGGCCCCTTTGAATTACGTTGGCCTATGTCTCTAAAGACAAATGACACAGCAAATTTGACAGTACCCACGGAAACCAGCATGTTACAATGCAGTTTGTGCTAACAAGTCCATTTTTTTTTTTTTTGCTATTATAAATAACCATATAATAAACATTCTCTTAGATCTTTATCTACACTCTGATTAATTCTTTCAGGCTGCTGAAGGAATCCCTGGATGCAATGTTTTTAGGTCAAAGGGTACAGACATTGTTAAGGCTTGTGGTATATTTGGAAAAATCATTTTTACAGCAATGTCATGTGTAACTGGACTTCTTTAAGTTCATACCAATCTCAGATTTAAAATGGGGTCACATGTGTCTTTCCAGGGGCCCTGAAGACAGTCATATTCTGGAATATCTCTGCAGATTACTTGGCTAATCCCCTTTCTGCACACTAAAATATTAATTTACCTATTGATTTGTTTATCAACACATATCTACATCAAGCATGTGCCAAGTGCTAGTAATGACCCTGGACTAGACCCTGGTGACTTAGAGCCTTGCCAAAATCAAGGGTGACTCCCTTCTTTAGTAGGCTCAATTTTGGTTACAGTGAGCTATGATGACACCACTATACTCTGACCAGGGCAAAAGAGTCAGACTCAGTCTCACAAAAAAAAAAAAAAGGAAGCTTTTGAATATCATAAGACAGAATGGGATCAAAGATCATTCTACCACCCATTTATTCTCTACCCAGATAATCCTAAAGAACACTCAACTCTCACCCACACTGTCCTCAGTCTCTGTTGGTTGAAACTTCTCCTTTTTTCAAACGTCTGAACAGCTTCAGATGTCCTATAATTTTTAGTCACTGCTTCAATGGAGAGAGGTGTTTAGCTTCACTTTATTTCTTCCCCCAAGGCAGAATTCATGGGCCATGGTGCCCACACAAATTTTTTTACCTCATTTGAGATAAGTTCAATGGGCTGGTCCTTCTCTATTATCCAACAGCAACACGAAAAACACCAAGCGTTATATTTTTCACTTGCAATATATGCTTACAGATCTCGGTGTAACTTGCTCAATAATCACAATTTTTAGCTATAAGGCAAGTATCAAGGGGTATTTTTAGGTCCACAGAGTGGAATTTGACTAAAGGTCTCCCAAAACGCTTAGGTACACTTAGAAATTCACAATCTAATGTGGATACAGGCATGTCAATCAGATAATCATAATACAGTATAATAAATCCTTTTCTGCAGTTGTACTATAAGGGTGGTGGGATTTGGAGGGATAACCCAGAGAAGTCCATCACACAATGATCAAGGGCAAGAAACTTTATTAGCTGTATATCTTTCAGCTACTGCTGCACAACAAACACTGCAATAATCTCAGTGTCAAATGACAATTTATTTATAAATTTCTCACTCAGGACTGGAGGTTTGCTCTGCACTGATTCTGATCTTGGCTGGGCTTAGAAGGGCTTGGCTCCAGGCCATAAATTCAGTTCAAGTCTGTTCCATGCACTGGGGGCCTCCTTGGACCTTTGGCTACCTAGTTATCATGGTAAAAAACAAGCATGCAAGACAGCAAGCCCAATATGCAAGCACATTTCAAGCCTCTGTTCACATCATGTGTACTAACATCCCATTGACCAAAGTAGGTCACGTGTGAAGCTCAAAATCAAGGTACAAGGAAGTACATTGCTCCCATGGAAATGGTAGTGAGAAGCAGCGCATATTTGCTGAATAATAATCTGATCTACGATAAACCAGATCTTGAAGAACCAAGGGATGCTGTTTTAGAGAGAAGTGAGAGGAATCAATGTTGCATAGAGAGGAACCACATCAGGAAAGACAGAGAGATACAAGGATGTAAGGTACGTTTAGCAAAACGGGAGTGGTCCAAAGTGCAGAATCCCAGGACACCTGTGGGAGATGCATAGTATTTTATCGAATGGCTACACCATCATTTATTCAATCAATCTCTTAATTTTAACCACTAGAAATAATACTCGGAAGAATACCCTTTTAAGTACATCTTTGCTTACTGATCTAGTTAATTTTTCTAAGCATAAATTGCTAGAAGTAGAATTATTTATTCAAATATATACTCATTTAAGGTTTTCATACATATTGTCAAATTGCCTGCCAGATGGTTGCACCAATATGCATTCCCAGCAGTGGTGTCCGAAAGTGGCTTTTACTCACACATTTGACAGCCCTGGGTATTTAACATATTGCTAATACAAACAATTTTATCTCATGTTTATTATAATAGAACAATGACTTTTTATTTCTTTGTGAAAAAATAATTTTTGAACTAGAATTCTCCTAGCAAACCTATCAACAAGTATGAGGGTAGAACATAGATGTTTTTAAAAAGAGGAATTATTAAAGATAAAAGCTGAAATTAATAAATTAGGAAATGAAAATTTCCTTTTGTCTCCTAATGTTACTTTCCTTTGTTGTGTGTAGGTATTCACACTCACACAGAGACAGTTTGGGTCAAAAAAAAAAGATAAAGTAAAATAAAAAAATAAAAAAATAAATTAGGCAGCAAAATAAGCAGACATGATGAATAAAACTGAAAGCTGGTTCTTTAAAAAGACTAAAAAGAGAGAGAGGAAAAAAAGGAAAAACTACTATAAAGCACGAGCAAAAAGAGAGAGATAAATCACAAGTAACACAAATGTCAGGTGTAAGAAACAGGGTCTTTACCATCACATATAAGGAAGAATTAAAAGTTATTAGAGAATTCTATATTAAAAGTTATGTTAATATACTTGACAATTTACCTGACATGAATGGTATTCCTTGAAAATAGAAGCTTCTAAAGTTGATTCTAAAGAATATACATACTGAAATCATTGATAAAATGGAAAAAGTTGTAAATATTCTATGCCCCCAAGCAACTCTGCCCCAGATGGTTTTATGAGTGGGTTCTAGGAAATCTTATTAAAAATACCATTTCTATGTTATTTAAACCAGATATTCAACTGGCGTCAAAGATGCAATTTATAATACAAAATGCGATGCATTTTATAATACGAAAATCTAAGCACTTATAGATATGAAAGTCTTACATAAAATATTAGTAAACCATATCCAACAGTGTATTAAAAGAATTGTGCACCATGACCAAGTAGTGTTTATTCCATGAAGAATGACTGGTTTGGCCGGGCGCGGTGGCTCACGCCTGTAATCCTAGCACTCTGGGAGGCCGAGGCGGGCAGATCGTTTGAGCTCAGGAGTTCGAAAGCAGCCTGAGCAAGAGCGAGACCCGTCTCTACTAAAAATAGAAAGAAATTAATCAGACAACTAAAAATATGTAGAAAAAATTAGCCGGGCATGGTGGCGCATGCC
>NW_012149485.1:1142050-1160249 GCF_000956105.1 Propithecus coquereli
CCACAAAAAAAGTCTTTAATAATTAAAAAAAAATGAAATTTATGTTGAATTAAGCATTCTGTAATACTCACATGGTGAAAGGAAAAAAGCATATATCATCTCAATATATGCCCAAATGCATTAGTTAAAGTATAACTTCCATTTTAGATGATGATAATAATGGCAATGATGATAAACACGTTAGTAAGCAAAGAAGGGCTAAAGACATTTTTTTATTAGAAGCCACAAGCAGCAAACTTAACGGTAAAACATTAGACATTGGAGGTGTTTCTATTAAATGGGATGCTCACTATTATAGCCATTAATCAAAATGTTTTTGGAGTCTCAGAACAATGCCATTTAGGTAAGAAAAATAAATGAAGGGGATAGATATTAAAAGAAACAGCAAATTATCTTTATTTCCAGACTATATTTTTTCTTCCTAGAAAATCCATGAAAACCAGTGGAAAATATTATTGAAATTAATGAGAGGTCAATAAAGTGGTTCAATGCAAGAAATACAAATCTATGACTTCTTTATATTCCAGCAATAGCCAGTTAGTAAATGCAATGAAAAAAAGAGATTCCATTCATAATTGCAACAATAACTATAAAATGCCTGTATATAGAAAACTACCAGAAATATAGAAAATTTATATGAAGAAAACTATAAAATATTCCAAAGGAGAGAAAAAGTTGGAGAGGTGAACCACATTGCGTAGTATAAAGCTGTTAGTTTTCCTGAATCATTTTATGGATTTACTACTTCATGCAAACTCTCTATGGGATTATCTTTGGAACTTGAAAGATTGATTCCAAAGTTGTCTGGAAGAATGCATGCATGAAAAGAGTCAAGAAATTTTTGAATGGCCTCATAGCCACACAGAATAAAGACTACATTTCCCATTCTCCCTTGCAGCTAGACGTGTTCATGTGACCAAGTTCTGACCAGTGAAAGCATTTTGTTGCAGCATCCAGAAATCTTTCTTAAGAGACAACATACATGTATCCTTTCTCCTTTGTCTATCCTGCTGTTTGGAACATGAAGTCCAAGGATGAAGATGTGTGGGCTGGACTTTGAGGATGAAGTTCACATTCTAGTAACCACAGAGCAGAAAGCTAGAAGGATCCTGGGTTCCAGAGATTTTCATGAAAGAGAATCACATCAGCTCCAAATTAACATGGAGCTTACTTAACATGAGAGAGAAACGAACTTTGTATCTTATTTAAATGACTGTTATTGTGGATTTTCTTCACTCACAGGTGAATCTAATCCTATTAAAACAATCTTTCATATTTTCTCCCATGCGTATATATTTATATATTTATATTTATGTTCAGACCTATATAAAAACACAAACACACAAGTTTTATATATTTTTTGTCATTGTTTTGTGAGAAAAAAAACTTTCATCTTGTTTTTCTTAGTCAATACATTGTGAAATATTATCCATGTCAGTTAGTATAGCTCTGTAATAATTCATGTTTTTTGATGGCTTTAAAAAAGTATCAGAATATATGCCTCCATCTTCCCATTAGTGCACATTTGCTTTGTTTCCATTTTTTTTCCCCTCACAATTAATAAGCAAACTTTCAAACTGGTGTTCTTGTTTCTAAGAGATATAATCCTAGGAGTACGCTAGCTGGGTAAAGGGTGTGTGTATTTCGTTTTATTTTTTATTTTATTTTATTATTATTTTTCGAGACAGGGTCTCTCTCCATTGCCTGGGCGGAGTGCAGTGGTCTCATCACAGCTTGCTGTAACTTCAAACTCCCGGGCTCAAGCGATCCTCCTGCCTCAGCCTTTCGAGTAACTGGGACTACAGGCATGTGCCACCACACCCAGCTAATTTTTTCTATTTTTTGTAGAGACAGGGATCTTGCTATGTTGCTTAGGCTGGTCTTGAACTCCTGGCCTCAAGCCATCCTCCTGTCTCAGCCTCCCAAAGTGCTAGGATTATAGGTGTGAGCCACTGCACATGACAGGATATATGTATTTTAAATTTTAATAGATGTTATTAGACTGCTTTCCAGAAAGTTTGAAACACTTTGATTTCCATCAGAAATGTGTGAGAGTCATTTTCCACATTCCCACTAGCAATAGCTCATTTTTATTTTTTAGCAGTCTGGTGGATGTGAAGTGTTGTTACCTCAACTTGCTTTTCTCAGACTATTATTCAATATCTGGTAATGTAAGACTCCTCTCTCTTCTTTTCATAGTTTTCAGGCATTTATTCTTTCATATAATAAGATCACTTTATCCAATTAGAACAAAAACTTATGGGATTCTCAATGGAATTATAACAGATATATAGATTTTGAGAAAATTATAATTTTTGAGTTAAGCCTCCCCATCCAAGAACATGGCAAATTTTTATTGGTTAAATTCTTTTATATCTTTCAATAAACTTTATAATTTTATATGGTTTTTCCTAGCCTTTCGTGTTAAATTTATTCTTAAATATTCTGTAGTTTTTGAAGCTATTATAAATAGAATATTATGCCATCTCATTTTTAGGTATTTATTGGTAGAATAAAGAAAACTATGGAATTTTTTTTGTATATTTATCTTATAACAAGACACTTTATCAAATTATCTTATTCATAAACCCTTATTGGAACCTCTGGCATTTTCTTGTTAAACAATAACTTTAGGGAAAAAAAATAGGTTTAGCTCTTTATTTCCAATATTTATGTTAGTTATTTCATTTTCTTTTTTGACACTTTCTAGAACGTCCAAGACCATGATAAATAATAACAAACTAGGTTTCTTATTTTTTATTCATCTCTTTCAATTGCTACTGTTCCTTACTTCTATCCTTGCTTGGGAAGTATGTTGGTTAGAGTCCAGCAAGAAATAGAGGGCACACTCAAGTTGAGTAATTCGAGGAAGGTTTATTAAAGAGATGACTTATAAAGGTGGGAGCAGGATGTGAGGGTGATCTGGCTGTGACATCTGTCATCCATTGATCTCCAGGGTTGATTCAGCTGATCTGGCTGGTTAGGCAGGTGTCCCCTTCCTCCCTCATCGCTCCATGTGTGTCCCTCCCTCCCGAAGCTGCACACTCGGTCAAAGAGGTTGACCTTCCAGGAGGACAACCTTTCCCCATAGAAGAGGACCGTTCTTGGTCAGTGGTACACAAGTAGCTGCGCTCCCCTGATAGAACCTCCAAACAAGCTCTCAAGGTGGGAGCAGAGACAGGAAAACTATCAAAGGATGTTGCCATAGCCCTGAGGCAGCTGGCAATAGGAACTATTACCACCGCTGGATCTGAAGAGACAAGAGGAAGTAATGGTTAGTGGGATCGAGACAGAGGAAAAGCTGTACGGGATGAGATACCTGGCTGAAGCTTCAGTGGAGGAAAATGGCCAACTAGAAGCAACCCCACTGGGAGAGAACCAGGGCAGCAAGTACCGGACCTCACTCTCCTTTCCCTTCCAATCTCCTGCAGGTGCCTCCTGTTGACTCAAGCCAACCAGAAACCAGAAGGCTCATTGATAAAGTCCCTAGTGCTTAGGCTCCCAAGGCATGAGCAGAGCAGAGAAAAGTGAAGAGGGGCGAGGCAGAGATCCAGCACAGGAAGGTTTTGTGAATCGGGCTTGGAAGTCGCATATATCCCTTCCCCCCACATTCTCTTGGCCAGAACCCAGTCATATGGCCACACCTAATTACACATAAGTCTGGGAAATATGATCCAGCTAGTGCCCAGCAGGAAGAAGAGAGAGATTTGGTGAACAGCTAACCCCTCCCTACCACAGGGTCAAGAAAGATGAGAACTGAGAATTGACCATGGGATTTAGCAATGCGGAGGCCATTGGTGATCTTGGAAATTCAGTCTTGCTAGAGAGGTGAGTGTGAAAGTCAGCTTGAGTAAGTGTGAAAGTGGGTTCCAGAGAGAATGAGACAGGAAGAATTGGAGGCAGCAATTGTTAAAAATAGCAACCACAACTTCTTTCAATAGGTTTTTCTGTAAAGGGAAGCAAAGAAATGAGGTAGTCGCTGGAAGGGTTGTGAGATAAAGAGTTTTGCTTTGTTTTTTTTTTTTTTTCACAATGAAGAAATAGCAGCATGTTTTTGTGCTGATGGGAATGTTCTAGTAGAGAGAAAAAAATGATGATTCAGGAAAGAGGGAAAATTGCTGGAGCAATATCTTTGAGTAAGCAACAAAGGATGGGATCTAGCAATACAAGGTCGGCCTTGGAAAGGAACACAGATAGTTCATCTATGGTTGACAGTGAGGAAAACAGTATGTGGACAGAGCCCTGGTAGGGAGTAATGTGGTGGGGGGAGGTTGTTGAAGTTATTTGCTAATCACTCATATTTTCTCGGTGAAACAAGATGCAAAGTTATCAGCTGAGAGTGAAACTGGGGGAGGAAGTGTTGGGGATTTGAGCAGAAATGACAGTATGACATAGTTATTTAAGAGAATGAGGGATTGCTATCCAGATGTTAACCTTCCCGGTGGAGATGATCCGGCTGCCTCTAAGATATTATACTGTGAGTCCACAGCCAGGTGACGACCTCTGGCCCCGCCTTTCTCCTCTCCTCTCTATCCGTAGACCTCTCCTTGCCCTAGTGCAGAATCAGAACTGGAAAATAAAAGATAACACTTGTGAGCATGTACAAGGCCCAAGCACTGCTCTAAACACTTTTACATGTATTTAGTCATAAGAACTGTACAGGCTGGGCGCGGTGGCTCACGCCTGTAATCCTAGCTCTCTGGGAGGCCGAGGAGGGCGAATTGTTTGAGCTCAGGAGTTCGAAACCAGCCTGAGCAAGAGCGAGATCCCATCTCTACTAAAATTAGAAAGAAATTAATTGGACAACTAAAAATATATAGAAAAAAAAAATTAGCCGGGCATGGTGGCGCATGCCTATAGTCCCAGCTACTCGGGAGGCTGAGGCAGAGGATTGCTTGAGCCCAGGAGTTTGAGGTTGCTGTGAGCTAGGATGACGCCACGGCACTCTAGCCCGGGCAACACAGTGAGACTCTGTCTCAAAAAAATAAATAAATAAATAAATAAAAAGAACTGTACAAAGTAGGTACTACTATTATCAACCCCATTTTATAATGAGGAAACTGAGGCACGAGGTAAGTAACATAGTAGACATCTAACGTGAATTTGAACTCAGGCACTCTGGCTCAGGGCCCGTGCTCTTGACCTCAGCATACACATCTATATGTCCTAGAAGTGTCAGAGCGTGATAAATGCTGGAGGGGGCCTAGCTTAGGGGGAGTAAATACAATTTTGAAAGGTCTACAGCCAAGTCTGGGCGATGAGTCTCTGTGCTTGGGATAAGGTCGGTGAGGGCTTGCTGCTGCAGGAAGGGTGGCCACATGGTGACCCAGAGAGCTGAGGACCAAAAGGCAGAGCCACTAGCAGTACAGGGACAAGCTGAACAGGCTGGAGAAGGCCTTCATGAGTCTTCCCTACCCTGTGTAGACTCTGCATCAATCAGCATAGGCTGCTTGGTTTAATCTTGATTTAATGTTCCCTTGGTTTCTGTGTGTCTGTGTCACTTGTTTCCATGATAGGGGTGCACGGTGCCGTGATGGCAGCAATAGTGCTGATGTGCTGAAACAGCTCCCAATTGGTGAACACTTCATCAGCAAACAATGAACTTCATGAAGAACTTTATCAATGAAAAGTCTATCAATGAGCAGAGAACTAATCATTTTACTGACATTATATCAGTAAATCGATTGAATGATTACCTCCTTCAATGCTTGTGACGCCCCTGTGAGTTACGCAGCATTCTTCCCATAGTCAGATAAGGAGAGTGAGGCTCAGAGAGGCTGTACCACAATACCAAAGTCACACAGGTAATACGTGGTGGATGTGGGGCTTGAGCCCAAGCCCATTAGAGTCTGAAGCCTGCACTGGCTACATTGTACCAGCTGCCTCTCTATTTTGGGATAAGGCACCAGGAGCACTGAGGAACCCTACAGGGCCCCAGAAGCCTCTGGGGCAGGGATCCCTGGGTGAGATGGACTCCCTTTAATGAAGGCAATTGAGAAACAATCCTCTTTATTTGCCTATAACAGGGGCTCAGAAAAGCTAATTATCTTCCTGTGAACCAGTTAACTATTCAATTTTCTCCATTTGGGTAATTAATTATCAGAGACAAATACAGGATCCAGCTAATTTTAGAAACATGCAGCTGTAGGGTCATCTGGGGAACAAGCTCAGTTGAGAAAAGAGGAAGGACAGGCGCCCGGTTCTGCCACAGCTTAGAGTGCTGCGGGACCTCGGGCTGGCTGGGGTGGAAGGCAGGGACAAGAATGCTTACGGCAGGCTGGCTGGGATTCCCTCCGCACCGGAGAGCAGCACAGGCAGTGTCCTGGACACAGGATGCCACTGCTAGTACCATCTTACAGCAAAGAGGGGGGCACTTCAACTATCAGCTTCTTTAACTGCCTCCTTTCTCCCCTGGAGGAGCCAGATGGAATCTGTTAGCCCCTCAGTCCTCACAATCTCACTTGGAGTCAGTTCCTAAAGGTGTTAGGCCACAGAGAGAGAAATGTGGGGTCCTAGCTCTAGCTATCAATACATGTTAACATTGCTAACATTATCAAGAGCCAGGCATATCTCATACCAAGGAGGTTAGGTACTATCACTTCCCCAAACTATAGATGAGAAAACTTAGGCTCAGAGAGGAGATGAAACTTGTTCAAGATCTCATGGTTTGGATATGGCAGAATCTGGGGTTTGAGCTTAACTCTGGAACCTGTGGTCTCACTGCCTTCTAAAGTGACATGCTATATGTATAATTTTCTGAGCAGCACCAAGGTGAAGATATTGGGATATTGGGGGTAGCAAGGATTGGAGGAGCATTTGATTCACCAAAACAAAGTCAAATGGTCAAGGAAGGATTTTCAAACTCTCAGCAAGCTCCTCAGGGGCAGGGGAACGCTCCTTCCATCTGCAAATGCAGAGAGTGTAGAGTTCTTGCCATTATTTATTCTGATGTGCTCCAAGGGCATCAAAAAAGATCAGGGAGTACCTGACCATAGACTCTGTCTCCTGGGCCAGTTGCTGGGAGTAAGTGTTGGGCTGCAGGTGAGGATGACAACAGTTTCACTGGGCACTCAGTATATGCCAAGAAGTGTGGTAATCACTTTAGCATGGTTTAACTCAGTTTATCCTTACAGCAATCCAAGAGATTCCCATTCCCATTGTACAGATAGATAAACTGAAACACAAAATGTGATCCCTTGCCTTTGGGTGAGGAAGCTGAATTCAAATCTAGGCGTTTTGACTCCACAACCTGGATCCAAGTCAACTGGGCCCTGGCAGAGGGACAGTTGGTGCTGGTGATCAGCTATCCCAAACCATGGACAGCTCCCTCGTGGCTCTGTGGTTGAGTAGCTTGCTTACTGAGGCTGGCTAATTGCACCTTCTGACCACCACCAATGTCCACCCATTGTGAAGAGGTCTGCTTCCTTGCAGAAGGGAACTTTCCTTGCACTGACTGTTAGGGACCAGATGTCCTGGCTTGATTCAGTTCCCTGGGAAGCCCTGTGGAGTTGGGTCCTGAGCCAGGCACATCCCCCCTCAGGGTTCTGAAGATCCATCCTCTGAGATGCAAGGTTTTCTCTAGGGTGGGCCAGGCAGAGAACTACTACCCACATCAGCCCAATAGTCTGTCTGTCCTCACCAGCCCTACTCTTCCCACATCTGCCACCCTTCTCCTTTCCTATGAGAAAGACCATCCCCTCTGCCTCAACTTTCCCATCTGTACCCCTACCATCCCTGCAAAATCCCAGGGCCAAAACAGCTTCCCCAAATTAGGTCTTCCTCATTTTTCCAGCCCTGATGGGAGTTTCCAAGCTCAAAGCCAGGTTCCCTGGCCCAAGCTGCAGGCCCAGAGCCCCAGCAGGTGCAGCATGGTTGCTAAGCAACATCTCCAGATCTCTGTGTGTTCCTGTCACATGATTATTGTTGCTAAGGAAACAAGTCCTCTGGCATCCCAGGACACAGCAAGGCCTAGGCAGCGGTGTGTTACCTGCGGCCTAACAAAAATCCTGCTGTCCCATGTTCCTGACAAGTTGTGGTTCCCTAAACTGCCATAGGGGACTACCAGGCTGATCTTTGCCTTTTATCCAGGTACTGTCTCCCAGAAGGGAACGTCTAAACTGGAGTCTTGGTCATTTGGTGGGCACTCACGGGATCTACTTTTTTGGGTGGTTGGTTGTAAGAGCGGCTTTAGAGGGATGTATCAATAGGCTAGGGCTCAGAAGACAATCACATATCCCCAATTCCCCCATTCTCTATCCATAGACTCCACTGTAAATGGAGAAAGTTTGGATTGGAGGGTGGGAAAGCTGAGGACAGGAGGGTTGTTCCAGGGTCCCAGTACTACAGCAGAAGAGAGCTGGACAGGGATCCCCCCCACAGCACCACCTCTCCACACCCACAGCTCAAACTCCAACGGAGGGTAGATGCCACGTGAGGGAACTCTACAGTCTCCTTAAAGGACTTGGCTGCCGTATCTTCCAATCCATACTTCCTGGGGCTCCCTATCCTAGAAATAAGGTGGAAATGAGGAAATCTCTCTGAAGGAAAAGTTAAAGAGATCAACAATAGGAGAGGAAACATAAGAGAATTTAAGCATGACAAAGGCACAACAATTGAATAACAGGAATTCCAAAAGTAAAGAACAGAGAGAATTGACAGAAGGAAATTATCAAAGAAATAATTAAAATACATTGAAAATAATTGAAATATCCCAGAAAAGAAAGGCATGAGTTTCCAGATTCAAAGACTCCAAAGAGCGGCAAAGAAAAACATTAGAAATATTTCCACCCCAAGTCACACCATTCAGAAGTATTAAATCGTTGATGGCAAACAGAAGATCCTAAAAGGGTCCAGAGAATAAAAGCAATTTTCATAGACAAATGTCCAAAATCATAATGGCATCAGACTTCTAAAGCGGCAGATCGAAGATCACGGAGCAACATCTTCTAAACATCTGAGGAGAATGACTTCGTCCATTCTATCACAGCTGTTTCCATTTCCAAGGACTCTTTTTTAACTGGTTGGTTCCGCTTGCACGACATCCTGTGCAGAATCTAATGCTATCTTCTCCCTACATGGTCTCGAATTCCTCAAAATTGCACCTGTTAGCGTGGGTCTCTATCTTTCACGTTAAAGGCTTTTCTCAACTATTTGGGGATATCTAGTGGTTTGGGGGTACTGTTATGTTAGGGTTAGGGTTAAGTTTAGGTGTTTAGGTTACCTGGTCATACTTAAGACTAAAGCACTAAAAAACCAATCGAGAGCTCTTTACACTTGGCTTGGGCATGTGGTCCGTGGGCTTCACTGTAAAATATTCTCCTGAATCCACGTGTGAGGTCCTTCTTCTTGGGTTGGTCAGATTTCCCAGAGAGAAGGGTTGCCCACTCTACTGTCCAGAGGGTGTAATCCTGGCTATCAGCATTCTAGCAGTTGTGAGAGAAGAAAAGGGTAAGAGCTTCACCATTCATTATGCAAACTTACATCTAATTTCCCTCTTATCAGCAGGGAACACTCCAGCCCTGAACTGTACCTGGTGCCACCCCACCCACCCCCATCCAGAAGCCCTTTTTTACCTCCTCCAAAAAATAAACCTGCAATCTCCTGCTAGGGTTGAGGAGAGCATCTGGGAGTCTGCATCTTAGACTTTGAGACAATCTTCCTATTTTAACTCCATCCAGTGCTACCAATTCCCAGAGCTTTTGTGAGCTTCTGCCATGAAATCGGGCTGCTGTTTCTTGGCTTTTCTCACTGTCCATTTAGGATTCAGCCTCCTGGGTCTGCTAAGTCACCCACCATTCACTCATCTGTTTTCCAGCTTCTAGAATTGTATTGCTGCTTGGAGATATTGTCTCTTCCCCTACCCTCTTTGTCTTGGTAAATTTAAACCTTTTGAAAATTCCAGCACTATTATTTTAGTAGAGTTTTGGGAGAAAGGGTTAGCAATCAATTGCACTTGTTCAGTCTGCCATCTTGAACCATCCGAGGTCTTTATGTTGAATAACGACCAGAGTACTAAAACCTCTGGATCCAGACTGCCTGGGTTCAAATGCTGGCTCTAGCATGTACTAGCTGCTTAACCATGGGTAAGTTACAGAAACTCTCTATGCCTTAAACCGTATGCCAACACCTGTGGCAAGGGCAGTGGGTCTGGGGAAACCAAGATGAACATTCCCGGTTAACTTCCACTCTTTCCAGCTCCAAACTGGTATGACCAGTTTTCCCACTCTGGTCTGTACCATGTAAATACAATATGTACCCTAAGTAAATTATCAAGCAAGTAGACGTTCTAGTTGTGCAAATATAGCTGGTAACAATGTAAACAGAGTATTTAAATGAACTAGATGCCAGCGAGGCAGGCCAGTTGTTTTCAAATAAGGTTGAATCTCTTCTGTAGTATAATGGCCATTATTTCCCAAATGAATGACCCACACATTTATTTCTGAGTATCAAAATCATGTCATCTGTTACTTGTTTTGCAGGGCAAATGACACCATCTGGACAGTGGAAACAGCACATGCTTGGGGAAGTCCCTGCCCCACCTAACCCCCACCACCACCACCCTGAGTAGCTTAAGCAAAGTCTCCTCCCCCTCTAAATGAGCTGCCCTTTCTTCTGGTCTGCTTAGCTTTCATCTTTCTCCCTTTGCTCTCTTTGTCCTGCTGAGCAGGCAGCAAACCTGCAGGTTCTGTGATCCTGCTGTTCATTTTAAAACGAAAAACAAAAACAAAACTCTGTTGTAATTTGTGAACTTTCCCTCCTGGAAGGCAGAAACCATCAGCTTTTGTGAAAGTAGCTGCTGCAAGGAGTCAGCCTTGTGATTGCAGAGGGAAAAGATCGAAGAGGGAAAGAAAGAGAAAGAGAAAGAGATAGAGTAAGAGAGGAAGGCAAGCACAGAGAGAGAGAGAGAAGCCAAGCCGTCCCCCTAGGCTGAACCACAGACTGAGTCTTTAAGAAACAGGGCTTCTTTAACATGAATGCAACTACCAGCTGAGGTATTTCCACTGCACATTCACTACCAAGCCAAAGATGGCTAGACATTTTTAAAGTGATGACAACTGTATCCTGGAAGATGTAGCTATTCAGGCTATGTATGATGTCTTCATGACCTACCACTCCCTCTGTTTGGAAGGCTCATCCTCCAATAACCTGTATTTCCATGGCTCTGGCCCTAGCTTTAAACCCAAGACTCCTGCTTCCAGGCAAGAGCCTCACACCAGATCATTCAGGGGCCCGGGGGTGTTTACCTGGATTTACAAGCCTAGGAAATTATACTGAAAGGTTTGCAAGTATATTCTTCTTTGGCTCCAGCCACCTTCCACCAGGTACAGCTATGTCTACTCAGTTATGCTCTCTACTTCCAGACACTGCCCCCAATGCTGAGATGCACTGGGGTAACAAGATGTCATGCCAGGAGAACCGACAGAAGACCCACAGCTGTACTGCTTGAGGACATGGCTTTACAAGGTGTCTAGTGTAGTAACTCTTCCAGTTTTCCCATTTACAGCATGTTTTCATTTTTCAGAATTCCAAGTTCAATATCTCTCCTCCCCTCTTTAATTCTCTTTCTCTCTCTCCTCCCTTTCTCTCTCCCTTCCCCCTGCCACCTTAGGATTCAGACATGTGCCTATTGGACATAAATCTGAGTGGAAACCACTCTCTGAACTAGAGTTGCTCAAGATAAGAGCCTCACTTAACTAGGTCATTTTGTTCTCTGGTTCCTTTGTTTAGGGTGAGTTTTCTCCCAGGAAGCCCTTCATACCCGCATGTAAACTGATGTCTGGTTGGCAAGCTCAACAGTTCCACAGAGTAATACCCAGGCATGTCTACACCCCATGCATGGGCACGGCTTAGACCAAGCTGGTATCCCTGATACCTTCTTGATCCCAGTAAAACTTTTGCAGTCTCCTTCGTGTTTTCGTTGCTTTTACCCAATAATTCCAGCTTAGAGAGTGAAAATATGATTTTACTATTGACTAGGGCCCTTAAATACTGCTTCTTGGGAGAGGCTTCCTGGGATTATGACATTACATGCTAAATAACTCTTTGCTAAAGAGCTCTAAGTACAAACAAATGCCATCCTCTAACATATCCTAGGAACACAGTAAGTAGGCCCTATCCCTGCCCTGCTCCTGGCCTCCTGTTTGGGACTCTGTCCCCACCACATCTCATTTACCCCCAGAATTGAGTGGTGTGAGGGTTAGTCCAGTTCCCTGCCAGCAGGCAGCTGTGTTTGACACAGAGATGGAAGCGAGTCCATATGAATCATCTGGGCCCCAACCAGTGTCTTCACCTGTAGCCACTTCATCCTAAGATTGGCCAACATTTTGGTTCTTGGCTAATTTCTCGGCTGCAGAGGGAGATTCCTCTGCTTGTTTTGGAGCTACTTCTTCATGCCTTACTCCTGATTCTTACCGTGGGCCCAGGGTGCAAATAACCCAGGCTTCTAACCTACTCTTTCTTTTGACGGGCAGCTTCTCTGCCTGCATTGCACATGGCCTTGGGGTCCTGCTCTCCCCTGGGCAATAGTGAGCACTTAATTCATGCTGCGCCAATTGGACCCTCTCCCTTCTTGGCTTTTGAATCTTGAGCTGAATAATCCAAGGATGAAAGTGATTATAGTAGAGCTACTCCATCCAAGCTTCCTTAAGGGACTGCTAATTCCTGCCCCTTGGATCCCAGAGCTGCCCTTTTTCCTGATCTTTCCCAAAGCTGACCTATTATGCTTTCTTTACAATTCTGTGACTTTTCCTATAGTCTTCCAATAAATCCTTTTTTGCTTATGTTAGCCCGAGTCTGTATCTGTTCCTGACCACGAAAGAGTCCTACCTGATTCCACAGGGACGGCCCTCTCTCTGTCACTCTCTGCCACCTGGGTATCCTTTCCCTGAACCTGTTAATTTCAGAGCCCAGGAAGCTCAGGCTCATCCCCCTGCCACATCCCCACAACTCCCAGGCAAACTCCAGCTTCTGATTCCTTTTAGCTTCTTTCAGAAAGTGGCCATCCTCAGTTCAAAAAACACAAATGTTCTAGCCATGATCCCTCTGCATTAACACAGCATTTATCAGGCAGGGTCCAACCAGGAAAATACTTAGAATGGTATTTAAAGTATTTCTAAGTATTTAAAAGAGAGGGAATTTAATGCAGAGAATGGTTATACAAGTGATGGAAGAGCTGATAAGCCAAACAGAGGATGGTGAAGCAACTCAGAGCTGAGCAACAGCAGGAAGCCACTACCAGCCCTAGGACAGAGGGACAGAAGGAAGTGGTGGTACTGGAACTCAGTGTTTCGGGTCACTGGGAGAAGCTGGGACCATGGCAAACGTGTCTGATGAGAGCTGGAAATCAAGGAGACGATGCAAACACTGCTGAAGATGCCACCCATGGCAAAGAGAGGGGGAGAAATACCTGGGTTCTCTTTTTCTCCTGTGAGCCCGTCTCTTGCCAGTGCCTCCCATGCTCAAGCCAGCTGCATCCCGGTGGATGGAGGAGTCTGAGAAAGGAGCCTATGAGGCCAACCTCAGCGTGAACAGAGCAAAGCAGGAGAAGAACAGACAGACTTTGGACAGCACACGCTTCATCATTTAAATTACATTTGTTAGAGTATTATTTAATTTTTAGAATAAAATGAATTTAGCATTTAAATAAATAGAATGTAATATGTATATATCAAGTTTCAAAATGTATGCACTTTTTAAAATTCCTTATTGAATCAGGTATTATCACACAAAACACAACAGGAAAGTCTTCTCTACTAGAAAAAGCTCTGCATCTTGACCATGCTCTTGACATAATCAACAAACCTGTTCCTCCTTTCACTGTTTGTGTTGGTGACACTCTCTTGGACTCATAAATTTGTAGGGAGGAGAGATACAGTGACTCCCAAACAGCAGTTTCACTGGCAGAAGTAGTGCCCAGCGTCCCCAAACCTCCAGGCCCTGGAGTCGTGACAGAATAAACAGGGCAGTTACCGTCTGGTGACTTAGGAACACAAATCACTGAGTTCCTCCCCACCCCTCTACCTACCTTCCCTGCTGTAATTTCCCTGCTGCTGATGACTGTAAGACAGGATGGCCTCACAACAGAGCCCAGAGAGGTGGGAGTGGCACGATGACAACAGCACTAGGACAAAACAGGATTACTTTTCGTATCTAAGGTGTTAGAATGTGCGTAAATAAACATTTTTTGTTAGGCGATTTGTTTTAGTTCAGTTTTGCTATTTCGGCTATACAAGCAAGGCGAGCATGATTTGAGCACTCCATTTTCTCAGCTTGTGCTGTCTTAAATCGAGGCTCCCGCATTCTGTTCTAGCTTATGTAATTCTGAGAAAGCGGTTCTGGTGCAGCCTGCAGGCTGAGTCCCCATAAAAGCAGAGCTGGCCGTCCTCCCTGCAGTTGTAATGACTAGTCTAGGAATGGGAGAGGGAGGGGAGGATGTGAGAACGGGCACCGAGTAGGCCCTCGAAAATGCTTGTTGCATGAACGTTTAATGGCAGAGTCAAGGGCAGAGACTGGGTCAGAGTCCCAGCCTGCTGGGCTCAGTTGTCCCCACTAGCACAGACCCTGGCACTGCTCTCCAGAGGGGAGGCTAAATCTCCACCTGTGGTCCATCTGGGTTTAGATGTGCTTCCCCAGGAGCCTCTCTCATAATGAACTTTTCTCCAAAGAGAGGCAACAGCTGAAGTCTTTACTGGAATGTCCCATAAACACCTAAAACTTGATGCGTTGGCACATGAATTTGTTAATCTCTACCCAACCTACCCCCCTCCAGTCTTTCATTCTCACATAATGGTACCTCCAGCATTCCATTGTCTATGTTAGAAACCAGGATCTCATCCTTGAAACCACGCTCCCCACGATCAGCATCATTACGCCCCTGCCAGCATCTCATTTATTCTATCTCCCAGACATCCCCTGAGTCTGGCCACTTCTCTCCATCCCCACAGCTCAGGTCACCTGTTATTTAATATTTGTATTACATAGTTGCCTCCTAACTGATTATTCTGGATACATTTTCCACTTAGCGGTCGTTTGTTCATTTCACAATTATTTACTGGGCACGTACAGTATGTTAAATGCGGGAGAGATAGTGGTAAGAAAAACCAAGTGCTCATACTGATGGAACTAATATTCTTACAGAAGCCAGTTATCTTTCCTAAAGCACAAATATGGTCATGTCTATCCCCAGATTAAAACATGTCTGTGGCATCCCACTGCCCTCAGCATAAAATCCAAACTCCTAATAGACCTTCCTCTCTAGCTCATGTCACTCCACTATCTCTTTTGCTTCCTTTCCTTGCAATACAGAATCAATTTCAGTCACTCAACGGCACCAAGCCTTTGCATATCCTAGGACATCCTAAACCACACTCCTTGCTTAACAGCTACTAACCCACCGGTTCTCAGCTCGGAGTTCTCTTGGCCAGGGTTGCCAACTGTGATGAGTTGAGTGATGCTGGGGATAATGGAATTTGGAGGACACCCAGGACTCCTGAGACCTGAAACCTGTCCTGTCACAGCCACTACAGCCCATTTCTTCTCCCCAAGTCTTTGAAAGAAATATGTTCCCAGAGCCCAAGGCCAGGCAAATGCACGCTCTTTTTTTCTCTGGCCTCTGTGCTGGGTTGAATAATGTGGGGGATTTCTTTGACGTAGGTTGGAGGGAGCCCAAATGGATCTCAGAAGAGGATGTTTGCCATTTTTGGCTACTAAGCATATGAGCACCCATTCGCGCACATCACAGGCATGTGTTCAGTGACAGTGGCACTGGCAGAAATAACCTAACTGGACTGTTCCTGTCGTAGGACCTTAACAGGCTTTTCTGAGGCCCATTTTCCAGCCTTCCTATCAGTTCTGTGAGCTACTTGATATTCTTCCAGTGAATTCCTTTAGGATCACTGGATATAGTCTGTATTGTTGTAAACCGGAAACCCTGAGTAGTATGATACAATATCCTTTCTGCTCCCCCAGCCTCCACCATGGGACCCATCCAGAGCCCCACTCCGATGGTGCAGAATGGCAAGCCCAGAGAATGATGGATGTCCTGAGCGGACAGAGATTCTAAGTTTCACAGCAGACCTGGACTTATCCATCCACCACAGGCTTTTCTTGATGGGTTGGCAACACAGTGACCCAGGTCACTTCCCTTCTCAGCCACGTGGGAGGAAGAGAGAGAGAATTTCGAAAAAGATCCAATCTTAAAAGAGGAAGATTCACCCTCACTCTGTGACTCTGTTAGAATCCTGGCCCTTGGCCCACCCGTACTGTCATGTCTGCTGTCTAGGGAGAGAGGGGCTGGGCCTCTCCCTAGAGCCTAGCAGTTGTGGATGAACAGGAAATGTCTGTTGTTTTTCCAGGCGTCCTGATTCCCTGCGAGATGGAATCTGGCAGAGGTCCCCACCTTTGCGCCTTCACCCTGCTCATAAGGTAGCACTTCTCTCTCTCTGTTTCTATCTCATGGCTTCTCCCTCTGGCGCTTGCATTGACTCCTCTCAGCCCTACAGCCATTTACTCCTGCTGGGTCATGGCTTTCTCACCAGGCCCCTTCTGTTAACCCCCCACTGCTTCTTCTAACTGACAACTCGCTGCCTGGCTGCCTCTGCTTGCTGCCTTCTCTGTGTCTCTCAACTTTGAGGACAGACTACTGCTTAAGTTTATCTTTTAGATCCAAACTTCCTGAAAGAGGACGTGATTAGATCTGTTGATCGCTACTCATACAGAGAGTTCTGCCCAGGGCCTGTGGACTCTGCCACTTTGCTCAGAAAGGCTAAAGATGTGGCCGACACACAGAGCAAATGGATTGCACTTTGCACTCCACTCGAGCATTTCAGACTCACTTTGCACAAAACTGAGTGTGTCACCTTCACTCACAGGTCTGTTCTTTTCCTGTGTTCCTTAATTTAGGGGAAGTTTTGCTGTTCTGCTGTAGATTTCTTGTCTTCAGAACAAGCCCCCTTTTCTAACCTACCTCTCCAGCCTCCTCTCCTGCCACTGCCCCTGTACCGCAATTATCTGAACTTCTCAGTACATAATTTAAAAAACGAAATCAGCTCTCCTAATCCTCTGGCCAATGTACTCTCCTTTCAGTCACGCACCACACAAGGGGGCTTTGCTTGTACATCTCAGTTTCTACTTCTATTTTCTTTCCTCCACAAGACTGCAACCTGGAAAGCTTTAACAACCTCATCCTGCGAGTCCATGAACCCTCTGGGGCAGAAATGATGTCTCAGTAATCTTTGCAGCTGGCCAGGGTGAGTGTCAGTGAGCACCTAAAGATTAACTCAGCAACAACCATCAGACATCCTTCCTAGAGCGTAGGACACACAGTCTCTCATTAGTCTTCCATCCCCTGGTCCAGTAACTCACCACTGGGACATGTGCAAAAATGAGGGTCTGGGAGACAGCCTGGCAGGGTCCCACCATCCCTCCCCTGTGATGGAGCCTGCTCAGGTGTGAATGGGTCTGCAGAATCGGGTCCTGGAAACACTTCTTTCCAAAGAGTGCAATAGCTGAGAGGACAGTTGGGACCTAGGTGGTCTTTTGCCTGACTTCCCAGGGCCTGTCAGCTGCCTGGCTGTTCCCAGTGCCTCTCTGTGGAACGAGCTGATTTCCTCTGCTCTGTTGATTTCTCTTATGATGCTGCAGGACTCCTGGCTCAGGAATGACTCAGCTTATTTGCCTTCCAACATGCCTGAAGTGCTGTAGGAGGGGGCAGAATGGTAAGGAGTCAAGTTGGAACCAAGGTTTGAGTCTCATAGTCATGAGCAGGCCAGGCCTCATGCCCATAAAGACCATGGAGTGAGCCAGGAGGGTTAGGACCTGGGCCCAGACTGACCTCAGGAGTAGGACAGGGCCTGTAGGAACTCTGCCAGCTCAGAAAGGGTTTAAGAGGTTGAAGGGTTCTCACTGAAGCCCAGGCTTTAAGACTATCCCTCCCACCAGGCAGCCGGAATTGGTGACGGGGAGACCAGCTGGTAGATGATACAAATCAAGAGGTGTATCAGGCCCTCATATAGCAACAGTGAGACAGGAACCAATCTTTGTTTTTTTTTTTTTTTTTGAAACAGAGTCTTGCTCTGTTGCCCTGGGTAGAGTGCAGTGGTGTCATCGTAGTGCTTCCCCAGGAGCCTCTCTCGTAATGAACTTTTCTCCAAAGAGAGGCAACAGCTGAAGTCTTTACCGGAATGTCCCATAAACACCTAAA
>NW_012149485.1:1160419-1186594 GCF_000956105.1 Propithecus coquereli
AAATAACATAATTAAGGCCATGGCAGAGGCTATGCCTTTTTTGAAGGAGGGCCTGGGGGTCCTTGGGATGGGAGGGTCTGAGGGTTCTTCATAATAAAGATGAGATGGGACTTTTTTTTTTTTTGAGACAGAGTCTCACTCTGTCACCTTGGCTAGAGTGCCATGGCATCAGTTTAGCTCACAGCAACCTTAAACTCCTGGGCTCAAGCAATCCTCCTGCCTCAGCCTCCCGAGTAGCTGGGACTAAAGGTGGGCACCACTTTTTCTATTATTGTAGAGACGGTGTCTCACTGTGTTGCTCAGTCTGGTCTCAAACTCTGGCATGAAGTGATTCTCCCCCCTCGGCCCCCCAAAGAACTAGGATTACAGGTATAAGCCACCACACCAGGCCGAGGTTTTTGTTTGTTTGTTTGTTTGTTTTTTTAAATGTAGGAGGCTGACTTGGCCTGGCCTCAGAGGCAAGGGAAACTGAAACAAAAAAATAAGGAGGAATTGCAACTGCGTGGGCACTCAGATGTTCAGGACTCAACCCCAAACACACAGGGTTCTGGAACAAGGCAGTATGACTAACTCTGGCCCACCCATTGCTTCTGATGTAGCCACTGCCCAGTTGGTATGGTTCAGGAATGAGCCAGGGTTAACACTGCAGCTGGGTCCCCAGATGTTGTAGTAGGGTAGGGATTAGGAGGTCAGAAGAGCTGTTAGCCTTCTGGGAAGGCATTTGCATGATCAAGAGGAAAGAACACAGCTTTAGGTTCAGACTTCAAATACAACCTACTAGCTGTGTGTCTTTGAGCAAGTTATTCAGTCTCTCAGAGCCACTGGGTCCTCAGCTGTAAAATGGGGATCACAGCACCTTCTTCTTAGGACCTTTATGAGGATATGCGACATAACCCACGTGAAAGAATCTGACACAATTTGGATGTTCAGTTAAAGGGAATTCTCCTCTGCTTCTCCTACATGATCCTGTCTCAAGAAACCCAGGAAAGGGGGGTTGGGGTGACTTTATTCAATATGCATAAAGGGTTAATACCTGAATATTTAAAGAGTTCTTTTAAATCAATAAGAGAAAGAATATAAAAATAGATAAAAGAGAGAAGTAATTAATAAAAGAATACATTTTAATAGCTATTAATCATATATTAAACACAAATATAATATCATATATATACAAATGTACAGCCATATACATATGCCACTTCATTAACAAAAAAGCGAATTATAACAATAATAAAACATTTCCACTTATCAGCTTGACGGAGTTTATAAAGCATTTAATCATAAGTGAAGTGTGCCTCCTTGCACAATTTATAAACCATTCATAGTCTTTCCGTGAACTACCTAGTCATATCTTTTGTCTGTTTTTCTGACAGTGTTGGTCTTTTTCTGATGGGTACATGAGAGCTCTTTATGCTTTGATTTTAACCTTTTAATTGACAGGAGTGGGCTGGGCGTGGTGGCTCACGCCTGTAATCCTAGCACTCTGGGAGGCCAAGGCGGGAGGATTGCTTGAGCTCAGGAGTTTGAGGTTGCTGTGAGCTAGGCTGACGCCATGGCACTCTAGCCCGGGCAACACAGTGAGACTCTGTCTCAAAATAAAATAAAATAAAAATAAAATAATAATTGACAGGAGCGTTACAAATATTTTTCCAGTTTGTCATTTGTCTTTTGACTTTGTTTATGGTATTTTGGTTGTACAGAAGTTAAACATTTTTTATGAGGTCAAAATCATCAACCAGCGTTTTCCTTTTTGGCTTGGCAAGGAAGATAAAGTTTCATAATACACAGTATGGGAAAGGCCATCCCTAATATGAGATTGCTGGCTTGAGCTAATTACTTTACTTCTAAGTCTCAAACGGCTCTGACTCTAAGTTGTGTATTATGCAGTCTTCATTTAAAGATTTGGCTTCCCGTATAGGTGTGAACCCAGGGAGAAAATGAACGGATCACATTGACCTCAGTATTCTGGTCCTTTCAAAAGCTGTATTTCTCAGTGAAAATTAATTGACTATGATCTGGTTTATACATTGGTCTAATAAACTTAGTTAGTATGAGTCTGCCCTGGAGATGAATCTCTTCTCAGTGCTGACAAAATTGGATTTCTAAGCTGTAAGTCTGAGAGTCAGATTCTGGGCTGTGTTAATTAATCCAGACTTTTGTGAGAAATGTCAGTTATTACCACCTTCTCTCGGAAATATTCCCCAACATTTCCATGGCTATCCAAGGACCTTTCTCAACAATAAGTAGTGAAGATGAATGTGCCAGTAACTACATAATTAACAATAATTCATAATCGAACCTACCCTCTAATTAAGCACTTTCTAGGTACCCAACACTGTTCTTGGCACTTTAATGGACTATTTAATAGCCACAACATTTCTATGATATAAACAATATTAGTTTCTAATTTAGGTAGAAATTGGGGCCCAGAGAGATGGAAAAATTTGACCAAAATTACAAAGTCAAGTAAGTGGTGCTGCCAGTATTTGAACCCTGGACTGTCTGCTTTTCTCTGTGTCTGCATTTGTATTTTAATAGTTGATATGACCCTGTCTTGAAATCTCGCTTCAGTTCAGGGAGCTTCGCTGTTATCTAATTGTTCCACTAACTATTCCAATAATAAATTGATAACCCCTTTCCCACTAACTTCTCCATCTCTTTCTGACTTTTCAAATCTCCTGCACACGAGACCGCATTACACAAAAGTTAGGTCCTTGTGCGTTAAATTATACACAGGACCTCCTGCCAAATCCCTCTTCTCAAAAAATGTGAGCCTTCATTCTTCTACTAGTGTCGTGGTTGCTGTGTCATATTTCAAATATAACGGGTATCCTGTGCGTTGTCTTCTAGCCAGAAGGATTAGGCTGTCACATTCCATATAAGATCTTAAACCTTAAGGAAAGTGTCTATCTCTTACCATTTTCCAAAGCATTGATTTAGCTCTTTATTTTCTGGATGTGAATATAGAACTTTATTTACCAGTTTCAGATGCTTTGGTAATGCTCAAATAACTAAAATTGACCAGTCTATAATTGAATTGAGTTATTTGGAGGATATAAAAATACTGTGCAATTTCGTTTTATGTGGTGCTATTTTTATGAGGACCAGAAAACATTCTGCAGACAGAAAAGTAAAAAATAGAAAAGGAGATTGCATTGTGCTGCAGGAAGAAACAAGAGAGAGAAACCTGGGGAGAAAGAAGGGGAATTAATAATTGATTATCACTTACTGTTGCCAGCCACCATACTAGATGCTTCATATATATCATCTTGTTAATCCCCACAACCAGCCTGGGACATAGATTTATTGCATCCATTTCATGGATTAGGAAATGGAGGGTCAGAAAGGTTAAGTAACTTGCTCAAGAGTTCATGCAAAGTTGGGATGTGAGTGCAGTTCTCTCAGATCCTTAGTGTACTGGGTACAGAAAGGAAGAATAGATCACAAAACTCAAACTGAAGTCTAGCAGATAACTGAAAAGATCAAAGTGAAACTAAGTGGAGATGACAAAAAAGAAGGATGATCAGAGCGGTAGAAGAGGATGTGGAGCTGTGAGGAAGAGGTATGGCTTCTGAATCTGCCAGCCTGGAACAGGGCAGGGGCAGGTGGCTGGAGCTGGCACTGATGGAGATCGGGGTGGGAGATGGCTGGAGGGCCTCATCAAGTCAGAAAGATGCTGGCTCAAGGATAGCTGAATGAAGAGGATCTCCGTGAAGGCAAAGAGATGGTTGACCTGGCGCAGAGACGGGGGTCTGGTCCTCTCTGGGAGCAGAGGGAGACCTGAACTCAATGTTTGGCTCTTCCCTTTTGGAGAAGCACTCGCCCTGTAAGTCTTCCATCAGTAAAGCCAGACTTAGCTGCCATGGTATCACAACCCATTAAGATCTTTCCTGATGATATAAGTGGGAATGCCACAGAGGGTTTCCATTCATTCAAAAAAGTACTCACTGGGTACTCTCTATGTGCCAGGCATGACTGAAGTGATGGGGATAAAATGATATGCAAAAATATTTTGATCCTTGTACTTGTGGAGCTCATAGTCTAGTGGATTAGACTGATACTAATTACATGATCGGACAAATACATATAAAATTGAAATTTTAATAAGTGCTCCAAAGGAAAGTTACACGATACTATAAGAGCATATTTAGTAGGCATCCTTAAAAAAGCAATGCTTGTGCTGTGGTGCAGGGAATGAGTAGAAGTTAATTACTTAAAAGAAGGATATTATGTTCCAAGTAGAGAAACAATCAAATGCAAAGGTCCCTTGTTTTAAATGGTAAATCCTGGAGGATGGAGGCTTAGTCCAGGATCAGGGCTTTGCACCCATTTTACAATCTTTCTGGATGCCTCCTCTCCTAACTGGAAATTTTCCTAATATCTAACAAATCCATATTTCAGGTCAAAGATAGTGCTTCTCTCTTTAAACATGAGATACTTTTCATTCATTCATGCATATATACACACATATGTAAGTACCTATCTATCCAATCAGATCTCTAACCAAGCATCTATTTATTTGTCTAGTCATTGATTACCCATTCATATATCCATTTAATCATCCATTCATTATACCAATCATCAACCCATGTGTCAGTCTGCATATCCAGTAGACAACCATCCATCTAACCATGTATCTATACATCTACCCACATTTTATATCTCTGTGTGCTTATATGTCCATTTATCTATCCATCTACCCACCTATTCATTCATTTACCCATGTACCCATCTATTCTTTCATCCATCCATGTATCCACTTATTCATTTATTCTTTCCTCCAGCCAACCAACCATTTATTCATTCATCCATTCACCCATCTTATCCATCCACCTCCCATGTATCCACGTATTTATCCATTTATCGTCCATCCATTTAATCATCCAAGTATTCATCTATCTTCTACCCATTTATTTACCCATCAATGTATTCATCCATTTCTATTGCTGCTGTGGCAATTCACCACAAACTTAGTGCTTAAGACAACACAGATTTACTATCTTACAGTTCTAGAAGTCAGAAGCCCAAAATGTCTATAAAGGGGCTAAAATCAAGGTGTTGATAGAGCTACAGTCCTTCTGGGGGCCCTAGGGGAGAATCTGTTTTCTTGACTTTTCCAGCTTGAGCCTGCCTGCATTCTTTGTTTCATGGCCCCTTCCTCCATCAAAGGCATCGACATAGCATCTTCAAATCTCTCTGACTCTGTCCCTTCTACCTTCCTCTTGTATTTATAAGGACCTTTGTGATTACATTGGCCCCACCCTGATAATCCAGGATCATCTCCCTATCTCCAGATAAACTGACTAGCAGCCTTAATTCTTCTTTGCCATATAATCTAACATATTAAAAGTTTTGGGGGGTCAAAACATATGCATATTAAGACTTCTTTGGGGGGGCTATTATTCTGCTTACCGCATATCCATCCATTTATGCATTCATCCATCCATTCATTCAATAATACATCTTTGTCTTCATCCACCAATCTATCAGTTTAGTCATCTATTCACTCATCTATGTATGTATGTATGTATCTACCCATCCGTCTATCCATCCATTTATTCATCCATTCATCCGACTAATAATTCACTTGCCCACCATTCATTCATCAGTAATATCAGCCACACATCCTATAATAATTTCATTATATTCATGTATCCATTCAACCATTCATTCATCCACCAATCATTCATGCATTAATTTGTCCATCTATCCAACCTTCCGTTTAATCATTCATGAACTACTTTTATCTGCCTTGCTTCTTAATTAACTATACAGTGCCCTTCTAAGACCCCCCCACACACACACATACTCCATAATTTGGACCTACTTACCAAAACAGGTCATTGTATCTGAATACATCTGTTCTCAACCACCTACTTTTCTGATCCTAGCTCCAAATTACTTGGAGCTCCTGGCTGCTAACCCTCAGTTTTGCTTCTGGTACTTTGTACTGGCTGTATGCCAATGGGTCTTTCTAGAACCTTACTTAGTTTATGGAGACCTGCCAGTATTGATTTTGTCTGAGTTGACCCTGATCTGCCCTTCTCCTGGTTATGCCCAGAAGACAGGAGGGCAACGAGTAACCCTGCAATATATATGAGTGTGCTTGTAGGGAGGTACTGGGTTAGAGCTGCATGTCTCAGCGTTTTTTCTGCTACACACCCTTCCTCTTCATGAAGAGATTTGGATGAAACCCATACTCCTTACAATCTATGTTGGGTTTTTTCCCAGGGAACTAAGACAAATAGTATTGTAAAATATTTGTGATGTGATGGTCATAAAAGCATTTTGAAAATAATAATGAAAAAAGCCATTTAAAGATCTCAAAAATTGCCTTCATATAAGAAAAATACTAAATAGATATGGCTAACTTTATTTTTAAGAATAGGTTTTGTTTTCCCCCCGGAACTTTCCCCCATGGGTACTATTAATAAGGTGAGACAGCATATACTACAGAAGCAAAAGCATAAATAGTGGCAATAACTATAAAATCAACACTCACAAACACTACCATAATTTATAGTTGTCAGAACTGCTAATGGCCTCTCACCACAGGCTAAGACATAGGTGAGGCGGACTAAGGGCTATGTGAAATTCCCAGCACTCAGCTAAAATGCCACCCCCTGCCCTGTTGCTCAGGAGAGCACATCAGGAGTGCAAATGAATAGGAATGACATTGTTATAAGAATAACTGCTCCCATTTAGTTTTTTTTAAGAAAGGTAAATCACTCAGACTGTGGTGCTTTATATATGATTAGCAACAAATTGCTGGCCATATACCTCATGCCTGATCATGTGAAGACATGCCCACTGAGAATCGTGGCTAAATGACTGCTAGATTTCTATACAGTTTTAAGGTCAAGAATCCAGCATGGGCACACGTTCAAACTGGAGTGAAATTGTCTGGGCAAGTCTGTGTAGCCCAACTCCTCTCCTGCAGATATCATTCCTTTGTTGGGTGAGCAGAAGTGTTGAGACTTCTTCATGGAGTCCAACACTGGTCCATGGGGGCATAGTCTACACTATTTGAAAACCTTTCAAGAAAAATATCATGGGAAATATGCTGCTATCAGAGACTTGGCCAAAGTGATATTTGAAACGAATGAATCAGGGCAATTCCCTGTGACCAAGCAGCAGTCTGGTTTGGGAAGATGTCACTCCTCAGCAGCTGGAAGATTCTAAGGCCCTGCGTTAAAAGATTTGGAAGGCACTGACATTTTAACGGTGTAAGGTCACTGGTTTATAAATATGGGCCCCGGCAGGTACTAAGACATGTGCAAATTATAAAGGGTTTATACTTCGATGTCTCATGTATAAAATGCTACACTTGAAATCATCAACAATAATTCTTAGGTTATACCTAAACCCTTTCATATGCTGCATCTCATTTGATCTTCAAAACAATCCTGAGAAATTGCCTAGACATGGCTTATACCCATTTTACAGACTAAATGACTAAGCTAGAAAGTCAAGGTCCAGAGACGGCAAGTAGAATTCATATTATAAGCCACTCCTAACTGATTGATAATGTCTGATAGAAGCACTGAATTGATCAACATTCTGAGGTTAAATCCAGGATTAGCAAGAAAGAAGGTGGCAAATCTGCTAGAATTTCTCCACAGATGTAAGGAAGAGGAACAGGAGTAGGTGTCATGCACATTTTTCATCACTTTTCCAGGGTTTTCCTTCATTCAACCAACATGCGCTGAGCACTGCAAGGTACTTGTTAGGTGCTAAGAATACTGAAGACAAAGAAAAAAAAAGATACACTTTTTTATCTCCAGGAACTCACAGTCCAGTTATTTTCATCATCTCTTTCTGTCCCCAATAAAAGATCTTGTTATCTGTTCGTCAAAAATTCATTTCCAGGCCCATAATCCTAGCACTTTGGGAGGCCAAGGCAGGAGGATTGCTTGAGCCCAGGAGTTTGAGGCCAGCCTGGGTTATAGGGAGACCTCATCTCTGCCAAAAAAATTAGCTAGGTGTGGTAGCACGTGCCTGTAGTCTCAGCTACTCAGGAAGCTGAGGTAGGAGGATCACTTGAGCCCAGAAGTTGGAGGCTACAGTGAGCTATGACGCCACTGCACTCTAGCCCTGGCAACAGAGCGAGACTGTGTCTCAAAAAAAAAAAAAAAGAAAAAATAATTTCCTTTTCTCCCTGGGCACACAGGTATACTACATTACTCAGCTTGCCTTGTGGTTTGATGTGGCCACGTAACTGAGTTCCAGCCAATGACATGTGAGCAGAAGTGATGTGTCATTCTAGGCCAATGCTTTTAAGAAGAGAGTGTGTCCTTACCACAATCTGTCTTTCTACCAGCTGGATACAGATGGTGACAAAAAACCCTGGGGGATGATGTAGTCATTGTATAGAAGGAAACTAGACCCCTGAATCACCAGGTAGAGGACTGTGACTTGTCTACTAAGAATGCTTTCCTTGAAATGCTATATGAACAAGAAATAAACTTTTTGTTGAAGCCATTATTCTTGTTACAGCAGCTAGTGAATGTTATACTACCTAATCTTGCTCTTAAGGGACCTGGCCTCTTTCAGCCTCCTCTCAACATGGCTTTCATCTACCACAGCTGGCATTTAATCCATATTTTCAGGTTAGTTTAGATGGGCACTCTCAACCCTAGCCCAGGAATTCTGTCTTTGGCAGGAAGCACCAAAGGCATGTTGAAGATCCCTGCTTTATTCCATGCCTATGAGGGAATGGTAGTCATGTTTCTTTTTGGCTAGAATGATATCTTTCATTGCTGCTTTCAGACTCCACAATTGGTGTTGTAATGACTACCCAGAGACTATCCAGTGTTGTCATGGGCTCTGGAATCACACAGCCCATACTTAGCCACAGCTGGGTCCCCTACCTCAGTAGATCTCAAACTTTAGCACACATCTAAGCACAGACTGCTAGCCCCAACCCCAAACTTTCTGAGCCAGTTGGTTTGGGCTAGAGCCCAAGAATTTGGATTTTTTTTTTTCTTTTTGAGATAGGCTCTTGCTCTGTTGCCCAGTCTAGAGTGCAGTGGTATCATCATAGCTCACTGCAACCTCAAACTCCTGGGCTCAAGTGATCCTCCTTCCTCAGCCTCCTGAATAGCTTGGACTACAGGCAAGTGCCACCATGCCTGGCTAATTTTTCTATTTTTTTGTAGAGATAGGGTCTTGCTATGTTGCTCAGGCTGGTCTTGAACTCCTGACCTCAAGTCATCCTCCCACCTCAGCCTCCCAAAGTGCTAGGATTACAGGCATGAGCCACTGCACCTGGCCTAAGAATTTGGATTTCTACCAAGTTCCTAGATGCTGCTAGCGATCCAGGAACTACTCTCTGGGAACCATTGCCCTCAACAAAGCCAGTCAAGCTAAGCTGTACCTGCTTATCTTTTTAAATCTGTAGAAGACATTTGAACTAGTCAAGGTTCTCCTGAGAAACAGAACCAATATAACACACACACACACACACAAACCATACATAGGAGATTTATTATGGGAACTGGCTCATGTGTATAGAAGCTGAGAAGTCCCACAATATGCCATCTGCAAGCTGGGGACCTAGGAAAGCCAGTGGTGTAATTCAGTCTGAGTCCAAAGGACTGAGAACCAGGAGCTGCAATGTTCAAGGGCAGAGGAAGATGGATGTCCCAGCTCTAGAAGAGAAAGAGGGACAATTGGCCCTTCCTCCATTCTTTTGTTCTATTCAAGCCCTCAAGGGATGTTGCCCACCTACATTGGTGAGGGTGGATCCTCTTTACTCATTCTATTAATTCAAATGCTAATCTCTTCTGGGAACACCCTCACAGACACACCCCAAAATAATGTCTTTCCAGCTCTCTAGGTATCCTTTAGCCTAGTCAAGGTGACATATAAATTTAACCATCACAACATCTGTGTTCTGAAAATATTTTTGTTTTTATGCTTTTTTGCTGTTTTGTTTTTACTTTTCCTTCTGTAAAATCTCAGCTTTGTGTTTGCCTGTGATACCTGGGGCAAGAGCCCAGGGGAAGCTAGACTGCTAGACACTGGACTGAACTGCTATGTGTGTGGCAGCTACTGCCCCATGTCAGCATTTGGGCTTGTGGCTGATGGACAGAGATGATGATGGCTCTAGACTCTGCTGACTACCTGTAAAATGAGGGTAATAACAATTTTTGCTTTGCAAGAATTAAATATGTTAACACATGTTAAGCATTTAAAACAGTGCCTGGTAGGCCGGGTGCCGAGGCTCACGCCTGTAATCCTAGCACTCTGGGAGGCCGAGGCGGGTGGATCGCTCAAGGTCAGGAGTTCGAGACCAGCCTGAGCAAGAGCGAGACCCCGTCTCTACCAAAAAATAGAAAGAAATGATCTGGACAACTAAAAAAAAAAAAAAAAATATATATATATATATATATAGAAAAAATTAGCCGGGCATGGTGGCACATGCCTGTAGTCCCAGCTACTTGGGAGGCTGAGGCAGAAGGATTGCTTGAGCCCAGGAGTTTGAGGTTGCTGTGAGCTAGGCTGATGCCATGGCACTCACTCTAGCCAGGGCAACAAAGTGAGACTCTGTCTCAAAAAAAAAAAAAAAAACAGTGCCTGGTGCATATTAAGTGCTCAATAAATGTTAGTTATCATGAACTGTCAGTGTAACAGTGCATGTTTCATGAATGTGGGGACATCCTTCCCTCCAACTTTATTCTGTTCTAGGATATACTTCAGGAAGAAGCAAAAGAAGTGGTAGGAGTTGGACTTCCTGGTATCTAGAGTTTTACCAACAGTAATGGAAGCATAAAAATCATTCACAATAAATGGAATGAGATGGGGAAATGCAGCTTACTGCCATCAGTCTGATTCAAATTGCTGATGCTTGATCTGGATTCTTCTATCACTAGCAGGTTATGAACCACGTAGTCAACATATGTTTGGTGAATGGGACTGAACTGTGGAAGAACTCAAAATATCTGGATGTAGATCATATTTTGAGAAAACACTTAAAATTTTGGGCAAGTTTATGCAATAAACAAGCATGTTGTACATATGCAGTAAATTAATGATGGGTGTCACTTGTATCACCCAAGGAAATACTAAGTCTATCAGTTATCTATTGCTGCATAACAAATCATCCCTAAAACTTGGTGGCTTAAAAATGATAATAAACATTTATTAACTCACATAGTTTCTGTAGGTCATAAATTTGAGAATGGCTTGGTTGGGTGGCTAAGGGGTCTCTCATGAGGTTTCAGTCAAAACGTTGGCTGGGAATGTGGTCTCATCTGAAGGCTTGACTAAGCTCGGAAGATTCACTTCCAAGATGGCCCATTCACATATCTATTGGTAAGAGGCCTTAGGTCTCTGCCACGTGGACCTCTCCACAGGGCTGATTGAATTTTCTTATGATATGACAACTGACTTTCTCATTGCAAATGGTTTTCCCATCCAAAAGAGCAAGACAGATGCTGCAATGTCATTTGTGACTTAGCCTTGGAAGTCACACTCTGTCCTTTCTGCAATGTCCTGCTGGTTATACAAATCAGCTCTATTCAGTGTGAGAAGGGACAATCTAAGGGTTTGAATCCCAGCAGGTGGAGATCATTGAGGGCTATCTTGGAGGATTGGCTACTATGCTTTACCTCAGCAAAAACAGGGAAACGAATTAATTAATTAAAAAATTGTAGTGTTTTGTTCCTAGAATATAAAACAGCGTTGCTTCTTTATTGTCAGTTTGCAGATGGCAGCCTGTCTAAATCAGTCAGTAACGCTGATGGTAGGATTGCACACATAAAGGAAAGGATTCCACAGCAACTTGAGGCTTAGTAAAAAGCCTCAGCTTAAGCAAGTTTTTATGGCTGAAACTGCCTAACGGTTGTTGCAGGAAAGTACACCGCTGAGTGAGAATGAAGGATTTATGGAGCTGTTTCAGGGTAGGGTGACCAGTGCTTTTGAAAAATCCTGCCCAAGAACACTTGAGGTATGACTTTCTATAAATCACAGTTACTGAAAGGGACCATAGTCATTTTTTTATATAAACTTAGATTTTAAAAAATCAAAATAGTAGTAGTGCTATATTCATGGGTGAGAGCGAGAGCTCGGCCATACTTTAAGAGTTAAATCAGTCAGATTAATCCATAAGAGATGGAGGCCATATATCAGCAAAAGGCACTCGAAAAGACAAGGTTCACCAGGCCAAAAGCAAGAAGAACAGAGATTGACCTCAACTGAATCAATGGAATTAATATGTTTCAAAAAGAGCAAGTCAACGAAGGGGGAAAGTCTATACAGAATATGGAAAAATGGGAACCAGAGGAAAGGCAGTAATAATAATATAGTAACAAACCATTTGCTGAGCAGTTACCATGTGCTAAGTACTTTGCACGAATCATTTAATTCACATAACAACTCTATCAGTGGAGAGTGAAGTGACTTTCTTAGTTAAGATCACTAATGGTAGAGCTGGGATTCGAACCACATCCATAACGCTCCAAAGCCTATGGGCTTAACTATTCCTATCTTGTATTATTCTGGGGAATGGAGCTTTTGGCAGGAGGATCCCTTGTGACAGGTTCACACCTAGAGCAGAGTTACAGGCATTGCACCGTTGTAGCTCAGGGATACTGGCCATTAGAATTAGCCCCACAGTTCCAGGGTCCAGGTTCCAGAAGTCACCTTTCAGTCATGACTCCTCTTGCCATAGAGAGAAAACAAGGTCAACATCTTGATAAAATAGGTTGGGCTGCTTGGCAGGTACTCAAGGCAACTAAAAAAATATTTTTAAAATGTTTAATCATGAAAGATTTCAAACATTCAGAAAAGTACAGAAAATAATATGAGATGACCCCAAATTAACCTTTACTGACATTTGGTCTCAGAGCTTTCAAACAACTCTGAGAGGTTAAAACATAGGGTCTTTACCTTAGGACAAACAGGCCCATGACCAGCACACCTATAAACTGGGTCAGAGTTTGCAAAGGTAGCATTATTGGGAATAAGCGTATGGCCTTGTAAGATTTTACTTTGAAGGACAGAACTCATCAGAGTGACTAAGTTGTGATATACTTCAGATCTCAGCACAAGCGCAGCTTTCCTGACCGCCTTAACAAAGGTAGATCCTTCTAGCATAGTCTATTATAGCATTATATACCTCTCCTTTATGCTCTTACCACTGCTGTGATGCTACTCTTATTTGCATGACTGTTGGACTAATGCCTGTCACCTCCATAGACTGCAAACTCCATGAGGGCTGAGTTTGTGCCAGATTTTATTCACAATTGTATTCCCAGCACTGTACCACGCACTATAAATATCCCTCTAATGAATACATTCAATTTTAAATATCAATCTCCTTAGATATCTGCCCAAGAAAAATAAAAACCTATGTCCACAGAAAGACTTGTAGGTAAAGTTTCATAGCCCCAGAGTGGAAAAAATCCAAACGTCCATCATTTGGAGAGTAGAAAAATAAAAGGTAACATATCCATACAATGGAATACTATTCAGCAACAAAAAAGAATGAACTGACAAAATATTCCACAGTATGGATGAACCACAACAATTTTGTTAAGTAAAATAAGCCAGACACAAAAGACTACATGTTACACTATTTCATTTATATGAAATTTCTACAAAAGGCAAAACTATAAAGAAAGCAGATCAATAGTTGCCTGGGCCTGAGGGTGGGATGAGGATTGACTGCAAAAAAACAAGGGAACTTCTGAAGATGATAGAAATGGTTTAAAATTGGATTGTGATGATGGTTGCACAACTGTATAAATTTACTAAACATCATCTAACTGTACACATGCAGTAGGCAAGTTGTATAGTATGTGAGTTATATCACAATAAAGCTACCAAAAATGTTTAAAAAATCAATCTCCTTACTTAGTCATTTTATCCCAACTGAGGTTCTATGAGACATTATTTCTGTGGGGCATTGTGCCAGAAACTGCTAGTTGAGCCTCTTGACTCTTTCTTTAGTGACAGATCCATTTTTTAAGTTGGCACATAGAAAAGCAAAATAAAATACCACATTTCCGGTCTTCTTTGCAACCTGGGGTGGCCATGTGGCCAACTTCTGGCCAATGAGACATAAGTAAAAGTGACGTGTAGTTTTTCCAGGAAGGCTGTTTAAAGGACTTGGCTCCACTTTTTCCATTTTTCCTTTCCTTTTTCCTTCCAAGGACATGTGGACTGTTGCTCCAGCAGCCATCTTGGACCAGGAAGTGACCTTGAGAACGAAATCGAAGGATAGTGGAGCAAAAATATTGAAGCCTGGGTTCCTGAAGATACCATAGAGCTGCCATGCCACTCTTGGACTGTCTACATCCCAGATTTCTTTAATGCAAGGCAAAAACAAACTTCAATCGTATTAGGCCTTTTCCCCTCTATCATATGCAGCCAAAGTTAATCCTAATTGATACCAATTTTAACAGGTGTTAAAGGAAAAGAGAGTTCAGTGGTCAAATAATTTTGAGAAATATTAAAGTTTAACAGATTTCATTAATGCAGGACCTCTTAGAGTTTTTAATATGCTAATAAGCAATCTCCAAGAACCTCCAAGAGGGGCTAGAGTATGCACAACTTTCCAAACTAACTTGAACCCAAAATCTCTTTTTAGTGGAACATCTCATGGGACAAATGATTTGGGAAAAATGAAATATTGCTTTAAAAAAATTCATACTTTGGCTTCTTCCTTTCTAATCCATCCTTTTTCTAGGTGGCTAGAGAGGTATTTCTGAAACATAAACTTGATGATATCACATCCTTGTTTAAAATACTTGAATGATTCCTGTAGGATGAATTTCAAACTCCTCCATGGAACATACAAGACCTTTTGTGATCTGCTCCTTGCCTTCTCTCTAGCCTCACCCTAACCATCTCCCTCTCTCACTATTACCCTTTTACAGTGCTGAGAACTGACCATATTTTCCCTAGGTTTTTTGTTTTTTTTTTTTTACCTCTGCATATGCTCTCTTTCATGGAACACTTTCTATCTGTTACCTGGCATTCTACCTCTGATCCTTTAAGACCGGGCTCAGGTATGGGTAACACACTCATCCTACTATAAGCAATGCCTACTACAAGCCAGGCATCAGTGCTGAGTTACAAATGCAATCCCTGCCCTGGAGCAATATGGAATGAAATGAAATTAGACAAGTACTGTATTAGTCAGGGTGTGCTAATGGCTGTAACAAATAACCTTCACGTTTTAATGACTTGACATTATCCCAGTTTATTTCTTGCTCATGGCACCATCCAGTGCAGGTAAGCACAGAGGCTCTACTTCATACATTCACTCAGGGACCCAGTCTTATGCCATTGCCATTTTCTGGAGCCTCTAAGTCCTCCACTGGATATTTTTGCATTTAGCCAGCACATGAGGAAAGGAGGAGAGTTTGAAAGATCATACCAGAGATTTTAGGGGATGTCCAGAAACAGGATATATCTACCACTTTTGTCCAGATTCCATTACCCAGAACTCAGTTGCATAGGCCTACCTAATTACTGAGAATTGTGGGTTTTTTACTACCCTAGGAGGAAAATGAAATGGGTAGGTGAAAAGAGCCTCTTTTCCTGCTACAGATATATAAACAAGAACAATAAAGAAGCTCACAGTCTAATGGAAGAAACAGACAAATGCGTAGAGGCATGAAAGCAAGAGAGAACACAGGCAGGATGCAACTTGCATTTGTGGAGTTACTAACAGAAAGTTCTAGAACTGCTGGAAGCCCTTCTGTGTCTCCCTTCAGAGCTCCTAAGCATTGCTTTTCTGGGGCCCTTTGCAAATGGAGACATATTATATGGTATAAAAATTCATGCGTCACTGGTGTCACCCTCATAGCAGACCTTCAGAGCCTCACAGTGTCAACCATCTCTTGTTCCAGCAGCTGCTGTGGCATCCAGCTCTGCGTGGGCACCATCTGACTGCACACAGCTGCATCCTGATAGTGCTTTGCCTTGCAGCCCTGCTGTGTGCCTCTTGCCAGGTTCCCTGTTGACACTGAGTTTTGGGATGCCGCAGAAGCCCACTTGGCACCTATGCAGCAACAACTGGTGTGAATCTTTATCCAATGAGAGACGAGTGGGTGGATATATTTCTTTCCCTTCCCCCTCCCATTGGCTATTCTGAGACCCATTTCATACGGTTTCTCAGAGGATAATCCCTTGAGCAGAACCAATCAGCCACACTTAATGGAGCCAGATTAATAACCATCCTGGGCATTGGCTCTTCCTTCTTCCCTACTTTACTCCTTTTGCCTCACTCCTGCCCTATAGAATCAGATTCTGCTTCTGGGGAACCCAGGCCAAGACATCGCCATGAATGGGTACAGCTAAAAGCCACTTAGCTGTCTGCTTCCCCTCCAGTACCTCTTCACAGGTCCCCAGGTGCTGCTGAAGATTCCACTAATTCCTCTCAGTTCTGCAGACCCGACTCAAGGTCAAGCCTGTCACCTCTCCTGAATGTAGCCCCGGATCCCTCCTTTGCTTGTACCTATCCCGCTTATTTGTGAATCAGTCATATACTCCTAAAGATTTCTTGTTTGGTGACTTAACATTGTATCTCTGTGTATGTGTAATTTCTTATGTGCTACTGTCTTTTCTCGATGTTTAAGAACAGCAATTACCTTCCTTCTCCCTCCCTCTCGCACACTTCCCCAGGCTGCCTCTTGCCTCTGTGCCTTGGCACATACATGCTGCTCTGTCTGGAGTCCCATTCTCCCTGCCCCCCCGCCACCTCATTTAAGTTATTTCAATTTTTGTGGGCAAGGGACTTTATTATTACTTTATTATGCACCTGACTCCCACGATAGGACCCCCAAGTCTGTCTCTGATGTAGCTCTGCTCCTAGCCCCTTTCCAGAAATAAAAGTGCATAGACCTGAGCCACTTGGGCACTGCTGAGAGCTTTGGAATCCTTGATTCTAGTGTTTGGGCTGGAGAGGCTGTGCCTCCTGGCTGCCTGGTCCTGCCTCAGGTTCTGCTTCTGCTCCTGCAGCAGCTGCTTTATAAAGTCAAGTACACTGTCCCTGTGAGGCAGCAGCAGTAGACACAAGCAGCTCTCAGTATACTCACTCCCAGCAGCTTCGTAGGATTGCAGAGCCTCAGGATCTATGTGTAAATCTCCACCTTGTCCTCAATTAGACTATAAGCTCCTTGAGGACAGGGATGTTGTCTGCCTTGTTTAATGCTGTATTGCTTGTGTCTTGAACAATACCTGGAACACAGTTGGTACTTAATAAATATTTGTTTAAGGAAGGAAGAAAGAGGAGGAAGGAAGGACCATGAGACATCTTGGCCAGCCTTGAGTCAAATGACAGAAATGTGCACAGGTGAAATAGATGGGTGGCAGGATGCTGCTACCTCTGTGTTTTCAAGCTGGAGAAATCTCTGGTGTCTGCCAAGAAGTGAAGAAGTGTTACTCAGAAGAGAGTTAGGGCCACAGGCTGAAAGCCATTAGAAACATGGGATTTCAAAGACGCTAAAAACATTCCCTCTCTGGGGTTACAGTAAGGCTCTGCTAAATCATTATAGTTACCCCTGACACAGTCAAACTGTGCTCATCTTAAATGTATCCCACTCCTCTTGGAATCATCAGATTCAGATCATTTCTGCTTTAATTGAGGTAGAATGAGCCTCTATAGTCAGAATCCAATCAGTTTTTTAGTGGGTGCTGAGGAAACACCCATGATGGGACAGGCAGGGGGTGTGAGGAGGGCAGGTGCCTGCCAAGGTCGGGGAGGAGGGGCAGTAATGGGACGTCACACAGAGTGTTCAGCAGGACAGGGCAAAATTCCTCATCCCTCCTTTCCTAAGTGCTCCTCTCCATCTCTGGTCTCATTTCCTTCTTTCCTCCACCGATTTTCATAGCATTTATCACTACCTGCCCCTTGTATTTATTTAGTCTTTCTTTTGCGTATTCCACGAGAGCAAGAGCTTTGTCTTATTGACCACTGTATCTCCTGTCTTAGATCATTGTCTGGCATTTCGTGGGTACTCAAAACTTAACTGCTAACGAACGAATGAGAGAATACAACAATTAGTTGAATCTCTGCCAGATGCTGGGCCCTGTCCTTGAGGATGTTACAAGGATGCTAGGGAAGACAGGCCCGACAATAAATGCACCATAGCTAGACACCTGATTTTAAGGAGGTATATCCAAGGCGCCGCAGGATCCCCGGGGCTGGAAAACTCCCAGGTGTGCGGAGCCTTGGGAGGAAGCCCGTCGTGTGCCAGGAGCGCCAGGGAGTCAGGACAAGCGGCAGGAGACGCGGTTGCAGGTAGACGAGGTTGCTCATCTCTTCGCTTGGCCTCACAGTATCTTCTTTTCCCGACCTGCGGGACCCTCGCATCTGTCTGCGTGAGCTCGGCCCCAGCGGAGCGCCTCTGTTGCGGGACCCCAGCCACATCCTCTCCCACCCCGGGAGACGCCAGCCCGGAGTCTTCCAGCTCGCTAATCTGCTACCTGCGAGACCTCCACCTGCAGGGTAAACCCCCGCCTCCGCCCCAGGTCCCCGCCCCCCGCCTGCAGTCTGCGGCGTGCAGGACCCCGCCCCGCCCCCTCGGCCCGCGGGACCCCGACCCCGCCCCGCCCCCGTGGCCCGGCCGCTGAGTCCCGGGGGGCGGGGCCGCGCGCAGCAGCGTCCCCAAGGCGGGGGGCGCGAGGCAGGGGGCGGGGCGGCCCCAGCGTCAGCCAATCAATGCCGCGATCACATCCATGCAAATACGAGCACAATGGAGCAAGCCCATCACTCGCCTCTGCAAGCAAGCTTGAAATGGGCTTCTGCCTGAGCGGCAGCCGGGACGACCAATAACTCTGTGTTTTGAGCCGGCGAGACCCAATGGTGCGGCAGGGAAGGCGGGCCCGAGCTGCGTTAGGGTGTCCTTGCAGGGTGTCTGAGCTAAACTTCACCAAATAATAGCTGTTTGTATTTTGGCTGCTGCAGGAGCCATTTTAGGTAAGTTCTTGTCTTAACTTTTTATTTTCCTCCCTGGCCTCGGCCGACCGGCCTTGTCCGTAGGTCCCCGGCCCCGCCCCGCCAGCCGGGCTAGGGCGCCCCTATGAATGGAGCCGGGATGAGGGGCTGCGGCGGTGCTGAGGCCCGGCCGGGCCAGGGTCCGAGCGGGGCCGACAGGCGGGCGGCCTGGCGGAGGGCAGGCGGCGGCCTGAGGCCTGAGGAGACGGGCCGGCCTGTGCCGCGCCGCGCTCGTGCTCGGGCGGCGCTCGGGCCGGGCGGCGGTCCTTGGGAGTGCGCCGCTGCGGGCCGCGCGGAGGGGCGGGGGTCCGGGCAGACCCCGGCCGCGGGCCTGGCCGGCGGGGGCGAGGCGAGTGGGGGCGCCCCTGGGGCGGGCCGCGGAGGAACCCCCGGGCCCGGCGACGCTGGGGCGGGGCGGGGGTGACCGCTATTCCCGCCGCCACCCCCGCGGAGAAGTTGCTCTATTCGCGTCCTGCGTCTGTTTGCAGGGGTGGAGGAGGGTGGGCTGGTGCCAGGCTGCTGTTCCGGGAGGGGGCGGGGGCCCCGGCGCGTCCTCGGATCGCGCACCCCCGCCGCCCCCTTCTTACGCACTGGCGCGCGCTCGCCCCGAAAATTGGAGCCCTAGAGGGGTCCCGCAACCCCACTGCCAAGTTTTGTGCATTATTAGATTGCATGTTTGAGCTTTAAAGAGAAAAAAAAGAATCTGTTTTCTTTAGGGTATTTATTTTCTTCGCTGTTGAGAAGTAACGGAGTCCGTTGCTCCCGAATTTCCAGGGACATGCCTGTCAGATGTGTAGAGGGTTGGCACCTACTTGGGTTTTAAAAAGATGTTATTAGGAAATCCCCTCACTAGTGAGATAATTGAAATTCGAGTTTGTTTGCAGCTTCAGTTTTATTTGATCCAATTAAAAATGCATAAGCAGGCACTTTATGTTTGTGTACATAAAGTATTCCTAGTTCCAGTTATGACTAATGTGACTGTGGTTTCAGTAGTATGGGATCTAATAAGGCAGTATAATTCAATTTTGAGCTTGTAGGCCCGTGTTCTCCAAATTAAGGTTTATGGACCATTAGTAATCTGGCCAAGGTTTCTAGTGAATCCTTGGCATCTCTGAGCATCTTTCTCTGGGGCTCTGTGTGTGCCTTCTTTCTCACCCCTTGAAAACTGCTTATTTATGGTGTTGCTGATCCACGAACAGAGAAAATACACATTTTAAATATTTACAGTTTTCAGGCTATCTGGAATATTGCCTGAGATTTGATTATTGTTTCCCAAAAGGTATATAAGAATATCAGCCCAGTGAGCCCCCCATTTTGACATGCCTTATGGGAATATGTTTGCTGCCTTTGGAAAGATCCGGACAGAGACCACTCTGTTGTGCTCCCAAGGCCAATTTGACCTGTCTGACTTATTGGGGGTCTGTCTCATTGACTACATGGCACAGTAGAATTTGATTGTCAGCCAAATTGGAAGATCAGGTTGGCATCCTCAGAGAGAGAGTTTTTGTGAACTTTGTGGCTCTCTGGCAACAGAAAGAAGGTTTGAGATCCATGTATGATAAAATGATTAGGCATGAATTGTCAAGTAACATGGTTTGTGCCAACCAGAGCAGGTGGTTTCATATAAGCAATGCATCACTGTAACCAAAGGCCTTGGGAAAATGTGGGGTGGTAAGATTATTAATTTTGGAGTTCTTTCTGTGCCAGGGCAGATTTCATAGATGAATGATGATTCTTTTGTATTTAAACTTTTTTCTTGATTAATGGACAATTGAAAGCTAACCTGTACACGTCTTTCCCTTTTTGTTAGCTTTGGATCTCCCTTAAAGTAACCAGCCAGCAATGCTGTTCTTGGTATAGTCTGGCTACCGGCAAAGTTAATCTAGATCTATTGTGAAATTAAGAGTTGTGTCTCAGTATGGTATCACAGTCTCCTTGAAGTCATGTTTTTTATTCTGCAGTTATTTGTTTTTTATTCTGCAGTTATTTCACATTGAGCTCTTCTGTTTAGCACTGCAAACTTTGAATATGATCACTTTTACCGCAACTTTTACATATTCTATATCTTTATAATAATTATTTTTATGATTTATTACTAGTATAGTTGGAGGTTCTCTAAACTCATCAGTGTATTACTTAGGACAAACCATACAAGCAGCCGAAAGGCCCATTAAAAGCAAAGTGGGAGGAACAGGACTAATGTTGCTGCATTTCTGGAAGATCCTTTGGCAGTTTTTTCAGTTTATTGATTTACTTGTAACTATTTCAAATACCAAAGAAAATCTGAAGCAGAATCCTGCCTCTTTAGAAACCACATCTTATTTGTGATTTTTCCATAATATTGCAGAAAACCTATCAGAAACAACAGGCTCTTGGGCTACCCTGTCTTGGAGATCTATTTGGTTTATAGAAGTTTCAAAGAAATGTTTTGGTTTTCTTGGAAATATGGCTTTGCCCCAAGCAGAGTTTGTGGTTATGTCTTCCTGTGTTGTACCATGAGGTTCCACAACCTCAGGCTTGATTCTCACTGTAGGTACCTGTTTTTCATGGAAAGACTTTGTGTTGGTAATTACCAAATGGGGTCACACATGGACCACACATGTTTTGAAACTCTTCAAACAGGTTTAAGGATTCAAAGACTCTCCCTGCAAATATATCTTTGGTATAGGACAGTGACAGTATCCCGCATCAACTGAGGAGACTGTATTCTCCCTCCTTCCCCATTTTCTCCCCATTATGGCAAGGCTTAAATTAGTTTTGTTTTTAATAAATATGTAGTGTTTCTCTTAGACTTCCTTTCTTCATGCAAAGCTTCAGTTTAATTCAAGTGAAAGGTGCAGCAAATTCCATGGGACTGTACTAGGTTTATTGTATTGAAAACTCTGAAATACTTAAGATAATAGCCGGAGCTTAGATATCTGTTCCCTAGAAAACATTTTTGTTTGCAGTGAAATGTGACATACTTGTGAGGGGAGCAAAAAGAACTAACATTGATTCAATACCTGGTGTGTGTCCAGCACTGAGCTAGATACTGGGGTTACAGGGATGAAAAAAATATCTCTGCTTTCTTAGCCATTTCATGATTCTGGACTACAAGCTCAGAGAAATGAAGTAACTTAATCAAGGCCATAAAGCTAGTAAATGATAGAGCTAGAATTTGAACCCAGATCATCTGGATCCAAAGCATATTTTTTCCATCAACAGCTCTCTCTCTCCCTCTCTCTCTAAAGATTTTTTTAAAAGCTCAAATGGGCTGCCATGTTTTAGTGCCATGGTACTGGGTTAACTAATAATACATTTTTCCTAAATTCTTCTCGTGTCCATTTTTACTTTTTTTCTTTTGAGACGGGATCTCGCTCTTTCACTCAGGCTGGAATGCAGTGACCCCATCATAGCTCACTGCAGCCTTGAACTCTGGGGCTTAAGCTATCCTCCCATTTAGCTTCCCTGGTAGCTGGGATCACAGGCGCGAACCACCATGCCTGCCTCATTTTTACTTTTCCATTTCAAAAATTTGTCTCCAAAGAGGGGTATTGCAATACAGTCAGGGAACCCTTTTCCCCCCTTGTCTCCGTAGTGTAGGAACAGTCTTCCTAGGACACTTAGGACCTCAGGTATAGCCTGGTACAGTAATAACCATGAAGAGCAGAGGGAGAATGCAGTCACTTTTTCCTTGCCAAAATGTTCTTTTCTTTAGTTCATGTTGTGGAGGCGTTGATACCCTCATGAGAAATTCTGTTACTTCCATAAAAGTCCTGAAGGTAGTAAAATGGAGTTATTTTAAAATATCCATCCCTGTTCCCATTTCTGAACTAAATCATTTGCATAAAATCCAAGGAAAAATGTTTATTTTTGCCTGTAGAACCTGTATTTATTGGTTTTTGTAGTCTGTAATAGTGATTCTGTACATCTTCCTACATTTATTCTTGTCACTTGCCATCATTGTTCTATTCGAGGACCTTTAGAATCTGTGATGATGTATACATAACTTAAATAGCTCCTATTTTGAGGAATCAAGGTTTTTTTTAAATTGATGAACCTTTTTTCTTTATAGTCATAACGAGGGGTGACTTCTTTCATTTTCAGCAAGGAAAAATCCTGATTTTTCAATGAACTCTCATGGTGCTTTTATCTGCTTGCTATTTCAGAAGAACTTAACATACTAACACAGTTATTTGAAAATTTTAGGAAAATGGGAAGTAGAATTTTAAGATTAACCTCAGGACAAGAATCCAAATATACATAGAAAGATGGATACATATTTTGAATTTTCTAAATAAGCAAAGGGAGATTTCTATTTTTCTACACATTTATTAAATAGATATTATAGGGGATATTCACTGATCTAATTTTATGGATCAAATATTTTTTTATCAAGTAGTTACATTTTGGATATATTTTGGATTTTTTTGTACACTATGTGACCAAGGTATTTTGTTTTTGGAATCTTTTTTAAATTCTAAGATTGTATTTATGTAAAAGGGCAGGCTTCAGGTTAGAAGAAGTTACAAGTACTGTAGTAACGGTGACCTTTAGTTCTTTCTTAGTTAGGTTGAGGCTTTTTATCCTGGGATTCATGGATCCCTAGGGAGACTTTGGCTGGTGTGTGAACACCCTAAAATAGTATGCAAAATTTTGTTTGTGTCTGCAGTTTTATAGGATGAGAATCCATTGCTTTTTATGATCCTCAAAGGATCGTGACTCTCACCTCCCCCACCATCCCTTTCCACCCGCATACAAAAAAATATTAAGGATCATTGATTTAGGTCATTCCAAAACAATTGCTTTGCTTGAGCAAAATCTTCTGCCTGAGGGCTGGCTACTTTGGGCCTTTTTTTGCTTTAGCAGGTTCTGCAATCTCAGCCTTGATCAGTTGGCATGGGCTTGGAGAAGTACTTCTGCATCCCTCTGGGCCGTATCCAGGTATTTGCTGTGATCATCCCCAGAATTCTTCCTTCCTTGCAATCGTACAGAAGCTGGCCCTTGCCCTTGCAGCCTGGTGGAGTTAAAGGTTGGAGTGGGAGGCATGGGGGCCATTGCAGAGACAGTCTTAGAGGGTCCTGGAGCTCTTTTCAGCCATGCCTCTGCAGATGGGACTAGAGGGGTGGATGTATGTGGTAAAAGCTCCTGACATTGTCTTGCTTTGAATACTACTTTTTATTCGTTCTGTTATTGCTTCATTCAAAATGTTAGGGGGGAAAGGGTTTTCTTTCTTACACTGAAGAGGAATAATTAAAAAGAATCCTTCCATTTTTATATTCCCCAGACTTTTATGAGATGCCTTGCAACTTCTATTAATGCTAATTTTTAGTAGGGTTCTTCTTAAAATAATGTGTGGTAGAACATATAAGCTTATTTTTAGACTGCTGAAAATTTTACAGAGAACATGCATATAATGTCAAGTGTTACTATAGAGAAAGGATCTCACGTTAAAGTTCTCAGAGCCTTATTTTATAATTTTCTTAAGTATAAGTCAGACATTGGTAAAACAAAGTTTTAGAGCAACAAGAGAATTCTATGAGCAGCTGTAAGAGGTGGTCAAACTTAAAGTTATCCTGGAGATTTTCTTATAGAAGTCCATTTCTTGGGTCAGACCAGAAATTGAATAGGAGAAAAATCAGTTTATTTGGTTTGATATGTAGATTAGGGAAAATACCTAAGCTTTAGACAGTTTGGTGAAGGCCATTGATTCCTGTAAGGGAATTCTGTTTGGTTTGTTCCTTCCTTAAGTGTACATGAGTAGAGAAGTGTACTTGGACTGTTTACTTTGGTTTCAAGAAAAACTATCAGTATTCTAAGAAATGCTTTGAAGGATTATGTCTGGTAAGCTAAGTCTAGATCATAGATTTTATTTATTGAAAGAAATTTTACATAATTTAACACAGAGACTCGTTGTGTGTATATCGGCTTACCAATTCTTGCAGTGTTAGCAGCCTAAGTTCAAAGATGGATTTGCATGAAGAAGTTAAGCCATCATCGTTGATCACGTGATACAATCAGATCACATTATAAATGATGACACCATTACATTGCTTCTTTGAGCAAACTTGGGATAGTATCACTTAAGGGATTTAGGGGTATTTTGCTTAATGGAATTAACAATTTTGCCTTAAGTTGTAAAAATGCAGTGAGGAAATGAAAGAGGCTGTTAATGACCAGCTCCAGAGAGATAATTGTAAAAATGTAAAATAATGTCTTATAGATTAGACTACTGAAAGTACTCCACAGAGTTGGGGGGAGGGCGGTCTGTGGACTCTTTACCTGTCTGTGGCGAGGTGAGTATAGAACTTGAGAAGAAGAAGGTAGATGCTTTTATAGCAGTTTGTTAGAAAAATGATTTGTCTGCTGAATCTAATAACAAAATGTTAGTGTATATAGTAGTCCTTTTTATTTTTTTTCTGGTAATTCATTTTTTTGGTATTTTATAAAAGTATTAACCATGGATTGGCAAAAACTAGTTCCTTAATGTAGAGAGCACTACTCAAAATGATGCGAAACAGCAGTATTACCTTGGAGCTTGTTAGAAATGCAAGTATTTGGGCTTCATTCTAGACCTGCTGAAATAGACTACTGGGGTGGGTGCCCAGGAATTTGTGTTTTAACAAGCTGTCCTGATGATGTTTGTGTACAATGTGTGAACTCAAATAAAATCTTAAGGCTCCCCCTCCCCCTGCCACCGGCTGACTATGAACCCCCTTGTCACCAAAGGAATATCCTAAAACTAAATTACCTGCCAGAAGGAAGGAGGTCAGACATGCCTTATCATGCCCCCCTCCCTTCTTGGGGACATCCTTTGTGACCCATTAACAGGCCTAAGGATATGCAAGACAAAACCTACAGGTCCTCAATTTACACAACAAATATATGTCTGGTGACTTAATCTCTGATAAACAGCTCCTTATGGTAAAACATTCCAAGCTTTTAGACAAAGCTTCATATCTTTAACCAATTACAAGTCAAAGAATCTTTAAACCCATCTATAACCTATAAGCCTCCGCTTTGAGATGGCCCACCTTTTCGGGCCAAACCAATGTATGCCTCCCACATATTGATTTATGACTTAACCTGTAACCCTTGTCTCCCTGAAATGTATAAAACCAAACTGTAACCCAGCCACACTGAGTCCACTTGCTCAAGACTTCTTGGGCGTGGCTCCGGGTCATGGTCCTCAAATTTGGCTCAGAGTAAATCTCTTTAAAATTATTTTACAGAGTTTGGCTTTTTTT
>NW_012149485.1:1202309-1214533 GCF_000956105.1 Propithecus coquereli
AACTCCTGAGCTCAAATGATCTGCCCACCTCGGCCTCCCAGAGTGGTAGGATTACAGGCGTGAGCCACCGCGCCCCGCCCTGTGAGGCATTTTTGAATGAACTCTTTGTTTGCCATTCTAATGGAGGGGAGTTGGAAACTACAGAAATTGAAAATGTTTTTTATACTTAAAGGCATTTATATTCCTGTATGTTGTATCTTGAAAAGCATCAAACCTACAGAAAGTTATAAAAATAATGCCATAAATACCCACCTCCCCATTTCCTAGGTTCATCAGTCGTTGACATTTTTGCCAGATATGGCTTGATAATTTTGTCTCTCTATATAAGCACTTTTTTTTTTTGGTGGTTACTTGCTGATATTGTGACACTTTACCCCTACATACTTTTTATATTTATGCTAAGGAAAAAGGTATTCTTCTACATAAGCACCATATAATTGTATCAGGAAACTTAACATAAAACCAATGTGCAGTTGTGAACTAAAATCAAATCTTAAGCTCCCCAGCTGACTGAATCCCTTTCTTGGCCAAGGGGACCCCAGAAATACCCTAGAACCAAGTTGCCGACCATGGGAATGGAGGTCAGACACGGTTGGTCATGCCCCCCTCCCCTCTTGAAGATAGCCTTTGTAACTCATTTACAGGCCTAAAGCTATACAAGACAAAGCTTAAATCACACCTTTAAGTCATTATTTACCAGATCACTTGAGTCTGGGTGTATGTTCAGTGACTTGTCTCTGATTAATAGACTTCCTTATCTTAAAACATTCCAAGCCTTTAGACGAAGCTTCATTTCTTTAACCAATCACAAATCAAGACTCTTCAAACCCACCTAGAACCTGTAATGCCCTGCTTTGAGATGTCCTGCCTTTTCAGGCCAAACCAATGTACGCCTTCCATGTATTGATTTATGACTTTACGTGTAATTCCTGTCTCCCTGAAATGTATAAAACCAAACTGTAATAAACCTCTTTAAATTATTTTACTGAGTTTGAGTTCTTAACCACTGACGCAGTTCATATTTAAATTTTCCCAAGCAAATGCTACTTGTGTCTTTATCTCTCCTCTCTAGTTAGGATCCAGTCAAGCATCGGGCATTGTATTAAGTTGTCGTGTGTTTTTACTTTCCAGTATCCATTAGTTTGACCTGATGGTCACAGGATTTCAGAAATGGAAGTAGAAACACCCTACGGAGAACTCTGTGCCCCAGCTTCCTGATCCTTCTTCCCTGCTTTCCTCCTCCCATGTTCCCAACCACAGGCCGGGGATTGGCCTCGTTAGAACTTGGATGGCAGAGTTCTAAAGGCCTGTTCACATCTTCTGAGGCTAGGAGAGGCTTTATCTTGACAGTTATTTTTCATTTTAGGATTAAGGCCATTCAGGTCACTTGTGCTTAATTAAGAAAATGTGATAGTAGTGTTAATGAGACTTTTAGAAATGATTTTCATAGCTGACTCTAACTCATCTGAAACACGAAGAATTCAGAGTCTAACCCTATTTCTTGAGGACCATTCATTATCATGACCTGTCTTTATATATAGATCGTGGGGTTTTAAGTTTGTTTTAAACTATTAAGGACCCCTCTACTCCCCTTTAAATATTCCTCAGGGTCATGTCTTTTTGGTCCTTTGCCCTTCTGGGTTTATACTCCTTCCTGGGCAGATTGTTCTTTCTTGACTCAGAAATCTATGATTTCCATCCCTACCCTCTTCTGTGATTCCAAACCTTTGTTTCCAACCACTGAGCAGCTCCACCTGTCTGTCCCAATGCAGAACTGAACTCAACATCTTTTCATGTAAACCTGAGCACTGATTGGATGATTAGACGTTGGGTGAGAATGAGATGGTATTTGACCAGGGGGCTAGAGTGTTCGGATCATGTTCTTACCAGCTCTTGCTCTCCCTGGCATCCACACGTACACACACTCACACACACGTACACAAGTGACCCAAAGGCAAGGCCTTGCTAACAATGCCATTTCCAGCTGGATGTAGAATCTTCAAAGTTAGGCTTCATGAAATAAATTCTTTTCACCCAGCGTTTCTCAACCATTTTTTTTCCTTCATTATTGCTTCCCCAAGGAGCCTTTTTAGACAAGTTTTTTAAATCATTATTGCCCTCCCACCTATGAAATTTTAATACTGTAGGTGTACTCTTTATCTGTGTACACACTGTATACTCTGTGTATATCTGCTTAATACATAAACAAGTAAGATATTTTTATCCCCCAATAACCAGTTATCTCCCCCATGGGGTGATATTCCCCGTAGAGAATGGGTGCTTTAACCTAAACTGGAGGCAGCCTAATGCCTGAAATTGAAGCAGGCCAGAGAGTCGGCCATTTCTCCTCCCACAAAGAATTTACCTTAGACTTGCACCTGACTGCTGAAACTAGAGTTTTGTAATCTTGTGACCATAACTCAGTAATAAAAACACTATATTGTGCCCAGTATATACACACATATTTGTGCATGTATTTATAGTTAATTCAGAGATTTTAATACTCAGTATTTATTACTACTTGTGATTCACTGTTTTCTGTTCTTTAGTCTTTTAAAAATAGTTTTCTTGAAATACAATTTACTTCATAAAATTCACCTGTTTTTTATTCTATATATTTTTTAATTTAAAAAGAAATGCTGGTCATTACTTATTGACTTGCGAAAGCATGACAGCTAGTGGGAAGAGCAGGGAACACCAGACATAGCCTAGAGTCCTTCCACTGGAGGAAAGAAAAGAGGTGGGCCAGAGTCCCAACCTTGAACCACTATGAACCACTATGCTCACTGCAGTCACTGGATTGTGTCTCATAAACAACCTTAAACTTGAGCAAACTGGCAGTTTTACTCCTTAGGGTAGGGTGAAGGCTGGGGAGCTCATGGCAGGGGAAGACTGCAGAGAGCTTTTTAAGCCCACAGGTACAATTGCTCTGGTGGGCAACCAAAGGGCTTGCCTCACAGGAAGGTGAAATGAGCACCTTCATTCTGTGATTTGTGGTGCCAGCATCCCCCCTCCTTGAGAGAGAGAGAGAGAGAAGGAGATGGAGGGAGGGAAGATTGGTCTCACACCGGACAGTAGAGTCTGAAATTCTTGAAATTCTTATTACTGTATTTAACTGAATTCATAAGAACATTTGGGAGACTGACTATAGTGACCTGTGTATTTGATCAATTTGTTGTCATTAATCTGTTGACTAAAAGGGGAAAGAGCACAGAGGAAATGAAAGAGGAGACTACTAGGTGTTCATTAGGGGAATAGAAGAGGAGAAGGTCCAAAGACTGAGGCGTAGCTTTGCTATGTTGGGGTGTGTTCATGGCCAGAGGGAGGCCCTGTGAGGCAAAGGGGAATCAGCTGCACAGGCAAGGAAGCCGCTGGTGGAAGGACGTGGAGAGTAGATTTGGCCCCAGTGCCAGGCAGGGCAGAAATATGATAGGACCAGATAAGACCGAGGCATTCTTGTCCCATCCCAGAGCAGCAGAATAATTAGACCGAACAGTTATTGAGTGCTCACGATATGCTGCACATTAAGCATCTTTAATTTATTGTCTCATTTAATCATTTAACATCCCGAGAAATCGTAGGTTCTATTATTACCCCATTTTACTGATGAGGGAACTGAGGCACAGGGAGGTAAAGTAACTTGTTCAGGGTCACAGGGTTACTTATTCTTATATGTGTATAAGCACAGGACATTGGGGACCCTGCTTCGAAGTGAGTGAACCCACTGCTTCTCAGACCACGTCTGCTGTATCATAGTTTCAGGAGCAAAGCTTTCTCTGGCCGATGCCATAATCTTCACTTAAGTCATTTAGCCTCCATGTTGCTACCCTGAAGTTCACTCTTAGAGGCTGGTGATCACAATACTAAAAATAACATTGTCCTAGAGAATATTTATAGTTTTTTCACTCCCTCTTCTTGAGTACAGACTGTGCCTTATCTGAGAAATACCGCTTATTTTGGGACTCCAGAGTTGGGCATTTAAATGGTAGGGAATGTCCAGTGGTAGTCATTTTTCAAGTCGGTTCAACAGACATTTTGCATGCTTCTTAAGTGCTCTGCTATGCAGTTGGTGTTGGGTTGACAAATATGATCACAGAGGAAATAGACATGACCAATATTTAAACTGCAGTAGAACAAATTAAGTAGAACAGTAAAAGAAACATAGAAGGAGGGTGAAGGTTAGGAAGAACTTTCTTGAAAATTAACGTCTGAGTTGGGTTTCAAAGGATGAACAGGAGCTCGTCAGGTAAGGTAGATAGTCACAGAAAAATTAAGTGAAAATTGCTAGAGAGGTAGACAGAGACTTTCTTCTATTATCACTAATGTATCTAGATTTTTAATGTAGTAGAAAGAGCTTCCAATTGTAAAATTTTATTTTTTCCCCTAATATCTTAAAATGCCATTGAGATCTTATGCTTTAGCAATCAGGCCAAATACCTAGGGATTATGTTTCCAACCAGTTGTAGGAGGGGGAATGCTACCCATGTAGCACCTGTAGGTACATTGCAACTCTTGGCAGATGAAAGTTTCTTGCTTGTGTTAGGGGATCATGGGGTTCCCCGTAGCCTAGCTCCAACCCAAGACTTTGCAATTGCTTGGCTAGATTTTTCGTCCCTTATATGAAAATACTATAGTTGATTGTTGTTATTCAGAAGATATTTAGGCATTCAGTCACAAATGTTTATTGAGCACTGACTGTTTTGGGTGTGGGGGAGTGAGGACCATACATAGAATACATAGAACTTGGGTTTTTGAAAGATAACATGCATTCCAGTAAAGTATACTAAACTCAAGTATACTACTTGATGGACTACATGTATTCATACCTACGTAACCACCACCCTCAGATCAGCATAGTGAACATTCCAGCACCCCATAAGGTTCTCTTGTGAACCTTCCCCCTGATAAGACCCTGACCCTCACACCACTTCCCACTCTTTTGATTCTGACTTCTATCACCAAAGATTAGTTTTGCCTGTATTGAACTTTACATGGAATAATTGAAGATGTACTATTTTGTATCTGATTTCTTTAGCTCAAAAGTATACCCATGAAATTCATCCACATTGTTGGGGAGCACTGATTATTTATCACACTGCTAGACAGAGACCCGAGTAGTAACATACGATTTATGTCATTGAGAGTTAGATATGAATTTATTCAGTACACATTTACAAGTACCATGTACCGGTGCTCTGCAAGGGCGTGCAGCTCAAAGATGAAGAGAGTTCAAAGACTTTCCAGTCTAATGAAGGAGATATACAAAAATTACTTTTACAGGGTGAAAATGGTTTTCAAAAGACAATATAGGAGGTAAACTTTCTTCTGATTGTCAAGAGATTATTAGGAGTTTTTCAGATGGTCAAAGGTGATAGGTCCTGCATAGATGTGGAGGTGTGAAGCAGCATGGTGTTTTCAGAGACCTGCAATAATGATACTTTGATTTTAGATTGATTAGAAGTGTAAGAATGTGAAAAATATTACATGGGGAAGAAATTTTGAGGGAAACATTGGTACATAAGTTTGACTTCCATCTTAGGCTGGAGCCATGGGAATGACCACTTTAACATAATAGTCCTGAAAATATTGTAGGAAAGAAGGCAGAGAATGGAAGTGAATTTTGATGATTGCTATAGCTAAGGAAAAATGTTCCAGCAGTGCTTTACTATTTATATTGTGGAAGACTTTTATAAGGTTAGATAAAACTATAGAGATGTTTATTACAAATGTGGTATTTTTTTTTCATTAATTGGGATGACTTGAGAAGTTCCATTAAGCCACCAAAAATTTCCTAAGGGTGGATTTTGATGTGGCATCTCTTCTCCATCATGGGATTTCGTAGCAAAATATATTCTTCCATGTATTTTTGCCTGCAGTTTGCTAGGGCTGCCATAACAGAGTAACACAGACTGGGTGGCTTAAACAACAGAACTTCAGTTTCTCACAAGTCTGGCAGCTAGAAGTCTGAGATCAAGATGTGGGGAGGTTTGGTTTCTTCTGAAGCCTTTCTCCTTATCTCCCAGATAGCTGCCTCTTGCCATATGCACATGGTCTTTTCCTCTATGCTTGTCTGCGTCCAAATCTCCTCTTCTTGCAAGTACAACAGCCATATTGGATTAGAGCCCATCCCAATGACCTCATTTTCTTTTCTTTTTCTTTTTTTTATTTCAGCATATTACGGGGGTACAAATGTTTGGGTTACATATATCTTCTTTGCCCCGCCCAAGTCAGCAATGACCTCCTTTTAACTTAGTTACCTCTTTAAAGACCCTATCTCCAAATACAGTCACAGGCTGAGATATGGGGGTGGGATTAGGGGTTCAACGTGAATTTGGGAGGAGAAATAATGTACATATAACACATATGTTTCAGAAGCTGCTGTAACAGAGTTGGACTGTTTGGGGGTTGTTACCTGAGAAAAGCAGAGGCTAGAAGAGTTTTAAGACCAGCGGGTAGCAGTGTTGTAGGCAGCAGTCTGTAGGACCCCTGTAGGTGCTGGGCTCGCTCTTAGAGCACCTTCTCTGAGTTATAGTGAGTTCAGAGTGGCTCGGGTCTGTGCACACGCTGACCCTTGAGCTTTGGGTAATACGGTTTAACATGCTGTGGTTTCACATAAATTAATAAAGATTGAAAATAGAGGCTAAGAAGAATGAAACCTAAACTGTAAAGGCCAGGTGGGCATCAAAAGGGAGATAATTTCTTAACTTCTAATGTCTTCCATTGCGGAACAAACCATCTTTTCTTTTACCATTTAAACTCCCCCTCCTTTTTATTTTATTTTTTTTGATAGGGCTGAGTTAAATAGCCTTGGCATTCTCCTTATCAAAAATTTGAATACCAAAGAGCTTTTTGAAAATCAGATCACCTCACCTTTCCTCCTTGGGGGCAAGAAATTGTTTTCTGTAGAAGAACTGTATTTTGATTTTTCTGTTGTGATTGCCACTAAGAGGGTGGAGAGGTAGGAGATTTTCTTTCTCATTTAAGGAAGTCTCTTTTAAGGAAGTGTTTTTACAGTTACTTCTTAAACTGTTTCCTTTGGAGAGAAAGAGAAATCTTGTTAAGAATTTTGGAGGGAAGGCCTTTGTTTTTATCGGCTTCGGAATTCTGTGGTAGCAGATGAGGCTCGTTTTAGGTACCTGAGAACTGGAACTCTTTGGTTTTCAGTATAATGGTGTTTATTTTTTATTTTTTATTTATTTTTTTTGAGACAGTCTCACTCTTTTTGCCTGGGCTAGAGTGAGTGCCATGGCGTCAGCCTAGCTCACAGCAACCTCACACTCCTGGGCTCAAGCGATCCTTCTGCCTCAGCCTCCCGAGTAGCTGGGACTACAGGCATGCGCCACCATGCCTGGCTAATTTTTTCTGTATATTTTTAGTTGGCCGATTAATTTATTTTCTATTTTTAGTAGAGACGGGGTTTTGCTCTTGCTCAGGCTGGTCTTGAACTCCTGAGCTCTCGGCCTCCCAGAGTGCTAGGATTACAGGCGTGAGCCACAGCGCCCGGCCTAATGGTGTTTATTATAGTGGTGTGTGTCCTAGAGTTGCTGTTGTAAAACTTTTTTCCAAAATTAGAACTTTAATACTTCTAGGCTATTAAGAGAACTCATGCAGAGTTTAATAAGATGTGTTAGCTCACACCCACTGGTATTAGGCCCAGCCTAAAGTAAGACAGGGAATCCTGGGAAGTCACAGCATGCCCAGGTGTCTCATGTTGCATCCCTGTTAATACCAATGCTCTTCCATTGCCTTTTTATTCCTTTCCTTAGTTGTGGGCTGATTGATCATGAATTAAACTTGGCTGGTGTATTCTGAGTCAGAAGTAAGCACTTTTAAATCTTTGAATAGCAAAAGTTGTGTGCGTTGTAAAGCTCCAGTTTCTTAATATACATACTTGTGTTGTCTTTGACTTGGGTGGCTGTTATTGAAGAATGAGGTACTACTGAGTCATTGTTAATTCTTTTAAAAAGGAGTAAATTCATTGTTTGAAATGGGTCATAGTTCAAAAGTGTACCCAGAATTTTACTTAGCTTCTGAAGAAACAAAGTTTTCTTTCTCAAAGGCTCTCTGTTTAAGGCAGCAAACATTCCCTGTCCCTCCTGCAAATTAAATGCCTTAAGTTTCCAAATTTTTCTACTCTGTTTTCTACCATTTTGTTCTATTCAGATTTGACTTTATCTAGTTTTTTTGCATGTTTCATGACCTTTTTTTTTTTATTATTATTCATTAGGTAGAGAATACTAAGAATACCACTCTAGAAAGATGGTTTTTTTAGCCATAAAGGTGCTGATAGTGCTTAAAAGCATTGGATATAAGGAATCTGTGACCATTGGACCCCCAGGAGACTGACTTGAAATTCTGTATACTTTGGTAGGGTGGTCTGCATGTTTTATCTGTACTTTCCATCTGTGGAAGTCCTTTTTGAATGATTGCTGCCCTGTTTTCTAAATATATCTCATGGCTTTTTTAAGAGTTCCTCTCCCCCTCCACTTTTAATTAGTAATATTTCAGCAAAATAATTCAGACCAATATAATTCTGTTAATGGAAGAAAGGAGAGGTGGGGGTCCACAGAGCCATAGATAACATTGCATTAGGGAGTAGGAACTAGTCTCTTTGCTCCTAGAGAATTTTCCTAACCCCTGTGTTTTAGTTAGACTCTTTGTTGCAAGGGACAGAGACTTAAGCCTAGCTAGCTTAGAAAAGTGGTATAGGAGATTGAATCATTGGTTCCAGTTCTTCACCCTGTCATAACCTCATGGTAGATAGAATTATCTACCATGCCTCTGCCCCTTGATTTTGTATTTGGCCATATGATTGACTTGGGCCCAGTGGGATGTTAGTGAATAAGACAAAAGCAGAGGTTTTGTAGTGTGTTTAGACTGATCTCTAGTGCCTTTGCCATGACCACGAGGAGAAAAACCCTGAATGTCTGCGCTTCTTCAGCCTCTGTCTCACCGTGAGACTGTAGAGCAGAGCCACCCCAGCAGACTTGTAGCTTAAAGCAGTGCCAACTCATTTGAGATGCCTGAGTGAAAATAAAATTCTTACTGTGTGCTGCTGACATTCTGTGGTCTGTTGTTCAGCATTATCGTGGCAATAGATGGCTAACACAATCATTCTGCTGGATCCAGGACAGCTCCAGGGGCTTTAGTAAGGAGGTTTTCTTGGATGGTCTCTTTAGTATTTTACCGTTTACACTGTTCCCTGTAGGTCAGCCTCACCCTTCTTTTTCAACCCATTGGCTTCCTCATCCTACCGATTGCTTTCATCTACTTTATATCTCTGCTTACTTAAACATTGTGCTCCCTCTTAACTTTTCCATGCCCAAGGCACCCCTCGTGGCTCCTCCGGGCTCTCTCAATCTCATAATTTTTTAGTTCATACTCCTGTTGCTTAATGCGTTATTTTTTGGTACATTCCATTTCATTAACCATTGTTATGGTTTATAACAATTACAACGCATTGCTTAATTAGAGTTATCTCTATTTTTTCTAAGTATGTTTTTGGGTACTTTGAAAATGTTAATTTGTAATTGTTCCTTAATGGTATATAGAAATATAATTGGCTTTTGTATATCAATCTAATATCCTATGGCTACTAATTTTACTAGTTTTAGAAGCTCTTTTTGTACAGTCTTTGGGATTTTCTACATTGATAGTTATGTCAAATGCAAGTAGCTGTTATTTCTTCCTGATTAATCTTTATATCTTCTATTTCTTTTTCTTGTCTTGTTGCACTGGCTAGCGCAGGCTGCTGCCCCCTTCCCCTCAGTATGGTGTTCAGTAGATGTGATGAGATTAGACATCTTTGCTTTGTTCCTGAATTTAGGGGAAAATACTTCAGTCCCATTAACTGTAGGTTTCATGTCAATGCTCTTTATCAGGTTGAGGAAGTTTCCTTTGTTCCTAATTTGCTGAGAGTTTTTATCATAAATGAATATTGAATTTTTTTCAGAAACTTTTTTTTTTTTTTTTTTGAGACAGAATCTCACTTTGTTGCCCTGGCTAGAGTGAGTGCCGTGGCGTCAGCCTAGCTCACAGCAACCTCAAACTCCTGGGCTCAAGCAATCCTTCTGCCTCAGCCTCTCAAGTAGCTGGGACTACAGGCATGTGCCACCATGCCCGGCTAATTCTTTCTATGTATTTTTAGTTGTCCGATTAATTTCTTTCTATTTTTAGTAGAGATGGGGTCTCGCTCTTGCTCAGGCTGGTCTTGAACTCCTGAGCTGAAACAATCCGCCCGCCTCGGCCTCCCAGAGTGCTAGAATTACAGGCGTGAGCCACCACGCCTGGCCTCAGATACTTTTTATATATCTATTGAAGTGATCATAAAGGTTTTTTTTCTTTTGTCTGTTGACACAGTGAATTATATTGATTGATTTTTGAGGGTTGAATCAATCTTGTATTCCCAAGATAAATCTCGCTTAATCTTGATATATTATTCTTTTTATGTATTGTTGGATTCAGTTTGCTAGTATTTTGTTAAGGAATTTGGTATCTTTCTTTTGATCTTTGTCTTTGATCTGTGGTCTCTTGTATTGTCTTCACTGGGTTTGGTGTTAGGATAATACTGACCTCATCAAATAGATGGGAGGTATTCCCTCCTTTTCTGTTTTCTGGAAGAGTTCATGTAAAATTGGTATTATTTCTTCCTTAAATATTTGGTAAAATTCACCAGTGAAGCCACCTGGGCCTAGGATTATCTTTGTTGGAAGGTATTTAACTATAAATTCATTATCATTAATAGGTACAAGACTGTTCATGTTCTCTATTTCTTTTTGAGTGAGCTTTGGTAGCTTGTGTCTTTTGAGGAGTTATTCAGTCCATCTAAGTTGTACAAATTTATAGGCATAAAGTTGCTAATAGTATTCCATTATCCTTTTAATGTGTATAGAAACTCTAGTATTGTGTCCTCTTTTAGTCCTAATATTGGTGATTTGTATCTTTTCCTAATTTTTTCTCAATCATTCTGGCTAGAGGATAATCATTTTTATTGATCTTTTTAAAGAACTTACTCTTGGTTTCATTAATTTCTCTACTAGTTTTTTCATGTCAGTTTCATTGATTTTTGTCTTTATGGTTTCTTCTACTTACTTTGGGTTTAATTTGATCTCCTTTTTTAGTTTCTTAGGTGGAAGCTTAATTGATTTGAGGCCTGTCTTTTCTAATGTAAGCTTTTAATGCTATAAACTTTCCTCTAAACACTGCTTAAGTTGCATTCCATACATTTTTGTATGTTGTGTTTTTATTTTTGTTCACATCAAAATATTTTCTAATTTCCCTTGTTATTTCCTTTTTGACCCATGTATTGTTTAGAAGTATGTCTTATTTTTAAATATTTATGGATTTCTCTGATATCTTCTGTTAATGATTTCAAGTTTAATTCTATTATGATTTGAGAATATACTTTGGTATAATTTCAGTTCTTTTAAATTTGTTGAGGTTTGCTTTATGGCCAAGAATATAGGCTGTATTGGTGAATGTTCCATGTACATTTGAAAAGAATGTACATTTTCCCCTGTAGGGTAGGGTGTTGCATAAATGTTAATTAGATGAAGTTGGTTGATAGTGTTTTTCATATCTTCCATATTGTTGTAGACTTTTTTTTCTACTCTTTACCAAAATAGGAATGTTGAGTCTCCAACTATAATTATGTATATGTGTATTTCTCCTTTCGGTTCTGTTGGTTTTTTATTTATGTGCTTTGAAGCTCTGATGTCAGGTGCATCTGTATTAAAGATTCTTATATCTTCTTGAATAATTAACTAATTTATCATTGTGTGATGGCTTTCTTTATTGCTTTTAATGTTCCTTTGCTTCAGGTCTACTTTGTCTAATATTAATGTAACCTTTCTAGCTTTCTTTTGGTTAGTATTTTCATGGCATATCTTTTTCCATGATTTTACTTGTAACCTATCTATGTCTTTAAAGTGGATTTCTGTAGAAAGTTTATAACTGGTGTTGTGATGATCACTGCCTTTTAATTGGGGTGTTTAGACCATTTACATTTAACATAATTATTAATATGATTGGATTTAAATCTGTCATTTTGCAAGTTGATTTCTGTTTTTCCCATCTGACCTCTTCCCCCTTTCCTCTTTGTTTCTGCTTTCAGATTGAGGGGCTTTGTTGTTTGTTTGTTTGGGGTTTTTTTGTTTTTTTGTTTTTTTTTTTTTTGAGACAGAGTCTCACTCTTTTTGCCTGGGCTAGACTGCCGTGGCATCAGC
>NW_012149485.1:1215494-1227208 GCF_000956105.1 Propithecus coquereli
AAACTCCTAGGCACAAGAGATCCTCCTGCCGCAGCCTCCAGGGTAGCTGGAACTAGAGGCGCGTGCCACTATGCCCAGCTAATTTTTCAAAAAATTTTTTGTAGAGAAGGGGTGTTACTTAGGTAGGTCTCTAACTCCTGGCCTCATGCAATCATCCGCCCCCGCCAGCCTCCCAAAGTGCTGGGATTACAGACATGAGCCACAACGCCTAGCCTAGGCTGTGATTGCTTAAAAAAGAGTAGAGTGTCTTATTCGTATTTGGATATGTAGGTCTTTTATTAACTATATTTTGGGTGTAGAGTTTTTGTAGAACGAAATTGAGATTATTTAATAATTTTTATTCCATAGTCAGAAATCTGCATTGTCCCCTTCCCCCACCAGCTTGTTTGGGAAAATTGTCTTTGATGTCCCACAGGCAAACTGTGATGTATCTAAAAAATGCACTGGGGTGAGAAGTGAGGGCTGGCCATGGATGAATTTATGAGGAAGTAGCTTTTACATAGAGATAACACACATTTTCTCTCTTAGTGTTGTATGTATGTTTGTCTCCCTACCTTGATAGTAAGGTTTTGAGAGGGAATATCTGTTTTTTGCTTCTCAAGTGTCCTTTAGTAAATCACACAATGCTGAGCACACAGTAAATGCTCATTAAATATTTCTTCACAAGATTTAATGATACTAATGGATTTTGGAATAAGTTACTAATAGATTTGCTTTTTCCCCCTTAAAAACTTTGAGCGTTGATGATGGGGATATTATTTCACTATGGAATACAGTCAGGTGTGGCTGAGAGTGTGGACTCTGCAACCAGACTGCCTGGATTTGAATCCTGGCTTAGTTACTTAATAGTCTGTTTTCTTTGGCAAGTTACTTAGTCTCCCTGTGCCTCAGTTTCTCCATCTATCCACTGGGAACATTAATAGTACTTCACCTATCTCATGGGGTTATTATGATGATTAAGAAAAATACAATAAATGTTAGCTGCTGCATTCTAACTTCTTAATTATTCTTAACAGTGAGTGTTACACAAATCCAATTTTAAGTTCTTAGAAGCTAAGTTCTTTGAGCAGGAGGACTTTTAATATCTGAAAACCATCTTAGTGTAGATAAATTTAACTATTATACTACTTCTATATTAATTAAGGAAGGAACTACCTTTGTTTGGAATATTAACAGCAGAAAGGGAACAGAGCTAATTAATTACCACTTTGCTAGCAATAATATTGTTTCCTCTCTCTTACCCTGGGAAGAATCTGCCCTATTCCCAGGGGAATAAGATCAATAGAGAAATAGATTTCCCACGTGAGTTTTCCTTACAACCAGATGTACTTCATCTTACAGCTTATTTTCAATTATATGTTAAAACTAGATTCATCCTTACCTTTTGTGTCATTTACTGTTGTTTGTTTTTATAGTCTCTCTTCATTTTTATCACCGTTAGTGACCAAGTCATGTTCAGTAGATACGTAAATCAGCAGGGAGTCCCAGAAAGGTGAGGATAACCTGGCAACAGCTGTTGGGAAAATATTGGTGAGGTGCAATATTTTAGATTCGCTATTTTCCTTGCCTAACAAGAAGGGGTACAAAACAGTAAGAGATCGTAAAGGAAATATTCTTTGCATAGCTTAGATGCCTGTATTGCTGAACCCCTTTCTTAAATTTGTGGTTATAACATTTGAACTGTGTCCTCTTCTGTAAATGCAGTAGACTACTATTTTATTAAGTTTTGAAAGGAAATAGGTGATACATAGTTGACCTGTCAATCTCTGATATAGTCAATTTAATGTTTAACTACACTGATACCAAGTATAAGGTGATAATAACCTCTGTTGGCAGCTGTGAAAATGGAGAAGAGATTGGTTTACATACACTTTTTAAAAAACAGTGATTTTTTTTCTCTTATTTTACTAAAGATTATTTCTTCAACTGGTACAAAAATATTTATTTATGTGAATGTTGGAAAAACTTGAAAAGTACAAAGAGGCAAGCTGCTAAAGACTTGTGAATATATATACCCTATCTAAAAATATATGTTTTAGTAGTCAGTTTCTTTGAATAATTTTTCTTGGGGTAAAGAGGCTGGAAGAGTTCACTTTGGTATCAAGACATCATGTTTACACCTTGGTAATAGATTTCCATTGCTTAGTGGAAAACACACCTCCATAGGAATGTGGTAGAGAGAATTTCTGCTGACAAGAAGTCTGCTCAAAGCATCTCACATATAGTCTTTAGAGGCCACTAGTGTCAGCTGTTTTCATATTTTACATACATAGGCTTTCTGCAGTTTTTCATGCCTCAAGGATATGGCCAACCCTAGGATTGGTTATGAATTCCTGTCTCTTCTTTCCCTTAACCTGTAAGAAATTTTACATAATAAAAAAATTTCAAACATAGACAAAAGCAGAGGGAATAATACAGTGAATCCTCATGCCCTTCTTGTTTTATCTCCCCTCTCATTTTCCTTTTTTCCTAGAGTATTTTTATAGAAAATTCCAGACAACCTATCATTTCACTTAGGAATATTTTAGTGTAGATGTCAACCAGATATGGACTTTGTAGAAAATCACGTTGTCATACCCAACAAAGCGAATCCTAATTCTTTAGTATTATCTGGGATACCGAATCTTTTTCCTCAATTTTCTAAAAATGGCTTTTTATAGTAATTCTTTGAGTCAGATCCGAGTAAGGTAGACATAACACAATTGATTGATACATCTTTTCTGTCTCTTTTAATCTATAATAATTCACCCTCCATTCTACTTTTTTTTGGTCATGCCATTTATTTGTTGAACTGGGTCATTACCTTCCTTACATTCTGGATTTTGCTGATTATATCCTTGGGTCATATTACCTATAAACAGGTAGGTAGTTCGATTTGGAAGCTAGACTATTTTTGTAATTATTCATTTTTTTAAATTCATGGGTGGCACATTGTACTTTCCTGTTCATATTGGAAGACAGATAATGTTTGTCCCATTTTGTATATACTAAGATTGATTGGTGGATTTATGTTGGCACAGCCCTTTGTTGTCAAATTGTATTTCCCCTATTGACCAACAAAATCCAAAGGATGACATTTTGACAATCTGCAGATTTCCAGGTTTGTCCATCTTTCACCTAATGGTTTGAGTTTAACAAATTTATCGATGATTGTTGCCTGAATCATTTATTTCACTATTGTTAGTTACATTTTAAGAAGACCAGACTTTCATTTTGTTAAAAAATGAAATGAAACCTTTTGGTAAGTTTTTAAATCTGAGGTTTCTGGAAAATTCATTTATGCAAAGTACTTATTTTCTGATTATACCTGGTAAAATAGGTGTCATTGTGATAGAAAGAATGTTTAAAAGTTGTGTTTAGCTAAAGTAAATGCCCCTCTATTTGTTTTTGAATGAGTTGTCTTTAAATGGTTTTATGGGAGCAGATTTTGAACAAGAATCATGTTTCTGGATTGTTTCGCGTTTGTGAAATGTTTTCATCTACATTAGGGCTTGCTCCTTTAACCAAGGAAAATAAAGTTCTAAAGTTACTTTGAGGATTACGGATCATGATAAAAATTTATCATGATATAGGTCATTTATTCCCATTGCTATTGTTGCATATTTTTCCTGTAATCCTAGATGGTTGTCATATAAATATCAATAGTAATATTTAACAGTATATAGTACTTTCTATGTGCTAGACACTGTAGTTTGTAATTTGCATGTACTAATTTAATTTATTTAATCCTCATATGATTATCATCCCTATTTTATACATGAGGAAGCCGAGACAGGAGGTTAAGTGATTTACCCTGGTCATACAGCTAATAAATAGCAGGGGCTAACATTTGGACCCAGACAGTTGGTTTATAGAATCTGTACTCTAACACAAGGAGAGAGTGGATTATGTGGATTATTACTAGAAAAATACCTGTTAGCCTTGGAGGATAATCTATATATTCAGCATATAAATAATCTGCACACATATTTTTTCTTTGCTTGTGTGGAGATACACACAAACACACATATTACATGTCCACCTGAAGGAGCAAATATATAGAGTTTCCCCTTGAAAGGTCCTTCTTACTCTAAAACTTTTTTTGAATCACTTTAACTTGACCTTAGAGCAGAAGCCTCCAGACTTGCTTTATCGTCCAGAGTAGGGACAAGCTATGATGTCTGAATAGATAAAAAGGTCAAGAGAAACCTAGCAGATGGCTTGAGGGCCTGAGGTCACAGTCATATTCACACAGGATACCGGGATACCACTCTGGCATTTGGACTCTATTTGCCTTGAAGTTGAAGCTGCTTGCTCTCTAAATAGCCACCCAGATAACTCTTAGCTACACAATTTGAGGCTATTTTTGGAGTAGAAGACCATATATCTAGTATCCAATACCATAAAAATAATTTTTCAAATTCTCCAAGTCATAATAAATAGCTGCCACAGGTTGATTTTAGAACCAAGAATCAGGAGGAACTTAGGACAAGAGACCCTTGTCCCAAGTTTATCTCTGCTGTCCTTTTGCTTAGTTATGTTTGTTTGTTTGTTTGTTTGTTTTTTAGTTCAAGTAATGTGTCTCATATTTTAACAAACTGTTAAATAATTCTCTTCCCTTGTTTTTCTGTCTCTCATTCTGTTTTTACTTTAGCCTAGGAACTTATTTGTTCCAAATGCTAGTTCAGATGGGACTAGTGGATAGTTTGAGATAGGGTGTTCTTTCACAAAAATATCACTATCTTTCTCTCTATTCTTGTGTTTGAATTAAGCTTGTTTTGTATTGGTCTGATAAGAGGTTAATCTGTATGGGATAAGAAAATGAGTAGATCCTCAAGAATCTGAACATTGTATGACAATCCGATGATTTAAATAGTTGGATGCCATTGATAGGGATAGGAATTATGGAAAAAGATGAGGAAAGTTCCCCAGCTCAGGTCTGGAGCTGAATGAGACAGATTTATCTAGTGTCTTTGAGTTTGCATGAAGCTTCAAGCAGTTATGTGCTAGTGGTAAAATTAACAGGAAAGACCTCGAGGGATTGATTCTCTAGGTATACTGGTGGGGATGGGCTTAAAGCCAACATATTTCTCAGTTTTACTCATTTTGTTTATAGATTCAAATATTGATGCTGTATATAATTTTGGTAATCATTATTGAAGGACTAATTTTCTCCACATACAGAGAATTTCTTCAAGTACCTAACATGTTTTGGTAAAGATGTTCGTGCCTTCTGACAGAAACAGATTTCCTGAATCATCTTCCTGACTTCTGGGCATCCTTTCATTTTTAGTAAGTTTTGCTTGAAGAAAAAATGAATTTACTTTCCTTCTATATTTAAAAAAATCAGGTTTTTTATTCACCCAGAGAATGGAGAACTCAGTAAAATAGGGAACATGTTACTGTTTTTGCAGAAGGATTCATTTTTTTCTCTTCATATGTAGTTTTAAGTACTGGGGTCATAGAATGATAGGATTTTAGGGCATGGATCTTTAAAATTTTTTTAAAAAGCCTTTTTTTTTGTATGATTGAAGAAATAGAGTTGGTCCTTTAGTTTCACTGGTGACTGTCCTACATGTCTTCTCATGTTGGTTGCTGAGGTGACCAGCTCCTCAGAGAGAGGATAAACCGTATAATGAGAGGGAGAAATTTGAGAAATGGTTGGATTTGGTGTAGTAGAAATTCAAGATGAATGTTATGTTGGACATATAATAGCACAATTCTGGGTGTGTTAATGAAGACAAGATAAGCATGAGTTGTACTTGTGTGTGTTTTTTGTTTGTTGGGGTCAATTCTGGTGTGGTGCCAAACTATGCCACAGGAGGGTTGACCTCTCATGTCTGTCTGTATAAGTGGGCCCCTGCCTTGGCACCAGTCCCTTGAGTATGCACAGCCAGAGTAACAGAGTTGGTTTCACTTGGTATGCGTGATGTGAACTTGGTATGCAGGTGCATACGTGAAGAAAGCTTGAGGTTTATTTTCACAAAGTTATCGATGTTTGTACAAACATTTTTTGCTGGCCATCTTATAAACTCTTTTTCTTGGTTATCATGATTTGCAAGTTGTTTCTTAAGGGCTTACTTACAAGATAAACAGTCACATCATATATAAATAATAATTTTGTGTCTTGCCAGTTTATATATCTCATCATCTTTCCTCATATTCTCTAGAATGTCCAGAGCCACGCTGATAGATGGCATCCTTGTCTTGTTTCCAACTTCTTAATGGAAGTGTCTTTACCATTTCACCGTAAGGTTTGACTGGGTTTCAATGAATATTTACAAGGGTTGATACTAATCTGATAAAAGTACCTTGGTTCAGCTGTAACTTTGTAAATTAAGGAGACAGAACATAGAAGGTACAGGAGAGAGCAGAAAATATATGAGTGACTGATATTTGAGTGGGGAAGTTAGAAACTTGGAGTATTCATTTCAGAGAAGAAAAAACTGGGAGATGATTTCATTATCCCCAAGTATAGGTAGGACCCACACTGGCAATTTAAAGCTTCCAGATCATCTTTGAGAGTAAGAACAGTACAGTTTTTTCTTATGGTAAACTTTTTATTGAACAATAACAACACAGAAAAGTACTTAAATTTAAATTTTAGATGGTTTGTCTCTCCCTCTCCCTACCCTCCTTCTCCCCCCCACTTCCTTTCCTCCTCCATCTTCCTTTTCCCTCTTCCTCTCTCCCTCCCTAATGTAGCAATAGCTAAAATAATATTTGCTTGCCTGAGGGCATTGCTGACCTGAATTTAGGAGACAGTTAGATCCACTGTTTATGTAAATATTGAGTGATGGGCCCTTTGCTCTTACCCATGTGCTTAGCTAGATCCAGAACCTACTCTTGCCCTTTTCTCTGTGGCCTGTCAGGCGCAGAGCTGGGAGCTAGTTGGTGGATCTGCATATTGCATTAGTCCTTGCCTGGGCTAATTTCTCTAGAGCTGCCTTGTGATCAGAGAGCTATCCCTGAAGTGGTGAAAAGTAGGGTGAACTTCCCAGGCTTTCTTTGTCTTCACTTCCAGACCTGGCATATCCTGTATGCTTTGTGAAATAGTCTTCAAACTTTCATTGATATACAGTCTCTTGACTTGTATAGCTCTTAGTTTTTTTAGGCTTAGGTCTTGATGTTTATTTTCATTTTGTTTTTTTTTTGCATTGTTCTCCAGCTATTTTATGTGCTGGTCTCATCTTCCTTACTATATTATAAGCCTTCATCCCCTTTCTTGGGTCACAGATATTTGTATCACCTACTTCCAATTTGAAACTTTCAGAATTTAGTTGTCTCCTTTTCACTTGGTCTGGGTGTTTATATGCTTTAATCAAGATAATCTGCAATGTCATATTTTCTCAGGGTTGTCATGTAACATTCCTTATATAGGCTAAAAATCACTAAACTTAAGAATTTAAGTTGCATAAAAAGAGTTATCCCGATGTCAGGATCTTCATTCATTGCACAGGTATTTACAGAGCACCTTGTATGTGCCAGGCACTGTGCGAGGTAATGGAAAGTAGTAGCAAATATGACACTGTCTCAGTCTTCAAAGAATTAGAGTCTGGTGAAATGTCTTTAATGTCATACAGATTGGTGGTAGTAGAAAGATCTTGGGCTTTAGAATCATACTATCATGGGTACAAATCTAAGCTCTGCCATTTATTAAAGTTAAATAACTTCAGAAACTTGTCTATACTCTGGATGGGATAGGAGGGCAGAGGGCCTCTTTCCCAGGGCTAGGGTTCAGATTTCACTGGAAAAGGTGTGGTTGTAGCTCATTGGGTGGCATAGAAGTTCTCTGGGTTGCCGTGGTCAGAGCTAGTACACAGTTGCTGGGCAGGCAAGAAACAAACCTCAGGGATGAGGCAAACCGACGCTGGTGGGTAGGCACGCAGAAGGGAGTTGGGGTGCCACTGTGAGTGCAAGGTACGGATTTCGCAGTGTCCCCATTGAGAAGGCTACAGGAGACAACCATTCAGGTCCACATGAGCCAAGTCTGGTGAGCAGGCATGCAGAGGGGGTTGTATGCCAGTGCAGGCACAATGGCTGGAGCACATGTTCTTTTTGGGAGGGCTGCAGGAAAGAACCCTATGGGATGCTATTGTATGCTTGAGGCCTGGAGTCTCTGGTGTCTGTGTCTGGAAGACCACAGAAAGGTGGTCAGCAAGCCAGGGCAGGAGCTATGTGGTTGCTGAGGCACCGTGTGCTCTGGGCAGAACACCACCACATGTGTCCTCATGCATGCACATGCGCAGGAACAGTAAATGCATACCACTCTCCAACCCAAAGACAAGCGCCCTTCCTCCTACAGTGTCCCTCCGGCTCCCTCTGCTGGCCAAGCTTAGTATCACATGCCCTGTAAAGGAGAAATGCTGAAGAGTCCAGTCCATTACTGCAGAGCTGGTACTGAAGGGTGAATTTGGGAGTTAAGAGGCAATAAATTGATAATTGGCACAGAAGCCGAATACAAGAATGCAGACTATATAATTCCACTTTTATAAGATACAGGAAAGGCAAAACTAATCTATGAGAAGTCAGGCTAGTGGTTACTTATGGGGAAAAGCAGTAACGATCAGAAAGGAGTTGTGACTGGGGCTTTTGTAGTGCTAATGATGTTCTGTTTCTAGATGTGGATGCTGGTTACAAAGCTATGTGCAGTTTGTGAAGAGCTCTACTTTGTAATATACTGTGTATTACACTAAAGTAAAAGTTAAAATGTGGCATAACCTGATTCAAAAAGTAAAAACTTAAAAACAAGATCCAGTGTAGAATAGAGAAAATACAGAATAATTCAGGATATCTCAAACTTTTCTTTATTTTTAAAAACCATTTGAGGGTTGTCTAACTTAATGTCTAAAAAGACATCTCTAATTCATTCAACAAAAATATTAATTGCCAGACTACCTTTCTTTGGCATCAAATTGTTAACTCTGAGGTCTTCTTTAGAGCAACTTCTTCCTCATTTTGCTGTTGTTCTTACCAAGTCTTTTTTTTTTCTTTTTTTTGAGACAGGGTCTCACTCTGTCACCCTGGCCAGAGTGCAGTAACATCATCATAACTCACTGCAACCTCAGACTCCTGGGCTTAAGCAATCCTCCTGCCTTACCCTCCTGAGTAGCTGGTACTATAGGTGTGCACCATGACGCCTGGCCGATTTTTCTATTTTTAATAGAGAGGGGGGTCTTGCTCTTGCCCAGGCTGGTCTCGAACTCTTCAGCTCAAGCAATCCTCCTGCCTTGGCATCCCAGAGTGCTAGAATTACAGGCGTGAGCCACCCCACCCCGCCCTTGTCAAGTCTTTGAACAGCAACTTCTGACCTTTTTTATGGCCTCCCAGTTACCTCTTTGTTCTTGGTCTAAATAAAATATCACTGCTCTCCTCTGTAAGCATTATCTTTGCTTTTATCTTTGTTGGATGTACCCTTCTTGTAGCAGCTTACAAATCTATTTTTTCTTAAGAGATTTAGAAGCCCACAGTAACTCTCATGTAGGAGTTAATGATAATGGGAACCATAGACTTTGATTGAGGAACTGGTGGTGATAGGAGAGACTTCGTGTGTGGCATTTAAAAGCTGTAAACAGAAGCAGCTCAGTACTGTGGTTTGTTAGGGGTAGGTAACTCTGGGAGCAGAATCTAAAGAATCCACCAAGTTGGGTATTGAACCTGGATCCAGGAGATGGATATGGAATCTAGAAAGAAGTCACATTCACAGAAAGCAGAGGCTGCTAAGAAACTCTGGCATTATACTGTGAATAGAATTTAGAGTGAATTTTAAAGTGGGGCCAGCTGTTTAAAGTTTAATTTTTGCTACATCAAATTAAAGTGAATAACAGTAGTAGACTTAGAATTATCTACTTTTGTGTACAGAGCTTGATACCGCCAAATATGTAGGGTATAAGGTGATTTTTGTGCTTTGAATGGCTGGTGGTACTCTTGTATATAGAGAGGATTCGGCCAGGGCAAGATTTAATACAAAAGCATAACACGGAAGGCTGAGAATCTAGAGTGATTCCCTTGTAAAAACTGTTTCCTCGTCTTTTTTGACCCATAAGTCATTGCGGGTGGACGGGAAGAAAATAATATGAGTGGTGAAATTAGCCAGTGGATCTTCCATATGTAAATTCAATCCATGTACTTGCCCAGCCAATATATATGTACTGTATGTACTATATTCTTGGCCTGTCCTAAGTATTTGGGCCTCAAAGGTGAATCTTATGCAGTCCCTTGGCCCTCTGAGTGTTACTGTTTTCTTGTCTTTGAGGGCTGCCTTTATCACTTGCCTGTGATACCCAGCTTTGTCACCAATTCCTTGTGGATTCTGTTGAGTTTTTAAGAACTGATACTTGGATTTTATATTTAGCCTAATGAGAGTTTCCTGACTTTTACTTACTTCAGTTTATTACTAGCCTGGGCTTATATTGCCACCAATAAAGAGCTTCATTTTCAAATTTAGCATCTTGAGGAAAGGATGCCTGGGATTAAAGATATGAGTCTCATTCTGCATATGTATTCCAGAGTGGCAGTTTTGAAATTTGCTGTCCTCCAAATTGGTCATCTATATCTAGAAGAACCTTAAATCATGACACTGTAGCTAGTTCTCAGTCCTTGGTCTGATGACGGAAGGGAGCATTGGAACAGGTGAAATAAAAATGGTTGTCCCTTGGTATCCACTGGGGAGTGGTTTCGGGACATCACCCTTCCCCCATGGATACCAAAATTCAAGGATGCTCAAGTCCCTTATGTGGAATGGCATAGTATTTGTGTATAACCTATGTACATCTTCCTGTATACTGTAAATCATCTCTAGAACTTATAATACCTAATACAGTGCAAATGCTATGTAAATAGTTGTTATACTATGTTTTTAAAATTTGTATTATGTCTATTATTATTTATGTACATCTTCCTGTATACTGTAAATCATCTCTAGAACTTATAATACCTAATACAGTGCAAATGCAATATAAATAGTTGTTATACTATGTTTTCATATGTATTTTTTACTGTTGTATTGTTTTTATTGTTTTATCCCCCAATTTTTTTTTTCAGACACTGTGCCTGAGGATCCACTCCACAAACATTTTTGATCCATGGTTGCTCATGTCTGCAGATGGAGAACCCACAGATACAAAGGGCCAATTGTGTTCTTAGATGCCACCACAAATGTGCATCATTAAAAGATGTTAAATAATTAATGGATATATGCATTATATGCAGTACCATGTATCTTTTAAGAAAAAGAAGATATGTCTGTTAAAGACCCACAAGGAAGGTCCATGATCTATTGTTGAGTAAACAGAAGCAAGTTCGAACTATTGATACATGCAGCAATTCAAAGGGATCTCAAGGCAATAATGCTGAATGAGAAAAGCCAATATAAATTATTTGTATAACATTCTTGAAATAAAGTATAGAGATGAAGAACATAGATGAGTAGTTGCCAGAGCTGAGGAGACTGGGGCATGTAGTTGTAGAGTTATGAGGAAGCCCCATGGTAATGGAATAGTTCTGAACCTTGATTATGGTGGTTATGTGATTCTACGCGTTGGACAGAATTGCATACAACTACACACACACAAACACACGAGGACATATAAAATGTTAACTCTGATTAAGCTCTCTACTACATTTGTACTATATGTTACCTTTGGGGAAACTGGGTGAAAGGTACCTCGCACTTCTCTATACTTTTTTTTCATTTTTGGCAACTTCCTGTGAAATCTATAATTAAAAAGTTGAAA
>NW_012149485.1:1227747-1239687 GCF_000956105.1 Propithecus coquereli
CAAAAAAAAAAAAAAAAAAAAATCCAGAGCTTTAAAAAACCCCTCTCAATTTCTACTGAACAAAAGTTCTTAAACGCCCAAAGAACGTACAGGAGGTGCCAGAGTTGAACAGCTTTTAGGAGGCAGAAATGACTGTGGAAGCCATCAAGGTGTTGCAGTTTCCTGGGGTTGTAGAGGTGATTTGATGTAGGGTGTGGAGGCAGGTCTTAGGATTTCACCTGTAAAACCTGAATAGAAAGAAATTTATATCAGATTCAGAATCCATTATTTGTCTTTTCTTTAAACAAAGGGAAAAAAATACTTTGGAAAAATCTTGGGTTTTTAAAAATTTTACTTTAATACAGCAGAGTTCTAGAAATATGGGAAAGGCCCATCTTTTTAGTGCTAGGAATGCCGCAGATTTAGTTGAGAAGCTGTTTTCAGATTGAAGATTTTCTTGTCACTTGGGCTGGCTCTCCTGTATCTGCAAAATAAAGAGTTCTGGCCCTGGGTGACCTTAAATATGTGATTTTTCTTTTGTTTTTTTATCTCAAAGTAAAAACTCTTCTTTGCTAAGTATTGTCTGTGTTATGATTCTGTTACTGTGTTTACTTTGTCTCCCTGCTGTCTTGGATAACTATCAGATAGACTTTGTTCTTTACCATAAGTTGCTCCAAAACAATGTTGTTTTAACAATTCAGAATTCAAATGGAATGCTATCTGAATGTAGATAAAGGATTTAAACAGATTTACTTACCGTTATATCCCTCAAGATTTTATCTGTGTTTATCGTATGTATTATTTGTATGAGATACTTTGTTTCCTTATGTGTAATATTACCTGAAGTGTCCATCTACCTTGCCTGAAATGTACTTTTAAGGTCCTCTTGCATGATAGTTTTATCAAGCTCTTTTCATTGCTTCCTATTCCCTTCACCCATGGATTGAAACCATCCTCTGCTACACAGCCTTGCTTTTTAACTTTTTTCTCTGTATAGATTTCCTCACAATATCTTGGATTTCTAGCCATGCAGAATGTGGCTTTTGGTTTTTGTCTCCATCCAGTCACTCGTGCTGTAGACTTGTGGGTGGTTACAGAGCGACGGTCAGGGGCTCGAAGGCCTGCCTTGTAGCAGCCTCCTGATCCTTCAGGGAGTCCCTTATGTAGAAAGGTGTTGTATTTGCATGTACCCTATGCACATCTTCCTGTATACTTTAAATCATCTTTAGATTACTTATAATACCTAATACAGTATAAATGCTGTGTTATTCTCCTGGAGTTGGGGTCCACATCCAGTGAGGTCATTTTGCTTGTGGCCTCTATGATCACAAAATTAGCTCCTTGGCATGCTGGTTATCAGCAGAACAAAGCAAAGCCCAGGACATTAGTTAGGGCTTCACATGGGGAGAGCAGTTGACTTATCTCCTCCCATGTTTTTTTTTTTTCTTTTGAGACAGAGTCTCACTCTTTTGCCCGGGCTAGAGTGAGTGCCGTGGCGTCAGCCTAGCTCACAGCAACCTCAAACTCCTGGGCTCAAGCGATCCTTCTGCCTCAGCCTCCCGGTAGCTGGGACTACAGGCATGCGCCACCATGCCCGGCTAATTTTTTCTATATATTTTTAGTTGTCCAATTAATTTCTTTCTAATTTTAGTAGAGACGGGGTCTCGCTCTTGCTCAGGCTGGTTTCGAACTCTTGAGCTCAAACAATCCGCCCACCTCGGCCTCCCAGAGAGCTAGGATTACAGGCGTGAGCCACCGTGCCCGGCCTCCTCCCATGTTTTGAGAGGGGCTGGTACCAAATGCTCCCTCCCCTTTTCTTTTTCATCAGTACCTGCACCACAGGCCACTGTGGATGTGCACCTCTGTACCTACCTAGAGGTAAGGAGAGCGTGCATGACAGCAACGAGGGAAGCAGCAGCACAGGACACAGGCGATGCCACTACCCGTGTCATTACCTTTGCCAGAACAATAGTAACTCCTGTTATGCCATGCTTAAGTCTCCCTTAGGGTGATGGTTTCCTTCCTTTATGCAGACTTCACAAAGGGCCATTCCTGGGTCTGTCCCAGGAGTGCACAGTCACAAATAGTGTTCGTCTGCCTGCCCCAAGCAGCCAGTGATGGTCACCAGGCTCAACACAGCGACCAGAGAAAACTTGACCCTTGGAAAGTAGGATGCAAGGGCTGACTGGTTAGGGTGCCGTATTGTCACCACCTTTACAGGCAGGATCCTCAGAGAACACCCACCACACAGAGGCCAAACCTGATGGTGCATCACACCAGGGTATAGTCAATTAACAACAAATTCTCATCCTAGGGACAAGATTGTTTTAGGGTGGGAAGAGATGACAACATCCAGCAAAGACAGAGATGAGTAGTGTAGGCCATAGTGCAAGCCCACCAGCAATTGAAGGTTCTGTCGAAGGTGGCCTTCACCATATTATGGAACCAGTTAGTTAGCTAACAGCAGTAAGGTAAAGCTGACCAGGTGTCCCTGGTCATGGTTGAACCATCTTGTTCGTGATGCCATTTGTTTTAATCTTCCTATTTACCCCATTGGTGCAGGATTCCTGCCATAGGGCTACAGGGATGACCAAACACATGACACCTAACACTGGACAGATGAGATGCATACCAGTGTATTGTTTACTCACACAGCCTGAGGGAGGAGGAGACCTTACACCACACAGCCACATGGCGACTGCACTCAGGAACAGAGCCAACGCTCAGGGTCTCTGGGAGGCAGGCTTTGAGGTAGTAAGAGGATGGCGTGGCCCTTGGTTCCCACAGGAGGATGTGATTGGCTTATTTGAGTAATTGTACAGCTAGCAGGGAACTGAAATCCTCTACTTAGGGGTAAGCAGGAACTGAACTGTTCATGGTCCCCTCAATAAGGATGGTGGTTTGGTTAGGGGACCTTATCCATAGGAGCAGAGTGGGGAGGGGAATTTGTGGATAAGCCATTGGAGGTCTTCCCAATTTCAGACGTCAAGGCAGCACATAATATTGGGCCTAATTTAAGGCTTTATACCACAGAAACCATTGTATAGGACTTTGAAGACTCCCCCCCTCCCAGGTTAGTAGTTATCCCTTCCCTCACTGTCTCCGTGTCCACTGTCCCTGCACTCCTCCCCCCACCCACTTGCTAACAAGAACTGAAAAATGCAGTCTGTTAGGGAAAATGCAAGGATATAGTGATTTCACTTTTGAGTTTCAGCTCAGATCTTTCTCTAGATTAAGAGATGTGCAGATTAAGAGTATTCTTCCAGCTTATGTGCATAGTAGAATCATCTGAGAGAGGTTTTAAAAATTATGTTGTGGGGGTCTCACCTCAGACCAATTAAATTGGAATCTTTTGGAGGTGAGAGTGAATCTTTTTTAAGCACCTTCACCATTGTTGAGAATTGCTTCTCTAGGATGCTAGCAAAGTCACCAGTTCTAAAAACAAATACTTTATCTTACTCCATGAAGCCAGCTCTTCCCATTGACTCCCCACCCCCACCCACCTGCCCCCAGTGGTACTAATACCATCTTCCCAATCCCCAGGCTAGAAATTTAGAGTTCTCTTTGTACTTGCTCTTCTTTCTGTAGAATGGTATCTATCATTGATCTGTCTTAATTCCATTTCATCTTTACTATTGCACTTCTAAACTGTTGTAATTTATCTATAGAATATCTTTCCAGCCTTTGCCCACTCTCTAAGTGCCCCAAATAGAACATCTCCTATCCTGATCTCTCACTTTGTTTTTTCATTTGCTTATAAGGCAGCTTGATATGGTGCTAAGGGAACTGAATTGGAACCCAGGAAATCTAATTCTTGTACTTCTGAGTAATTGTGAATCTTTGGCAGATCAAATGACAGCTCTAACCCTAAGTTTCATTATCCTAAGAAAAAAGGATTGTACTGCCTGAGCTTTATGTTCCTTCTTTACACTGTGATTCAGTCTTCATTGTTCCTTCAATGTAGCTTGTCTAAAATAGAACTCATCTATCTACTCTCCCCAAAATTACTTCTTTCTGATTCCCTGATATCTCTTGCCAATACCAGCACTCGACCATGTTAAGCCGGATAAAAGGAGAATGATTATCCTTTTCATCTTTTTGGACTCCATGACTTCTCTTCTGTTTTTATTTGCTAGCCTGCTATTTTCTGTTACTTCTACCTGGGGTATGACTCACTGGTCTTCTTGGACCCCAAGCCTGGCCATCATATTCTTACCTGATGAATCTTTCTGTCAAACCAACTTAGTAATATTTGTCCTTTTCTCAGAAATCTTCAATGAATAGCTCCCCATTATGTAAAAGGTTCAATTCAGACTGCTTTAGTCAGACTTTTGAGAGCCTATAATGTATTACTTCTAGCCCAGAACTTCACCCAGTCTTTGCCAATTCCCCTAAACCTTCTTGGTCACCTGTTTGCACATGTTAGATGCTTAGAAAACAATTTTTAATTCAATTATTCATTAACTTTGGACTAACATATCCTTTAAATAAGATTATTTTTAAAAATTTTTATTAACTTTTTTCATACAGAAAAATTCATTCTTTTTGGCAAAGAATTCTTTGAGTTTCAGTAAAAGCATACAGTTGTGTGACCAAAATCACAATCAAGATGCAGAAACAGTTCCATCATCCCCCTGAATTCTCTTTATAGCTGACCCCTCTACCTACCCTCAACCCCTGGCAACCACTAATATGTTTTCCATTCTTATAATTTCTTTTTTCTAGAATGTCACATGAATGAAATCATACAGTATATAGACTTTTCTGTTTGGCTTCTTTTGCTCAGCACAATGCATTTGAGACTTATCCATCTTGCGTGTATTAGTAGTTTATTCCTTTTTATAGCTGTGTTTTAAAAATATCTCCAATAGCTTTTTAGAATTTACATTTGGAGTTGTGAGTTTTTTATATCTTTGTATGCTTCTTTGGAAAACATGAAGAGAAATGTCTTCAAAATCATTTTTGATGCCCTGAACATGTTTAAGTTATTTTGTAGATGCTTCTCATTTTGATGTTGACAGAATAACTTTTCTTTAACCCATTTGGCTGCTTGATATGATTGGTTTTTGTATACATTCTACATATGAAAAAGTGAGATCCAGGGAGATTGAAGAACTTGCTCAAATCACACAACCCTTCAATTTAGAACCTAGATACCTTCACTCCCAAGTCCCCAGGTATTACTGTTCTACTACAAAAGGCATTAAAGTGTAATGAGTGCGAAAAGGTCTTAGGTTACTGCTGAGGCCTCTTGAGAATGAATATAAAATATCATTTGTAAAACCCTTTGTCGTCCTAGATAAGATTATCACTTGAATTTTCAGGGGTATGAATCTTGAGGGGAGTGGGCTGTCAGGAGATTGGTTTCTTCAGTCCTTTGTTCATAGATGTGTTCATTCCTGATCTGCATCATTTGATGTTTTGGTGTAGGATCTAATAACAAAAAAAAAAAAGTACACTCAAGTTTTACTTTACAATGTAATACATGATAGCTGTGGAAGTGTTTGGTCAGTTGCTTCTACTGCTACCCTTAACAGTGATTCTTATCAAGCTCATTGAATTTTATCCTCAGATGAGGAGTTAGAAATGATTTTCTCTCACTGAAGAGATGAACTGGGATTTGGAGTTGATATTTCTCCTTCTGTATTGTGCAAAAATGTCTCATTCATTATGAAAATCAGTTTGGCCATGCGACCTCAAAGATCCCATTTATTAATAGTTCTGAGTATGTGAATGCAGCATTGTTGAAATGTTTCTAGAGCTTCCTTAGTGTACACTTCTATATCATTTCAGGTGCAACTGATCATAGTAAGGAATTACAGCAACACAAGACTTTCGTTCAAGTCAATAGTCATTAGTTTAAATAGCCAGAGGAGATTCATTCAGTTATTAAAAGCCTTGTTACTCATCAGTTGGCCAACAGGAAGCCTCTCAATGGACTTTTCTAATACTCTTTGTCCAGTAACAAAAGTTTACTAGGAGATTATTATTCCTCTTACTGCTGCTATGTCTTCTTCACAGACAAGGATTAAAATCACTACTCTTGATTTGCCTTTTGGCTTACATTACCCACATGCGGGGTAACAGAACTTTTACACTAATACATTGAATGTTTAAAACACTTTTCAGTAGAGTTTTAAGTTAATGTTAGTGGCAATAATGCATTCTTTTGAACTGGCAAAACAACGGGCTGCCTCAGTTTGGAAGTGGTGACAGTACTAGTGCCTTCTCACTGGTAATATTTGTTACATATTTTAAGTTAGGCATCTACATTTTTGGAGAGATGGATTGTTAGTCCAAGCCTCATATGCCTTGGATTTTTAGTCCTAACCTTATACTGGTATGATCCTTCTCTTTTAACCAACTATTGATAAGTCCGTATGTAATATTAATATATTGATTCATTCATCAAATACCACGCTAATATTAGATATACAGTAGTAATCAAAATAGATATGGTCCCTGTCCTCACAGCCCCCTTTCAGTCTTACAAATGTGAGTACTTCTTGACAGTCATGAGTTGAAGGTGAAATGTTTTCTCTAGCCTGTAGTAGATTCACCTATATAGACTTTCTCTAGCCTGAATTATACACAAATGGTAACTTCACATAAGTTGATCTAATTTACAGATTTTCATATGTTTCCAAGAAAACTTTCAGGCATCTAAAAGAATTCATAGATTAAAAAAAAAATCAGGCCGGGCGTGGTGGCTCACGCCTGTCATCCTAGCTCTCTGGGAGGCCGAGGCGGGCGGATCGTTCTGAGCTCAGGAGTTCGAGACCAGCCTGAGCAAGAGCGAGACCCCGTCTCTACCAAAAATAGAAAGAAATTAATTGGACAGCTAAAAATATATGTAGAAAAAATTAGCCGGGCATGGTGGCGCATGCCTGTAGTCCCAGCTACTCGGGAGGCTGAGGCAGTAGGATCGCTTGAGCCCAGGAATTTGAGGTTGCTGTGAGCTAGGATGACGCCATGGCACTCACCACAGGCAAGAGAGTGAGACTCTGTCTCAAAAAAAAAAAAAAAAAATCAAATCCTCAGTGTATTTTGGTGCTGTGCCATCTTTAATGCAAAATATATATTCTCATCCAAAGCTCAAATATACAGGAAATCCTTAAAGCTGTTATAGAAGCCTCCCTCATGCTAGTTTGAATATTTTGGTTGTGCAGAAATTTTTCCACTAGATCACAAGGTCATCTTTGAAGGAAAAGAGTGAACATTTGTCATTTGAATGTCCTTCCATTCTTGGTTAGCTGACATGAGTTTAGGAGACTATAAAAATAAAATATGAGAGCACACACAAAAAGAATTATTGAAAGAAAAAAGAAGAGTTGAAAGGTAAAGTTGAAGAAAACTCCCAGAAAGCAGAACATGAAAGGATTTTTTTTTAATGAGAGAAAATTAGAGGTGCAGCCCTTAAGGTCCATCATTCAAATATAATATCAGGAGTTCCATTAAAAGAAAACAATAGGGAGAGAATTATGAAGAAATAATATAAAAAGATCTCTCAGAACTGAAAAATCAGAAAGTTTCCACATTGTGAAAGAATTCACCAGGTGCCCAACCTCATGGGCGAAAATAGCCCCACAGCACACTGTTATGAAGAGATGATCCTAAAAGTTTCAAAGAAGGAAGAGATGTCACTTACAAATGCTCAGAAATCAGAAGGGTTCAGATTATTTAACAGAGATGATGGAAGAAAGAGGACAATTGAGCAATGTTCTCAAATTCCAAGGAGATATTGACATCCCACCTGTGATTTGCTACCCACCAATCTACCAAGGTAGAATAGAAGCATTTTCAGACATGAAGGTCTCAGAAATTTACCTTTCATTCAATATTTTCTGGAGAGTCCTGGATGTTGTGCTTCATCACAATGAGAGTGTAAACCTAGATAGGAGAAACCTAGGAGTCCACCCTCAAGAGATACAAAGGGAATGAATCCCTGGGAGGGTGGGGATAAGGCCCAGGAGGGTGGTGGCTTTGAAGTAGATTGGAGAGAATGATGGTGGACTCCTGATGGACCCCAGCTGAACGATTCGAGAGAAAAAACTGTACTTAGATTGAGAGGTGTTTTAAGGTTTTGAAGGGAGCATTTTAGAATAAGTTAGTGATTCATGGAAAACCAGTGTAAATTTTAAAATGAGGTAATTATTATCTTTAGGGAAAGATTTACACACAAAAAATTTTAGCACAGAGTTCATAGCTTAACTGTGAGGTAAATACTGATTTAATAAATAATGGTGATAATAACTATATTGGGAAGATAATACTTCATCTTACATAGTAGGGGGGAACTTCCTGTTTTTATAAATAAAATTTTATTGGAAAACAGCCATACCCATTTGTTTGCACATTTTTCTATGGCTGTTTTCACACTACACCAGAATTGAGTAGTTGCAACTGAGACCATATGGCTCACAAAACCTAAAATATTTATTATCTGGCCTTTTATAAAAATATTTGCCAACTCCTGTTGCATATGAAGACGCCAATAGAATAATGTCTAAAACTGAAAAAATTTAATAGCAGTATAAGCATGTTATTTAGAGTATCATGGAAAAGAGTAGAAGGAACAGCTAAAGGTCAAATGATTGCCTCTGGGAAGAGTGAATCAGGAGGGGGGAATAGAATCCAGGGACCATTATTTTTTGCTTTAAGCTTTGTATTACTATTATTGAATTCTTAAGCTAAGTACATATATCACTTTGAAAAGATGTAAAAGAAATTTGATTGGATTAGGGGAACAGAATAAACAGGAAGGGGAAAAAAAGGAGGCCACCAGTTACGATGAAGAAAGTGAGAACACAAAGCCTTTGCTGTAAACATGGCTTTCCCATTTAGTCGGCCACTCCTGTAGGTGGTCATCGAGGAGTCCAAATGTCAGGCCCTGAGCTCCTTACTGCAGAGCAGGGTTCCTTCCCAGAGGGTGCTTAGGTGCTCCACGGCTGATAGCAGGCACAGACAGGTGAAAGATGATAATGTGGTGATACAGCTACTATAGTTTAGTAATTATCATGAGTTGTTTGTGGGATTTAGGCAAGTCAGGTAAGACATCCCAGAGAACATGACACCAGAGCCAAATTTCAAAAGATACAAGACCGCATGAGGCAGGGCCTGAACAAGACCTGAGTGAGCAGGGCAGTTGTTGGGACCTACAGTGTTCACTGTAGTTGGATGAATGGTGGAAAATAATGTCAGAGCAGTAGACAAGGACCAGAGGCCATATTGCTTATGCAGGGCTCTGTGCTGAGGAATTTGTATTTTTTTTTTTTTTTTTTGAAGACACAATACCTCCTGAAGAGATATGATCTGATTTTGTTTGCACTTTAGGAAAACATACGGTTGATAGCAATGAGGGTGATAGGGTGGGGACAGAAGTCATGGAGAGTAGAGAGGCACTTAGGAGGCTATTTCATGCAAAAATGACAATAAAAAATGTGGTAATAAATCAGAGTCGATGGGGGTGAGGAACCAAGGGATTCGGGAATTATGAAAGAATTAAGGGAAAGGGGAGGAATTAAGGACGACTCTCAGTTCTGGGCTGGGTGCAGCCTGTGCGATGTTAACTCCAGTGGGGGACACGGGAGCAGGTTTGTGCATGTCTGTGTGTGTGTGTCTAGGCGATCCTGAGCTTAGTTTTGGACCAATTGTGGGGTTTTTGGTGGTACCTGTGGAATACCTAATTGTAACTGGCCAATATGGTATTGTATAGACCCACGTAGAGGTCAGCAGGAGGGCTTGGATTTGGAAATGTGCACTGGTCATTATACAGAGAGATGAAGTTTGGAAGTGAAGTAGAAAACTCAGAGAGCTTTTGTGGTATTGAGAGCATTGAACCCTGGGAACAGTGACATTTAAGGGTTGGACATTATGATAGGGGGAGGCAAGGCATGGAAGCTAGCATGGAAGCCTGCAATCAGGGAGATCATGAGAGAATAGCCTTCAAGAAACCAGTGAGATGAGAATTTTAAAAAGAGGAAATGGCCCATAGTTTAAAGTGCTACAAGGAATTCAGAATAAAGCCTGAAAAATGCCCATTGGATTTGGCAACTAGGGAGTCATTGCTAAGAACAGTTTTAGGGAAGTAATATGGAAGTGAAATTTCAGGTGTGTGGAGGATTTGTTGGTGTTACTGTTTTAAGATAGAGTTGAACCTATTTCTTTGTTGAGAGGAGGAGAGCTATAGAAAGGGTGAATTTTAGTGATTACTTAAGGAGAAGAAATGATTCTTCCATTCAGCAAATGTCTATTGAGCACCTGCTGCAACCTCAGTCCTGTTCCTGACTCAGTCTTGACCCAGGATTATAACATGAACAAAACAAAGCTTACATTCTGGGATGTGTGTGTGTGTGTGTGTGTGTGAGAGTGTGTGTGAGAGAGAGAGAGAGAGAGAGAGATGGGTACGGGTAATAAACTTATAACCAAATAGATATGCAGGAAATTCTCAGTTTAAGTGAAACAGTGTATAATGAAATCAGTTTTTTATATTCAATCAGTGTTATAATGAAACAATATTATTCAAGGACCTGCTGTAAGTTGTTTCGCTTAAAGTCACAGTTTCCAAGAACCTATCAACTATGTTAAGTAAGGACTTACTGTGATATAGTATCAGTAATGAGTGCCAGGAGGAAAACTAAATTAGGGTAAGAGGGTAAGAGAGTGGTGGTGGGTTGAGAGTGGAGGTGCTGCTTTCTGTAGAGTGGCTAGGGAAGGCATCACTGATAAGGTGACATTTGGGGAGAGTCCTGAATGAAGTGGGGAAAGAGTAACTGACTGCAAAGTAATGGAGAGACTGAGGCTGAGAAGTGCAAGAGGGCGGGTCCCAAGTACTGATGGAAGGTTAGTTGTCCTCAGGAGAGAGGCCACACTAATGGCTGCCCTATAGCTAGTCTTCACCATGTGGTAGACGCCATGGACTGTCACCCCTTTTGATTCTCCTAAGACCCTATGAGGTAGGTGTTGTCACCACCTTATAGGCAGAAACAAAGTCTGGAGGAGGTTTTACATGTCTCGTCATTATTGAGCCCAGATTGAAACTACTTTTGGCACTTCAACCCTTGCTATTAAAATACCTCTTGTAGACTGCTTCAAACCAAACAAAAGATATATTGTAGATAGATTTGTCCAATTTGTGGTCGTGGAGGGTAGTAAGGTGGGAAAGTGGGAAGTTGAGAGATTTCTCACCCGTTGGACCTCTTTGTGGTCAACTGTGTTTGTCAAGAGTCTTGGTAAGAAGTGTTTGGATAGGGGTTTAAGGAAGGCGGCATTCCCCAAGACAGCTCTGCCTTCTTGATGAACTCTTCCCAGATTGGTACGGCAGAGATGAACGGGAATAGATCGACATGCACACAGAAATATTGGCAAAACAGGTTCATACGCCGGCAGGCTCAGAGGGGGATTTTTCCTCCCAAATTCTGAGCACCAGACAAACAGCATTGCAGTCTTTTACACACTCTGCTTAAGGAGGAGGGGCACAGTTAACAACAGGGTTAACTTTAGTGAGGCAGAGTCCTAAGCTACTTTACAGCTTGGTGCACTAATTGCTACAGGTGATTTATGAGGGCAAGGTCGCAAGGGAGGAGGGGGCCCAGGTAAGGATTGCAAGGGAGAAAGCCCTTGCAATTAGTGGAATTTTCTAAGAATTCCACTTTAGTGAAATTTTCCAATTTTCCACTTCAAGATCAGTTATTCCCTGTGTTGTATTCCTATTCCTGTCTAAAATCCCCATCATATAACAATGTGAATTACCGTATTTATGCCTGCTATTGTTACGGTGGTTTTTAGAAGCAACCTCAAGGTTGAGGGTGGGCATAAATAGATTGTAAAAATAATGTTCATTGTGGAAAATTTGATGTCTATGATTTTTTTTTTTTTTTTTTTTTTGTGACAGTCTCACTCTGTTGCCCTGGCTAGAGTGAATGCCATGGCGTTAGCCTAGCTCACAGCAACCTCAAACTC
>NW_012149485.1:1240662-1245119 GCF_000956105.1 Propithecus coquereli
GCGTGCTAGAAATGCTTTGACAGTAATAGCATAAGGTTTGCCAGAATTTGCTTTCAATGAATTAAAGCAGTTATTCTGCAGTAACATCGCTCTCATTCGCTTGGTTTTCACAAACACATTCTCTCTCTCTCTCTCTCTCTCTCTCTCTCTCTCTCTCTCTCTCTCCCTCTCTCCCCCCCCTCTCTCTCCTCCCCCCTCTCTCTCTCTCAGAGAGAGAGAGAGGGAGGGAGAGAGAGAAGAATGGGGTAGGGGAAAAGATTTGGTTTTGAATATTTCCCAACCTTCTTTCCTCCAAGGCTTCAAATTGAAGCCACACTTGCTTCATCTCCAACCTTGTCTTTCTAGCCTGTGCTCTTCTGCCCTTCTCTGACCTTCTTGGCCCTGTAATGACCCAAGCCCAAGTCTGCTGTGATAGGTATTATCATTTTCCTCACCTCATCCTTGAGTTTCCTGGAGGCTAAGGTTTATTTCCTACCAGCTTATATCCTTGGGATATACTCCTTAAAGTGGAACTGGCACAGGAAAGGCTTGGAACAGTTTATTAGATTGCCTGAGTGCTCTTCAGAAAGCTTGAAACAATTAAAAGTGCCATTAGCAATGAGGAGTAGGACCTGTTTTCCCACATTCCTGGCTGTGTTAGGGCCCTGCTTATTTTTATTTGCCATGCTAGTTTGTGGTAGTGAATTGGAAATTTTTTTTTTTTTTTGATGTCTCCACTGCATTGTACTTGTATTGATTCTTTATATATTAAAAAGTAATTTTTATTGGCCATTGGTGGAATTTTTCTGTAGTTTCTAATGATTTCATTTTGTTGGGCAGAATTTTATTTGGGCACATATGTCTTATTATTGATAATACCCTTTTTTATTAGCCTGAATTTTTTTCTAAACTTCTTTCTTTATTTTAGAATTCGTGGCAGTTTGTGATAGTTGAGAATGTCGGTTTTCTGTGGTCTGGTAATTTGAAGTTCAGAGATAAAGCAGATAAACTTATACTGACATAATTTACCCAGAACTGACTCCACTGTAATGAAGCTTAGGAGAGAATGTTCTTTTAAGTGTTAACTGTCCTGATTCTGAGCACTTAACCATTTCTCTGGAATTTGTGTCTTTCTTGAGGTAAATAATTGTTATATCAAATCCCTTGAAATGGTTCTTAAAAGCACCATTTACTAACTGGACTTTCCTTTTCTTGATTTAGCCAGTTCTCTGCCCTCCTCCCCTTCCCCTTGGTCTCCAGGACCTGACCATGCCTGCTCTCCAGCCAGTTACACAGCTGTAACTTGGCCACTGTGCTCTTTGCATACAGCAGTATCCTGGTAGACATGTCTCTCTAAGAGAGAATCTGTGGCGTTTTATGGTCCTTTTTATAGAAAATGCCTCTAACTCTTAGAAGGAAAAAGAAATCTAAATTGACAGACATTAAAATGATAAACTGTAATAGTAGTCCCAAGGATGATTGGAATCACGTCTTTCATTTTTATATTTGCATCAAACATGCCATGAACTCACTTAGAATCGGGACTATCTCACTTTAATCTTTTTTAAAATTGTGAATTAACAAATTATGGTTGTTTATATTTATAGGGTACAAAGTGATGTTATGATTCATGAATATAATATGGAATGATTAAACTAATTAACAGATCTACCACCTCGAATACTTTCTCACTTTAGTCTTAAAGCTCTACTTAATGCCTGCATATCACATTCATTTGGATATGAGAAATAATTATGAAACTTCAGGATAATTGCGTGCCTCTGGGATGGTTTTCTGAGTGGATAGTGTTCTACAGCTGTGTGGGATAACCAAGAAATCAGAGTAAACAATAAAAATGAGGCGGTGTCTGCCTACATCTGGGCTAGAACCAGAAGCTGAGATTCTGTGATCCTTCCATGGTTTGTATGTGAGGAAAGTGAGAGCTTCAGACCTGAGGCAGTACTACGAGTTGGTGGTGCAGGCAGCCCCAAATTTTGCATTGCCTAGACTGTGATTCTTTCTGTTCCCTGGAATGCCTCAATGCCTTTTGCATTTCTCAAGCCAATTGCTGTGCTCTTAGGGTGTTCACGGGTCATTTATGAGAAAAAGTTCGGTGTCATGCAGAACATTATAGTTAGAATGGAAATGTGAGCTTAAGTCTCTGGTAGAGTAAAATCAGCCATTTAAAAAATTATATGAAATATTGCAGTGGAATTTATTTTGTCGAGTAATATATGCAGGTAGTTTAAAACATCAAATATAGGAGAGCTCATGATGAAATGCAGGTGAATGCCCCACATTATACCAACTCCTGTCTCACTCCTTAGAGAGAATTACTTAGAACTCTTTTAGCTCTCTTTATTGTCAATTTTTCCATTTCTTGATTTATCTATTGTAAACATTATTGATTTTCTTCCCAAGAGGATGAGGGCTTATCTTACTTCTACCCCCTCTCCCCACCCCACTCAATAAAGCCGTGTTATTAATTTTGTTTCCTCTTTTAGTTACCACTGTAACTTTAATATGCCAGCATCTTTTGTAACTTATTTGATCTACAAAGACAGTATCCTTTTGACTCCATCCCATCTGTTGCTGTAAATTAGGGTCTGGGATAGGGCTAGATAGAATTAGGTCTGCACTTAGAACTTGAAGGGTAGTTGGACATGAAGTGTTCTGTGGAAGTAACCTTCCATTTCATGTTTTCCTTGTGTGTCACAGTTAATCCAGAGATGGTATAAAATGTTTTATTTTGGGTTTTATCATAACCTTTGCCTTTTTTATGTTTTATAGAAATAAAAATCTTCCTTCAATAGATGAAAATGAAAATACAAAAGAAAGAGAAGCAGGTAAGTGATCATGTTTCTTTTAAGTGGATGCATCTATTTGACACTTCTTAAACAAGAGGAGACACTGGCAGTGTTGCTTCATCTTTTAACTACTGGCATTTTCCCTCTTGTGTCTGTTTCCTATTCTTCTTGTAGTAACCTAGAGCTCTATTCTGAATGACTTAATGTATGGATTTTTCTTTTAGCTCTGGTCATCTCTGTATAGGAATAAGTGTAATGAAAACTGTAAACAGATATTGTTCAAAGTTAGCTCTGTAGAGGAGAAATGTTTCCTACCTTGGGACAGCTTTCTGAGTTTTTCTAAAAGGGAGATGTGACCAATTACTTCTAATTTATATGTTTATCATTTTGGATTTTTGATTACACTGTTTTGTTTTTTTTGTTTTTTTTTTTTGAGACAGAGTCTCACTCTTTTGCCCGGGCTAGAGTGAGTGCCATGGCGTCAGCCTAGCTCACAGCAACCTCAAACACCTGGGCTCAAGCGATCCTTCTGCTTCAGCCTCCCGAGTAGCTGGGACTACAGGCATGCACCACCATGCCCAGCTAATTTTTTCTATATATTTTTAGTTGTCCAATTAATTTCTTTCTATTTTTTTTAGTAGAGACGGGGGTCTCGCTCTTGCTCAGGCTGGTCTCGAACTCCTGAGCTCAAACAATCCGCCCGCCTCGGCCTCCCAGAGAGCTAGGATTACAGGCGTGAGCCACCGCGCCCGGCCCCGTGTTTTGTTTTTTAAGTGTCCGTAACACAGCATTGAGGAACTCGGAAATGGCACAGGCACTGTTGTTGAATTTTTGAACTGGAGAGAGATGGTTAAAAAAAAACACCAACCCAAAACTTTCAAAATGTTCTCATTCACTTGGCATGCATTTTTCTTACCAGAAGTATTGTTAGGTGGGTGAGTGTAAGAAGGAATAGGAACTTTGTACTTTCATATTGCTTATTTTTACATCATTAGCAGCTCACTTTCTTGTGAAGGTAATTAAATGCTATACTCATACATAAGCATTGCAACGCAGGGGGGAGAGCAGGAGTCCTACTAGTTTCCATGATTCAGAAGTTATACACATGTTTTTTTCCCTTGTTGACAAATTTCCTGGTTTGCCCCCACAGTTAGAGGTTTCAGAATTGTCTGTATTGGGTTTCTAATTAAGTGTTGAGACCCTGAAATTACTGTTTTATTTATTCTTTATTGAGCCAGAAGGATCTAATCATAACTTTTGAGTGATGACAACATAGCAACAGAGGCTGTAAAGCCATTCCTAGTGTTGTGCGAAGTACAAGCTTTAGAGTGTATCTATTCATCTATTCCTGGTACATAAAATTTAGCCTTACAAAAAGATTACATAGTTTTGTATTTTTGAAAATGTATACCATAAAAGAGGTTTAAAAAGTAGAGGTAATTTAAGAGAATGTTTGTAAATTATAGGGTGCTATTAGGAGAAGTAAAAGTCAATAAGTGCTTATTGAACACCTATTGATGTTGATGACATCTGTTCTCTTGTGGCGTGGGGCATGCTGGTACGTTGCCATCCGTCAGCGTGCTAGAAATGCTTTGACAGTAATAGCATAAGGTTTGCCAGAATTTGCTTTCAATGAATTAAAGCAGTTATTCTGCAGTAACATCGCTCTCA
>NW_012149485.1:1255209-1258743 GCF_000956105.1 Propithecus coquereli
TTAGTTGTCCAGCTAATTTCTTTCTATTTTTTTAGTAGAGATGGGGTCTCGCTCTTGCTCAGGCTGGTCTCGAACTCCTGAGCTCAAACGATCTGCCCGCCTCAGCCTCCCAGAGTGCTAGGATTACAGGTGTGAGCCACCGCACCCGGCCCAGCCTCATTTTTTTTTTATCACTTAAATGGGAGCAATCATACACGCCTCACATCATATAGATAAGGATTCATTGAAGTAATTGGTTATTCAGTATGTCAGTGGCAAGGAAATCTTAAACAAAAATCGCCATCAAATGTTTTCTTTTTTTCTTACCGTGATTCTAAGGTGTTAGAAGTAGCAACAAATAAAACATCTACTCTTTAAAAACCCTCATTCCTATTAATTCATTTTTCCTTTTCCCTGGAGGAAAATAACATGTAAATACATTCTGATCTTGATAATTCCTCATTTCTTTGTTCAAAATCTTAGCAAGGTAAATTAAACTGAGATGATATATTTTACCAGTTAGTCAAAACTCAGTAATGCATAGTCATGCTGATTAACCAGAAAGGATATGACAGGAGTGGTGTACCAAGAACAAAGGGTTTAGAGATTGACTTTGTATTGCCTAAAGAAGTGTTGCAAGAAAAATAGACTTTAATAAAATGTTTTAAAGTAAATCACTCAGGGGAGCTATAGACTTTTTATCTATATTAAAAAGTAACTAAACTGCTCCTAAGAAATATGTATATTTTAGTTTCTAAAATGACTAAGCAGTATTAGGCAGAAAAAGAATTAGCTAGAGAAATAAAATGTGAACTCTAATCATCGAGAACCCATATAACACTATTGATAAGTAGTACACCTGAAAATACTTCTTTGTAAGGAGACACATCCTAATGTTAGTGGTGACAAACCTGTGATGTAGGAATATTGATTTTCATTCATCTCAGTTCCTTGCTTGGTACTCAGAAAAGTATAGTATGAAGAATATTATGTGATATATGATATGATCTGCAGGTACTTGTAATATTAAGTGGTAAGAGGGTTTTGGATGTGTGTCCAGTGTAGAAAAGAGTTAATAAACAATGAATGCAATAGAAATACATAATATTTTAAGTAGAATTAAAACTTGGAGCTATGACCAAGAGGTAACCCAGACTTGTAGTTAACTGCAGGAGAACCTTGCTTCCTAACCCCATGACCAAGAGTTGGGTAAGCAGAGCCTTTATTCCTAGGTCCTCTAGAAAACATAAAGGTGGGGTGGGAAGATATGCTGTAGTACTCTCAAAGACCTTCAGGTTACTACACCATGTTTTCTTGCCTAGAATGAATAGGGATATAATTTATTCACTAAACAAATATTTGTTGAGTTTTTCAGCATTTATTCATCCAAGAAATACTTGAGTTCTACTTCGGGCCAGGTTTAGCAGTAACTAAAAAATTCTTTTTCTTAAGAAATTTAGAGTCTGGTTACAGAGAGACAGTTAAAGTAGGGGATGGCATATGCCTTAGAAGAGCCAGAGTTTTACTCTGTGGGTGGAATATGATGCTTTGGAATTAGAGAGTATGTGGTAGGAAATGTCAGCCCCACCAAAGAATTTGAGAGTGTTCTAAAAGAAGTGGTATCTTTTGTGGAGAGCCAGGTTTCAGGCAGGTTGCTTCAGAGGACTCAGGAAGAAAGCTTGGGAGGGAAGAGAATGATATATGAGTCGGTTTGGGAAGACATAGCACATGGTGGTAAGGGAGAAAGGAAAGGCCTGGAGTGGGGTCCTAAATTTTGAACGGTGACCAGAGGTGAAGTAGGATAAAGAAGCATGGTGGATTTAGCCGACCTCCAAATTCTCAAAAGAATTGGTCCCAGCTCTCCTAGGATGGGTGTGGGGAGTAGGGAGGTAAGGACTCAGATCTCTAGAAAGATGTTTACCACCAATATGGATCACTAAACCATGATCCACAATTCAAAATAGTGAAAAGAAGAAGAATAGCAAAGTTGGTGATATAATATGGATGAGTAAATAATTCAGTTCTGAGTTTTTCAGCTTCATCCCACAGAGGGCCTGCAAATCATCAGGGGTAACAATAGTCAGACCTTGAGTTTGGTAGTCATCGGAAGGCCTTTTCCAACATGTATAGAGTGGATAGTTAGTAAATTGTCCAGTAAAACCAAGATTCAAAACAGCCTTGCCCTAGAATCATGTTTTAAAAAGAAATTTGAGCATTAAATGCTTTCCCCTATCTTTTAACATACCTTAACAACTTTTTTCCCCATCATTCTAATTCATTTTATGTTCTGAAACATACACTCAAGGCCAGAATAAAGTGACTGGGACGGCAAAACAGCACTGACTCTTTTCATGTGAGATATAGTGGATGATGCTAAGACTGTGTAGCCCGAAGAAGTGAAGACTTAAGGGCATCACATGGAAGAGAAGTTAAATGTATCTGTTGCTGGACCTGTGGAGAGGAGTGGGCCACGTGGGGAGAGTTACAGGAGGATAGGCTTTAGATCCAAACAAGGAAGAAATCCTGAGAAGTTGAGCTGCCCAGCCGCGGCATGTGCCTTGTGAGCAGGAATCTCCCTGTCCTTAGAAGAGACTGGAAGTCTATTTATTAATACTTGACTGGGGGTAGATACAATGGTGTTAGCTTAAATTGTTCATTAAACTGTACAGATGTGTTTTATGTACTTTATGTATGTATATTTTACAATAAAAAGTTTTAATGGTCTAAAAAAAAATACTTGACTGTTAGAGAGCATGAGAGGGTAGTTTTGGGCTTGATGGCCTCAGAGGTCTGTCTTGACTAGAATCCTAGGGTTTGCCAGTGCATTTATTTATGGTATTTATAAGACCAAACTAAATGATGTGAAAATTGACACAGTTCTAACTAAAATATTATTAATACATAGTAATTGTATATTACATATTGGTTTTTTCAGCTCATGTTACTATTGTCATCAAATATATCACTAACATTTATGAGACAGATGCAAAACTATTATTTTTTTTTAACAGAAATAAGCTGCTAATTTTTCAGTTCTTTAAATAAAAAGAGGCTTTAAGTTTATTTACATGTAGAAAACATTGGCATCAAGAAGACTACTTAAACACATTGAGTAGCATCGCCTCCTCTTCTGTCTTGACCAAAGGAGTCGGGGAAGCCATGGTGGCCAAGCCGTTGGGGCAGCTTCAAAGTGGTGATGAAAGGTTTGGATCTGTGACATGTTTAGCTCATACACAAGTACACAAGTATTGCTGTGACTGTGGAGAATTGTCTTCTTCTACCTAACTTTGATTCACCCATGGGAAAACTAGCCCAAAGGGTTAGTGTATTCTGAAAAAAGCAGAAGTGTGACAGAAAATTCTTTCACTTTTTAATATAGTTGTAACTTTATCATTAACTCACCATCAGTCCCTCAGTCCATCTTTTTGCTAGTAGTGTGGTTTTAGATAAATTTTGTAAGTTTTCAAGAACTACATAATATTTAGATACCAAGAATCAAAAGTTCTCAACAAGGTGCTTTAAAAATAAAAACAGTTTTGGTGGGTTATTGACTTT
>NW_012149485.1:1258793-1260293 GCF_000956105.1 Propithecus coquereli
ATTTATAAAATTCTTATTTATAATGATCTGTGGATGGGTTCCTCCTAGAGGGAATAGTGAACTAAGTGGAAGGACATGAGCATCAACTATTTGGCATTTGGTTTCTTGAAGGGGAGGGGAGTGTGATTCATCTTGCCAGGATCTCTTTCCTTAGCTGATATTCCTGCGTCCCAGGTGCTTATATATTCAAAGGAACCCCAGGACCCCAATCAGTGTGGCTCAGGGAGGTGAGATAGAGAGAAACACCTCTGTCTTTTAGAAACAGGCTAACTCTGATGGGCTGGTTTTCCTTTTACATAATTGAAAGACAAGCTGGTAACTGGGGGATCTGAATTGAATCCCTGCTTTTCACTGGGACCCTGTGCAAAGAGGTTGGTTGGGACCAGCTACTCTTTCTCTCAAGTTTGCTCCAGGGAGCTTTAGTCAGATACAGGGTGACTTCAGGGATATGGTTATAGGGACTACCCTCTGTTCTATCCTCAATGGAGAGGTTGGTTTGGGGAAATAATTGACTCATCTGCTGCCAGTTCTTAAGAGGAAGAGCAGTGACTAAATACTGTCTGCACACTGGATTTCTGTCTGTTCTAGCTCTATAAAGAGTTGTCACCTGATAGGCAAACACTACAGAGAATGCAGTTCCATCTGCCAGGAATTTATCCTATGAATATACTTAGGTGTGTCAAACAGTATGTACAAGGGCTTTCATTGATGTTTTATTTATGATAGCAAAAATGGAGAAAACCTACACATCCATCAAAAAGGTTACTGTTTAAGTCATTGCACATGCACCTAGTGGAATATTATGCCACTGTTAAAAAGAACACATTACTGAAGAGAACCCCAAACCCACAAAACTATTATCATATGTGATATGTGAGCAGGTTTATAATTCTTAAAGCAATCTGTGTATTTAATTTTTAAAACATTCTTTAAGGTAAGCTTTTATTTAAATAAAAATATTCTATAGCAATTACCCCCAAATGAATTCTGGTTTCTTTCTTTTGAGATTTTACCGGTTCATATTGGTATGTCAGCCAGCTATTATGTAGCCTCAGTTTGATGGGTTTTTGTTTTAGACCTCACAATAATGTTGATGAACAAAACGGGATTTTTCATTTAAAAGTTAATATTAGATGTGATAGAGGAGTAGATTAACTAAGTGAGCCACTTTTAGGAAGAGTAGTTGATCCTGCTCCTTTTATAAATACTAGTGTTATACTATACTAATGACTGAACTGCAAGAAGTTGCAGAGCATGAAAATAGAAAATTACATTCACTTGGAAGCAGTATCTGTGCTCCAGATTGAGAGTTCATTGCCTGATAGAGAAGAGGCCCATGTTTTGGAATGAACTTGGCCTTTGATTATTGTTCAATAGCATAGGATTGAAACTCTTCACCCTACCACTTAGTTGCATAACTTTGGGTAAGTTCAGCCTCATTTTATTTATTTATTTATTTATTTTTTTGAGACAGAGTCTCGCTTTGTTGCCTGGACTAGA
>NW_012149485.1:1264498-1277134 GCF_000956105.1 Propithecus coquereli
TTCTGCTGCTGTCTGGGAATATACACTTGGCACGTTGCTTCATCTCTCTGAACTAATTATTTATCTGTAAGATGAGGGGCTACACTAGACAATTATCTGTGATTCCTGGGAGTGGAATTGCTGGAATATCATATACATACATGTTAAATTTTGTAAAGAACTGCTTGGCCTTTTCCCACAGTGGTTGTATACTCCATCACATTTTATGTTTCTAACCAAGTTTCATTATGGTCTGGTGGCCTAGCAGTCGTTACAGTCCCCTGGGGGTCATACAGTATTCAATGAAATGAATATTAGCTTTGGACAGTTGGGGAGTTCAAATCCAAGCACTTCCACTTGATAGCTATATGGCTTTGGGCATATCACTTAACATCACTACTCTTCCATTTCTCCATTTTCAAAATGGTCCTCTTTATGCTGACCTTGTAGGATTGTTACAAAGATTAGAGATCATGAAACATGCCTCATGTAATGCCTAGTATATCCATATGGTATGTGTTCAATAAATGTTAGCCGCTTCTGCTGTTAATGCCTAATGATTAAGTACCCCCTACTGTCACCTGCTTCCAGCTTCTTTGGAGAGCCTGTCCTTCAGAAAAGAGACCTGGACATGAGGTTGAAGAGAGGGTCTCACTCTGACCTACAGAGAACTGCCCTGGTAGAATTAGGTCTCTTATGTGTTACCTTTGAAAGCTTCTTTAATAAACAAACCTGTATGTCTTGCTTTTTTAGTCTGTCTACCCTTGCGTGCTAAGCAAAATCTTGTTGCCTGAGGGCCAAGTGTCCTGGCACAGAATTCAGTAATATCCCGAGGTTGGCTATGTACTCACAGGATCCGAGCTTTAACTGGATACTGTCACCCCACTGCTGGGTTTCTTTGCCTTGTGGTAAAAACCACATGACATAAAATTTAGCATCTTAGCCATTTTCTTGTATATGATTTTAAATTTCTTTTATGTCTACTTAGCTCCTCCTTTTCCTAAGCCATCTTAAGTACTTGATTGGTAATGAGGTGGTCAAACCGAATTGTTTTCCTATTTTTTTCAGTAGTGAGTCCTGCCAGAATGACCAGTTCCCTCAGGATTTAGGATTGTTTATTTGGCCAAACTGTATTTACAATAAAGATCAAAATAAATGTTTCTTTTCTTTCATCTTTCTCTCCTGGGATTCTCAGTGTTATGTTTGGGAGCATCAGACTGGGGAAGGGAACTAGAAAAAACAGAAGGAAAAATATGCAGCTGAATTTTCTAGTCTCCATCACTCCCAGGGTGGGCCAGGAAGTCTGAGCACAGATTGGGTAACCGGCACGCTGGAGGGAAACCATACCACCTGGGCAAGTGTCTGTGCCCTTTAGCACACGCCAGACTCTTGTTAGGAGAAAAGGCTCCTCACAAATGGTGCTGTTTCTAAGCCATCACCGCCGAAAACGATTGTAACCATCTTCCTAGAAAGCCTACTTGTCCCTCCCATGCTCTTCTTAAGTTCTTTGTTTCAGACCAAGGAGAGTGAGCTGTTCCCTGAAACTAGCACCTGCACAAGTACCTGATTATTGTCAAACTTAGTTTGGTTATGAAATGGCAGATATTTTTTATAACACCAGACCTGAAAGAATGAGATGTAACTTCTGCTTCCAAAAGGATATTTCCTTTAAAGCAGTCACCTTGAGAGGCTGTACTTTTATTTGACAGTACTCAAAAACAGCTTTGAAACTTCCTTTTTAGGGCTGCCTTCAGCACCTGTGACACATCCTTTCTAATGGCCCCTATCACAATAAAGCTTCTTTCTATATGGGTAGTTTGGGTTTTTGCATATGGCCAAAGGCTGTTTGGTGCTCGATCTGGTAACTAAGCTAGATGATCATATAGAACATCACCATTTCCAGTTAAAATTTTTTAGTTGAATGATCCTGATTTTTTTCTTGTTGAGAATCACCCAGGCTGAAAGTTGATGCCGCTTGATGATAGGTGAGGACAAAGATTTGGGGAGGTAAAGCAGCACACCACTGAATTTGACACTGCCTCCTTATCACCCCCAGTGATGCCACTTTAATTCATGATCAAGGTCTCAGAACACATTTGAACAGTAACTTTGGTGTATTAACACAATAGAGGCCATTCTGGGTCAGAACAGTGTGCCTAGGATTTTGTGTCTGCTAGTGGCATCTAGAGGTATTTTGTAGGAGACTATTGTAGTTTCTTGTTTTAGACATGAAACTTCAAAGGTGTTTCAGATTTCTCCATATAATGTAGAAACCCTTCAGGTTTTTATGTACTAATTTTTAAATATAGTTTGCTCACAATACTTTGGTACAGCTCCGCAAGGGCAAAGGCCATGTGTGTCCCCTGGCCTAGCACAGTTGGAGTGAACATATGGTAGGACTCAGTAAATATTTGTTGAACAAATCTATGCATTCAAACTGAATAATACTCTTGTATGAAGGATGCATTAGAAGGGTAATATGCTTGTTTCTCTTTCTCTTACAGTTGTCAAATTTAAAAGTTCTGAATCACTCTCCAATGTCTGATGCCTCTGTCAATTTTGACTACAAATCCCCATCACCGTTTGACTGCAGCACTGATCAGGAAGACAAGATTGAAGATGTTGCTAGTCACTGTCTGTCCCAGAAGGACCTGTACACCACTGAAGAGGATGCTGCTACCCTTTTTCCTAGGAAAATGACCTCCCATAATGGGATGGAGGACAGTGGAGGAGGAGGTACTGGAGTGAAGAAAAAACGGAAGAAAAAGGAGCCAGGAGAGCAAGAGGGTGCAGCAAAGGGAAGCAAGGACAGGGAGCCCAAGCCAAAGAGGAAGCGAGAACCGAAAGAGCCAAAGGAACCCAGGAAGGCTAAGGAGCCGAAAAAGGCCAAGGAGCCCAAGGAGCCGAAACAGAAGGATGGAGCAAAGAAGGCACGGAAGCCCCGGGAGGCCTCGGGAACCAAGGAGGCCAAAGAAAAGAGAAGCTGTGCTGACTCTGCAGCCAGGACGAAGTCCAAGAAGGCCAGGTGCGTTCCTTTCTCCCTGCTCTGAGCACTTGCCTGGGCCTGTGCAGAACGATTTGCCTTTTGTATTAGCCCAGGCCCCTGGACATAACCTCACTGCCCTCCTGTGGACCTCAGCTGCATACCTCACTTACAGGATGGGGAGCAGGGATAACCACTTGGTTCTAATACAAGGGGCTGTCCTTGGAGGTTGCTGTTTTTTAATTGCATTCCTGGAGTCGTGGTGTTCAAAAACAACATTTTTGGTTTTAGGATACTCCAAGAGTTAATTCCCCATCCCCTATAGACCCCAACCATCCTTTTTGGCCTGTATACTTAGTACTTGGCATTCTTTAGTTGGTGGTTGGTTTCCTGCCTTGTGTAGATGTACCCCTTAAATCTGATGTTTATGTGCTCTTCGTGTTCGTAGCTTTCAGCCAGAAGTGAACCACTTTTCTCACCTCCTCATGAGAGAAAGATAACTTTAATTAATATTGACCATACAATTTCTTGCCATTCCTTTCAGACTAAGAAGAATTAAAATGGTAACAGGGAACAGGGTATAAGGGAAGGGACATTCTGGGTCTGATACAGCAATGGCAGCAATTTTTAGAATAGCAGCAGTGAGAGTGATAGAGGAGCAGCTACGAGGAGGGTGCACAGTCATGGCAATCAGTGGTGCAGGCAGCCTGGGAGAGCCATGGGTATGTGCAGAGTTCCAGACAGACAAGGACTGGCTAGCTTCCCCTAGGCTACAAGCTCTGAGTGCACGACCATTCCTGATCTTTTTCTCTAGTTCATTGTCTAGCACAATGCCTGACACATCAACGGGTGCTTGGGAAATATTGAGTAAATGAGACCAGAGGAGACCACAGTGACTTGTAGAGAATCAGAGAGCATAAATATAGATTCATTGCAGAGTGGGTGACATGCAGGGCCTGGCTATAGGTCCTGTCAGGATAGCAAATGCATTCCTTATGCAGTGAATTTAGTATCTGTCATCTATATACAGATAGAATGATTTCATTTTATCTCTAATTTCTTCACGCAGAACATTATATTTAAACTTTTTGAGGAAATACCAAACAAATATATGACCCCTATCTTAATAGAGTTACATTTCTAAAATCTCAGTGCAGAGGCGGGATATTTATATCTGTGTCTATCTATGTATGTGTATATATCATATCAGACCATAAAAATGTAGAGATTGATGTGAATGCTAACAGAACAGAAAGTAATGAGGCCATCAGACCTGTGCTGCGCCAGACACGAAGGAGGTAAATTTTAAAGAGAGAAAGCATTTTAAGTGGTGGGTGCTACAACTTGGAGTTTACTAAATGGTTCAGTTCTTTTTCGGGACAGTTTGTTGGGACCAGATGGATAATTTCCTAATCCAAGTTAAAATTTTGCCTCATAGTGTTTACTCCCTTCTACCTGGCAAGGGATTTCATCTTTTGTCTATCGAAGAGGCTTGGGTGAGAGCCTAGGAATATAGTTTACAGAGAATGCTCATAAAATACTGTATAGAAGATCAAGAAAGGTAGGCAAAAATCAGAATTCTGACAAATGAAAACCTTACAGGATTTGTTTCTCAGCAAACCTAGTGAGTATACTCTGATGTCCAACGTGTGGATGGGGTAGCAGAGTGACTCTTTGGCTTCTGCCAATAATTTTCTATCTCCATATTACTTTGGAGAAAGTTGAAATAGTTCTTTAGGTTAATAGCTTATATGAAGGAAAAGGATCAGACATGAGCTAGTGGGGTGACCTTTTTTGGTTATTACAGAGAATAGTGAATAGAGAGGAATGAGGATAGCGTTTGAGAATTTGGGGTAATTAGAGGAGGGTTTTATAGTCTAAGAAGGAGTCTGTTTTGTGTAGAGGGCAGTAGAAAGCCACAGGTATCTGAGCTCACTAAACTCCTGGTCTCTGACACTTACAGTTTTATCAACACCTCCTTTTTTAAGGAATTCATATTTACATTGTGTTGAGTATGAAACACAGTGATGAGTGTACAGACATTGCATAAATTCTGTTTGTGGATGAGGAAACATTTCACAAAACAAGGTTGGGTATCAGATGTATAGGCAAACTCAGGATTCTGACTAATAAAAAACTTACAGGCTTTGTTATATATATGTAGCAATAATTAAAGGAACTTAATTTTGATCTCATTAGGCTGTGTAAAATATAAGTGATGAGGGAAGTGCTTGGTAGTGTTTTCAAGGGCTGCTGCTAACTTAGAAGACAGCAGAACCTCCTGGTTTAGAAATCTAGGAGACACCCTTTGAGAGGAGGCTGACAGATAGATGGAGGTGGTCATCTCTTTATGCGGGCAAGTTATATGGGGCTTTCTCAATTTTTATTTTGGGGCTGTATGATACTGATCTGTGACATATTGGAATTCTTCTGTGTAGTCCCGATAGGGTTCTGGACTGGTGAGCCTTTGATTTTCTTCTCTTTCACACCTTTATACAATTATTTTGGTCCCTTTGATTAATGATCCCAGTGGTCAGCAAAAGCAGGTTTTTTGTTTTTTTAAGAGATAGGGTCTTATGCTATGCCCAGGCTGAAATACAGTGGCACAATCATAGCTCAGTACAACTTCAAACTCCTGGGTTCAAGTGATCCTCTCACCTCAGCCTCCTGAGTAGCTGGGACTCCAGGTACAGACCACCATGCCTGGTTAATTTTTTATTTTTTGTAGAGACAAGGTCTCACTATGTTGCCCAGGCTGGTCTTGAACTCCTGGCCTCAAGCAATCTTCCTGCCTTGGCCTCCTGAAGTCCTGGGATTACAGGCATGAGCCACTGTGCCCAGCCCAGAAGCAGTTTTGGATATGAAAGGACATTAATTGATTAAAAAAAAATACATTAGTAATTAAGTCTTAATTTTTTGTGCTCTTTCATTTACTCTTGCACATTGGCTCATGTTTTGATTTGAGCAGCTATTGATTAGACACTAGATAATACTTGATGGTTATAAATGATTCACTGAATGCTTGGATTGCTATAGGAGTTCTACAACTGATTTACAGGCTTCCGGCCCTTTTCTCCTTCAGTCCGTCTTGCCAGCTGCCACCTGGGTAGTCTTTCTGAAACACTGCTATTAACTTATTTATTTTAGCAGTCAGTGCTGATGGTGGTAAATCAAATCCCCTTTCCCTCCCTCTCAATTCTAAATAAGTTGGGAAATAGTCAACAGCGATGGACATACAGTTATCAGCTTCATTATTGGTAGACTGCATGGAAGAACTTTCTTTGGCTTGTGGCCAGCATCAGACTCCTCGTTGCTCCCTCAGTTGAGTTCATCAGAACTACAGGCAGTCTCTGAAGCAGAGGCGGGGATGCTGGGCCATGTATGTGCCATTCCTTTTCCCAGTCTTGCCAGTCAGGTTATGTCCTTAATTAGAGACGTGAGGTGAGTTTGAAGAAGGGCAGAAAATATATTTCCAGTATTGGTCCCTCTTTGGAAATAAAACATGCTTTTCCTTCTAAAAACATGGGGTCAGGGAAATGGGATTCCCTCTAACAATTTATACCTGCTTAGAAACTTCTGATTTTTCCTGTGGCTTCCAGGACAAAGTCCAGAGTCCTTTCTCTGTTATTCAAACTCTTTCGGGTCTCCCCTCTCTCTGCCTTTCCATCTCTGGCAACAGACCTGGCCAGCTAGATTCATCCCATTGTCCCTTAAAAGTACTTAATTCCTTTCTCCTTTGGATTGCTCTTACTGTTTCTCCCAGCCCTTATGCCCTTTGTCCTCCTCGTGTCCCTGATCTTTCCCATTCTTTGAATCTGAGTGCAAGTCCAGTTCCTCCACAGAGCTTCCCCAAACCAGTATGCCTTTGTGTCCCCTCTGAACCTCTGAGGCACTTGGAGCCTCACTTTTCATTATAAATCATACTTTTGACCTGCAAAGGCTAAAAGAGGTCTAGTTCAACCCTGTTGTGCTGCAGCCAGGGAATTGTCTGTCCTTTCACTGGGGTGTGTTAAAAACTCAGGCCTCCTGATTTTTGCCTCTGCAACAGGCTGCCTCTCAGCCATTGACCATGGTTTTCCTACTTGTCTTCTCAACAAAAGTTAAGTGCCCATGATCAGGACCACCATGCCTTGTGTCTCTTGTGTCCCTGGAGGCCAGTCACCAGAGGGGTTTGTCAGATTCACACATGATATTTTATATATGTAACTTAATTGTATTCCAAGAACAAATGGATAGAATTCTCCCTGAAAATAAGACCTATATAAGATATAATCACTCTCATTGTTAAATAACAGTAGGTGGTATGTTCATTCTATAAATAAATGAAAGTTTACAAAGTAACTTATCCAAGCCACAAAACTAATGAGCAGCATTGTCAGGATTTGCCTTCAGGTTCACCTGGCTGTAAGATCTGCTCGCTGCCACCCCTCAGCTTCGTGTCTCTTTTTGCCTTGCTGGGGAAGGTCAGCAATGGACACGAGGAGATTCTAGTGTTACAGAAATTGTTTTTTGGGGGGTTTTTTGTTTGTTTTAAGAAATAGGATCTCGCTCTGTTGCCCAGCCTGTGCAGCGGCATGATCATAGCTCACTGTAGCCTTGACCTCCTGGGCTCAAGCAGTCTTCCTGTCTCAGCCTCCCAAGTAACTGGGACCATAGGTGTGTACCACCAAGCTTGACTAATTTTTAAAATTTTTTTGCAGAGATGGTTTCTCACTGTTGTGCAGGCTGGTCTCTAACTTCTGGTCTCAAGTGGTCTTCCTGCCTTGGCCTCCCAAAGTGCTGGGATTACAGGCCTTAGCCACCACGCCTGGCCCTGATTCTTTATTTGTAGTAAATGACCCCCTTTGTATAGAATTTCAGTTTGCTTACTCCATAGTATCCTTTCAATGACTATAATGGCTTCAACTTTCTCCTTTGCTGTTCCTCTTTGCATTTGAGAGGCAGCAAACAGGTATTGAAAATGTCTCCTCTCCTAAGCTTATAGGTAGAGTCTAGCAAATTTTCCAACGATGATAATAATTAATAGTGATGAGTATTCATTTAGTGCTTAGGAAATAAAAGCCTAAAACTCTCAAGTAGGAAAAGTTTTAATTGAAACTACTCTGTCTTCCTTTCCTTCCAAATTATTTTTATTTTTATTTATTTATTTTCTTTAGAGACAGGGTCTCTCTATGTTGCCCAGGCTGGACTTGAACACCCTGGTTCAAGCGATCCTCCTTCCTCAGCCTCTGGGGTAGCTGGGATTACAGGCACACACCACTGTGCCCAGCTCCAAATTATTTTTGAGGATGAGTTTTGTTCATCCCTTTATTGTATAAAACTTAAGCAAGAAAGGTCCTTTAGGGCCGGGCGCGGTGGCTCACGCCTGTAATCCTAGCTCTCTGGGAGGCCGAGGCGGGCGGATTGTTTGACCTCAGGAGTTCAAGACCAGCCTGAGCAAGAGCGAGACACCGTCTCTACTAAAAATAGAAAGAAATTAATTGGATGACTAAAAATATAGAAAAAATTAGCCGGGCATGGTGGCACATGCCTGTAGTCCCAGCTACTTGGGAGGCTGAGGCAGGAGGATCGCTTGAGCCCAGGAGTTTGAGGTTGCTGTGAGCTAGGCTGACGCCACGGCACTCTAGCCTGGGCAACAGAGTGAGACTCCGCCTCAAAAAAAAAAAAAAAAAAAAAAGAAAGGTCCTTTAGGAACCCAAGTTAGGCTCTGTCATTTCCCTAACTCTGAAATTAAAATTTCACTTAGTATAGCTCATGTGCTTTTACTATTTTTTAATTATAGTACCTTTTCCAAAGAGGATGGGAGCCACTCGCATAAGAAGACATTCACAGGTGTACTTTTGTATACATACAAACATATACACGTACCTATACATAAATAGACACACACTGCCAGTATAGCTGAAGCAGGGGATCAGAAAGGTAGGTGTAGGAACATGTAGGAAACTCAGTTTTTACCAGCTGAGAAAGAAATTTCTCACTTAGGGAACTATCTTTGTTCATTTTATGTTGCTGTAACAGAACACCACAGACTGGGTAATTTACAATGAACAGAAATTTATTTGGCTCATGGTTCTTGGAGCTGGGAAGTCCAAGAGCATGGCGCTGGCATCTGGAGAAGGCCTTTGTGCTACTCATCAACCTGTGGCCAAAGGCAGAAGGGCAAGAGAGGGTGAGAGCCAGGGAACAAGAGGGGGCCACTCTCAAGATAACTAACCCACTCCTGTGATAACACGAACCCATTCATGAGGGCAGAGCCCTTATGACCTAATCACTTCTTATTAGGCCCCACCTCCCAACATTGTTCTATTGGGAATTAAGTTTCCAACACAGGAACTTTTAGGAACACTTTCAACCATAGCAGGAATATTATGTGATGTAATGGATACTGTCCTCAACAATAGTTTTTTGCATCTAATGCTTTTGTATGCCTGTGAATTTAATATTTTTCTTTCTTGAAATAGCCTGTCATAAAAGTCAGCTTCGTGGCATTAGAGCACAGCTTGGTGAGCAGCAAAGATGGATGATCATTTTGGTTGTATAGGAGGCCTTCTGATGCTTTTACTCAATACCTAGGGAGTGAGTACCTGAGGAATAGGTTGAGCCCTTTAGGTTATCCTCTCTTACAGAGGGAGCCCAGCATTTTTACCAAGCCGGAGGTTAATTTTGAAAGCTAAGGTCTTGAGTTTTTGGTGTTCATGTTGCTGGTGAGGGCAGAGCATAAGCTTTGGAATTTCCACATGTCAGAATGGTTTATATTCTCTCTTGAAAGTCAAGAAACTAATCAGTGTGCTTTACTGGCCCAAGTCAGGGGCATCTGTCTGGATCTCTGGTTCTCAGACTTTGCTGGGCCTAGGGAATTACCTGGGCAGCTTGTTAGAAAAGTAGATTCCCTGACTACATCCCCAAAGAGGATGATTTATTGGGTCTGGGGTTGAGCCCAGGAATCTACAGTTCAGAATTCTCCCAGATAACTAAAGTATAGTTGGTTCTTGATCATCCTTTGAGAAACATGGATCTCAGATGAAAGATCACAGGAAAAATGGAGCCTATTTAAGTTTTTCTATTTAACATCTACTAGGAATGAAAAACCAAAAAGAAGAAAAGAAATGGATGGTGTGATCAGCTCAAGTTTCAGCCTGTCATCCCCATTTGTTTGGTTTGTTAACCCAGAGCAGATTTTTCTCCCAAATCTAATAAGCTTAGTAACCTTCTGGAAGAAAGAGTTTACCTTTTCTTGTTTTCTTCTTTGGTGGTTGCTTCTGGAAAGTGTTAAACCCCAGGCCTTCTGATTATATAACCACTTGAACTGTGTGATTGTTACTGAGTCAGCTGATAACTGTGATGCAAGAAGAGTAGTAACATTCAGCTAGCTCTCCTCACAAGCACTGATAGCTATTTCTCACTATCTGAAGGTCAAATCACCCATCTTCATGTAGAGTATGTTCATTGAGGCTTGTTTTAGGCTCAAGAGATTCCATTGGCAGGGTTCTTTCTATTGGGAGACTTGTTTTTACATTCTGACCATTTATTAGAATAAAGAAGACAAATATAAAGATGTACGTGAGTTCTGAGTAGAGATCCTGTGCTTGGACTTCATGTTATGTGAGGAAGAAATCTAAATAATAATGGCAGAGACTCACCTCTGAAGCTTTGGACTGAATCTCCATTTCTGTTTTTTCAAGAGTACTGGGAGTGCTTACTCTGTAATCCCCAGGGCTTAAGGTAGGGTCTGGTACATAGTGGACCTTTACCAAATCTGTAAGGAAACAGTCTATTATTGTTATTACTAAATAATAATGCTTGATAAATGTCTGCTAATTTATTTATCCAGTGTATTTTTAGTGCCTCCTGTGTGTCTTGCTTTGTTTATGAGTATTTTTATTGGGAATGAAATAGTGAAGGAAGGAAGGTGTCACAGAAGTATTTTCTATGAGCCCTGTCATTTAGGAGCTTGCACAAGTTAGAGAAACTGCCTTGCAAGTGTTTAAGAAATAGGCAAAAATACAAACAAATGAAGAACCTCATATAACTGCATACAGAATAGCTGAAAAGATTTACAAGATAAAAGAGTGTTTCATTTCTGGTCTGGGAAGTCCCTTGGAAGAGATGAGTGTTGAGCCAGGTATTAAAGAAATTAATAGATGAGAAAAGACTTAAAGCAAAAAGACCAAAAACCATTTAAACAGATGTTCTTTTGGTGGGGGCGCTTCCAGTTTGAGGATGGTAGACCCAACAAACTTTTATTTTCCCTTCTTCTCCAAATCCTATTGAAATGACAGGAAGAACAGAGGGGAATAAATTCTTCGAAGGTCAGAGATGTTACTGAGTTTCTGGATGAGGAAGGCCATTGGTCTCATACTGGTGGATAAATGCTATGGAGGAAGTCCCAGCTCTGAGCACATGCAGAAGCTATGTTTGTAGCAGAGGTAGAAGTACTTCCTCCTCACAGTGGAGCTGGCAGCTCTGGAGGAGTGTTTGGAGGCAGGTCAGAAATGAGGTGGCTGATTAAGGGACTGTCTGCAGAGTGGCTGTGTGGTTTGTCAACTCCAGGCTGAAATCAGGCAGTAACTCTAAGATATTGAGCAGTTTTCCCTGGAGAAGGGGCTAGGGCTCCAAGGAGGGACTGACATTCACAACAAGGTGGCATAGGGGTACTAACTTCTCCCCCTTTCCCTACCCATACCCTAAACATGGGGAGAGGGCAGCCACTTGACAAGTGTGCAGAGTCCTAGACCCGGCCTCCTAGTCAAGGGTAAGGCTTGTGGGGAAAGCAGCTTACTCAGTAGCAGAGGATGGCCTCACCAGCCACCTGTATTTTCAACCTAGTTCATTTTCAATAGGAACAATCTACCAAAGAGCACAAGACCGTAGAGGAAAAGAAGCAGCATAAAGTAGGAAAAAGAAGAATGAACAGAACAACTGTCCTCAGAAGAAACAATTCAAGGAAAAGAACTTGTACAGATTTTAAGATAGCATCCTCAGATTCAAGATGATATTTTGTCTGTAAATCAAGAATTGGTTATGGGCTGGGCACGGTGGCTCACGCCTGTAATCCTAGCACTCTGGGAGGCCGAGGCGGGAGGATTGCCTGAGCTCAGGAATTCGAGACCAGCCTGAGCAAGAGCGAGACCCCGTCTCTACCAAAAAAAGAAATAAAATAAATTAGCTGGGACAACTAAAAATATATATAGAAAAAATTAGCGGGGCATGGTGGAACATGCCTGTAGTCCCAGCTACTTGGGAGGCTGAGTCAGAAGGATCGCTTGAGCCCAGGAATTTGAGGTTGCTGTGAGCCAGGCTGACGCCACGGCTCTCTAGCCCGGGCAACAGAGTGAGACTCTGTCTCAAAAAATAAAAATAAAATAAAAAGAAAAAAAAGAATTGATTATGAAAAAAGAGCAATCAAAGAACAAAGAATTAATGAAAATTTGAGACATAGTTGCCTAAATAAAAGAATTCAACAAAAATATTGAGTAGGGGCAGGAATATAAGATCTAAATTCATCAGTTTTCATATCAAGATGTCAGTAGTCATTGCTTAATGTTTTTTTTTTTCTGAGACAGAGTCTCACTCTGTTGCCCTGGCTAGAGTGAGTGCTGTGGCGTCAGCCTAGCTCACAGCAACCTCAAACTCCTGGGCTCAAACGATCCTTCTGCCTCAGCCTCCTGAGT
>NW_012149485.1:1277184-1278137 GCF_000956105.1 Propithecus coquereli
CTCACTTTTCTCATCTGGAATACAAGGATTATTTGCTGTGGCTCCCTCATGGGATTGTGGTTATACTAATTAAATGAGACATGGAATTCGTAAGTGACCTAGGAGGAAAGAGATTCATTTCGTACCCACTCCTATGAAATTTTTTTTGAAGGAAAGACTCCCGAGTTGGCCTGGCTGGGTCATCTGCCGGCCACTTAATGTTAATAAATAACGAACTAGAGGCATGAACAAATTTGTTAGTTAGTGATGTATCAGTCAAACGCGATTCTCTCTGAGAAGTGAGATTTGGTGCACTAAGGACAACTTGTACTTTTCATTTGAAACCCTTCTACACTTTCTGAATTTTTATTTTCATTTGCTTGTATTACTTTTAATAAGATTACTTGATAAAACTCTGCTTTGTCACTTACAAGGACGTAATCTTTTTGTTTCATTTTTTACTAGTGTAATATCATAAACCTGTCATAATCTCTCTTCCTTTTTTTTCTTTTTAAAATAAATAATCTCTGTTTCGATGATGCTTGGTTAAATACAGTTAAAGGTGCTTGGTTTATACAGTTAAAGGGACTGAGGGACAGGGTAGCTTTGGTTCACATTTTGTCTGCAGTGGACAATGTCTGCACCAAAATAATTAGTTTTTTGTGTGTTTTTTCATTTAACCAGTGTCTTTAAAATCTTTACCAACTCAGTTCTCTACATAGACTGAACTAATAGGAGTATTATGTAAAAGTTGATTTAAGTGTGAAACAAACTTTTTCAGGGTAGTATCTATGTTTTTAGTATTGCACTCCTGGGAAGAGGATCAAAGTCTATAGGAAGGCCAGTGATGGAAATGTCTCTGAAGGAATATTCCTAGAATGGAGTAGTGGTTCCTGGGCTGGACTTCTCAGACTCTGCTTGTCTTTGGAGGCAGTAGTTGAGATCATGAGCTATTTCCAGTGGCTGTGGTAGTG
>NW_012149485.1:1279262-1461793 GCF_000956105.1 Propithecus coquereli
CATGGTGGTGCATGCCTGTAGTCCCAGCTACTTGGGAGGCTGAGGCAGTAGGATCGCTTGAGCCCAGGAATTTGAGGTTGCTGTGAGCTGATGCCATGGCACTCAAGCTGGGGCAACAGAGTGACACTCTGTCTTAAAAAAAAAAAAGGCCCTTTGAGTCTTTATGTCTTCCTTTTTTTCTCCTTTCTTGCAAGTTAGTTTATTCTAACTCTGAAAGCTAGAAAAGAGAATTATGGAAATGAGATTGCTTTAGTCCAATCTCAAGTGCCAATAAATGGTGGCCTTTGTATTATTCAGAACTCTCTTTGTTACAAGTGATATAAACCCAACTTAAATTAGCTTAAGTTAGAAAAAAATAATAATAAGGGTGTTCACTGGCTTAAGGAATCAGAACCAGAAGGTTTAGTTGAGGTTTAGCTAAGACTAAGGCTCTTGGTCTCCAACCCCTCCCTGTACCTCTCTGGGTGTCAGCTCCATTCTTTATAAATGCTTTTTTCTTGAAGCTGGAATCATGGCTTCCTGCAGCTGTGGGCTCACAGCTTAGCAACTTCATGACCTAGGAGGAAAGAGATTCATTTCGTACCCACTCCTGTGAAATTTTTTTTGAAGGAAAGACTCCCGAGTTGGCCTGGCTGGGTCATGTGTCCATTCCTGGACCAGTCACTGCGATAAAAGGAATAGGATCCCATAGGCCAGCCTGATCTTTTGCCCACTCTTGTATTGTGGGGATCAATACTGGTTATCAGGAAAAAGATGCTAAACAAACACGGTATTCACTTCAGCAGTGAATGTCAAAAATGTCAAAAAAAGTTATTTTTTTAAGTTTATATATATATATATATATATATATATATATATATATATATGCATACATGTATACTAGAACTTATTTCAGTGAAGACCTATTATATATATGTTTTTCCTGAACCGTCTGCAACTAAATTGCATACTTCAGGCCTTTTGGTCCCTAAATACTCCAGTGTGTCTTTCCTAAAAGGCCATATTCTTAAATAATCATTGTCTCGTTTTTCTTTTTGCTCCCTTGTAACTAATAAGAAATCTATAGGGAGGCACTTTAAGGTCATGTGTATATCCTGCTCCTCTTCAAATTGTTCTCCCTAGGTTCAGCATCCCTTGATGATTCTGGACTGTACCCACCTTTTCTATAGTGGTTACAAAATGATTTTCTCTGTTGCTTCCTCTACATTTAACATTTGAGTTCTGTAGTAAACAAGAGCTCTCCCTTCTCCCTCATTATCTGTCATTTGTATGGATTCCTGTTGTTCTCAGTGACCTGTAATTCTTTGCTGTCCTCAATTATTAATACTTTGGTGCTCAGATGATCTCAGTTTTGGGTGAGAGCTTTTTAGGCTGACTCCTGTGTTGTTTTGGCATGCCCTCTTCATTTTCTTCAGGCACGCTTTTATTTTCTGTCATAACAAGATGTTTCAGGCTCATCTTCTATCTTCCCTACTTTAGCCTTGGAGTCAGCCATTTCTCTGCGGAGCTTTAGTATTAGACATCAAGATCTAGTGCTAGGTGTACACATTGCTAATGGAGCAATCTTTGCTCTTAGGCCCTTTTAGTTGTCAAAACTAAGGAGGGAAATGTACACACGCGTGCACATACTGATATATGTGCACATGGATATATCTATATACATATATTCATATATATGTATACACATACACACCTATTTTCATACATACTGTAGAACTCCTGAGTTCCCTTCTACCCTGTTGCTTCTTCCACCCCTTCCAGATAATCATTGTTTTTTGGTTTATCCTTCCTGTGTCTCTTTTTATAATGATAAGTAGGTATGTACATGTTTTCTTATTTTCCCTTTATTCTTACACAAAAGGTCAGAAATTGCACTTTGCTTTTTTTCACTTAACATATCTTAGAAATCATTCCATATCACTTTGTAGAATTCTTTCTTAATTGTTTTTACAGCTATGTAATACCCCATCATATGTATCCTAATTTACTCAGTGACTTATGTTTAGATAATTAGGTAGTTTTCATTATTTTGCAACTGCCAAAAAATGTTGCAATGAATAACCTCATGCATATATGTTTATATATTGTTGGAGGTGTATTTTTAGATTAACTTCCTTTAAGTAGAATTGCTGAGTCAAAAGTTACATGCATATGTAGTTTTGTTAGTAGATACTATTTAGCCACTATTTTTGAAGAACCTGGAACTTCAAGGAGCAAACAAGCATTCATAGGCCAAATCCATCTATAGGTATAGGAATTTGGAGATTAAAATATCTTCATTTGATAAAACTCTCAAGCATAAGGTTTTTGAAAGTTATTCTAAAGAAGGGAAAGATACATTTTATCTAGTCGTCCTGGAGGATAGATTCAGGTGATATTTCCTTGATATCCTATTTGAAAATCCCATTTGTAAGCTTACAAGGAAGGTTTTTCTCGTGATATGTGTCTTTATCAGAAGAGCTCCAGGAAGAATTTTGGAAGTCAAATCAATTCTCTTACCAAAGGTAACTTCCAGATAATCACTTTGAAGATTTCACAGGTAGAGTATCTTCTTATTTATCCCTAAATAAGGGAGCAGGTTCAGTAGGCATTTTCATATTTTACTGACATATATTTGAGAAAGTATTCTCCCCAGCCCACCCCAGCCCCAGCTTCTGGCTAGGAATATCTAGTAGTGCCTCAGGTTTGACTTTGACAGTGCCTCACCATGATTCCGCCTTCCTTTCAACATTTAATGTGTTTCTGACCGTGCACACAAGTCTCATAGTAAAGTGTCATATTTTGAGGAGGTTCTATTCCTTAATTACGGTTTGGGCTTTGTTTAGCTTTGAGTATGATGTTCCACAGTGAAGCACGTGTTTCCAGCATGCAACATAAATATAGACAAAGTCTTCTGATATAATGAAGTGACACTTAGTAAATAGATAAAATTGATTTCAAATGTTAGGATTTTACAGAAGATTCAATGGACCTCTGAGCATGTGATTATTATGGTGATAATATCACTTTTCTTTAAATTTGTATCAAAAAAGTTAGCATACACCTTTTACTTAAGAGTTCTATTAAAAAAAACTGTCAACATCTATGGATTTGTGAAATTTTTTCTATATTTGGGTCATTGGAATGTTTTTGTTGCTTATTCTTCTAGTCATTATTTTGAGATTCAAATAACATTAAAGGAGATTTGAAGTTTTTACTTTATCAGAAGGGAGACTGGGGTTTTAAAAAGAAGAGTCAGGAAACAGTATTTGGTATAAAAAAAGCAGTATCCTGACCCAGCTCACCTGAGTGTCAGCCTCTGCTCTGCTGCTGACTTGGGGACCTTTACTGCCTTTAAACCTCACTTTTCTCATCTGGAATACAAGAATTATTTGCTGTGGCTCCCTCATGGGATTGTGGTTATACTAATTAAATGAGACATGGAATTCGTAAGTAACTCGAAGAATATAAATTGCTATACAACTTTCTTAATGAGAAGCCATATAATGTGAGATAAATATTCATATGAACATTTAGTGTCTTTTTAAACTGTATTACCTGAGTCTCCTCTTCTGAACCGATAAGAAGTGGAAGAACTTTTGCTTTTTTCCCTCTGCTTGAGAATACAAGTCCCTTGTTAAAGTCTGTAATCCTCTAAAGTGGCAGGAACCCTTGAGTTTCACTTCCTTGGGTTGGATCAAAATAGTTTTTATCATTAACTTTCCTGGTATTTGGGCAAGCCAGTCTTCGGTCTGTGGCATCAAAGGTGGGTGGAGTTTGTGCTGACCTGGTTGGGGAATCTGTGAGAGATGAAGGGTATTCAAGAGAGAAGCAGGCTTAGTTAGCAGTCAGCACTGCTTGGTATGTGTGCTGGGTTGCCCTTCTCTGAACAAGGCTATCTGATTTCCCTGTCTTTCCCTACGCCTTCCACTTACTGTCTTGAAGGGAAATACCCATAGTATTAGTTCTTTCCTCTTCCTCTGTGTTCTGTCACTTGCCACAACTTCCTGGTTCTACTCCTACTGGGCCTTCCAAAGCATTTTCACCCTTGAGTTCTTGCTGGTTGTGTCCAGCTTAGGCCTTTAGTGCCTGTCGCTTGGACTTGCCATCATGGCCCTCTTTGCTCGCAGTGAAGCCTGAACTCTCTGGCCTGGTGTACCCTTGATTTTTCTTTTCAGCTCCATCATGTGGTGCTTCTGTTCAGTTGCCCCGTCATCCAGCCACACAACTATCTTTTACTAAATGGATCTAGAACACTGCTCCATTCCCTGAGAGTGTCATGGTTATTAAGAGCACAGACTCTACCTGGGTTCAAATACTGTCTCCACCATTTGCTAGGCATGTTACACTGAAAATCTAACTTAACCTCACAGTGCCTCAGATTTCTCACAATAAAATGAGAATAAGAATACTGTTCTGCCTTATAAGGTTGTTGTGAGGAGTAAAGAAGATATTCCATGTAGAGGACTCAGACTGTGCCTGCATGTAGGAAGTGTTATATATAAGTATTAACTGCAATCATTATTACTACTTATTGTTCCTGTCTAATGTCTTATCAAAATTCTATGTATATCTCTGCTCAAATGTATTCTGTCAAATCTCCCTAACCACAATTAGTCTTATCCATCTATTAATGCATCCATCTATTGCTTAAAAGAATTTTTTAAGACTTTCTTAAATATTTATTAAATATTTAATATGTATAGGGTATAAGACTACTCTGAGGAATACAAAACTCAATCAAGTACATACTACCCTCTAGGAACTTAGATTCTGTAGGAGAGATCAAAGAAGTATAAAATTTTTATCCATTCAGCAAATGATTATTGAGCAACCGCATAGGATCCAGGCAGTGTATATAGTTACATGGGTTCTGAGCTTGGTGTCATAGTTAATGATTAATTTTGGTGAAAAATCAGAGTTTGAGTAGCTTAAGCAAAGCACAATTGAAGTGAAGGATGAATGGACTTTGCCCCTCTCTACCTCTCTGAGGAAGCATCCATGTACTCCCTCGGTTGTGGCTGTAGACAGACTGCAGGATTTTCATAATTGTAAGCTCCTCAAGGGCAGAGACAGTGTTCCCTTCATTTTTGAGTTCCTAGTGCTCACTCTAGGTCTAGCACATACTCACTAGGGGATGATGACAGATTAGGGAGATTGTGATTTGATGATTCTTAATATCTGTGAAGCAATTAAACTTCCCAGAGAAGACATTTGTATAAACTGAAAATGGGGCTTTTGGAGATGTTCATATTATTTCTTATACATTAATTGTAGCCACAGTAGTCATGATAGCCGTATAATAAAATGAATTCTGCATCAATCCATTAGATATCTCTTCCCATTTTTCTGTATATTTCTGGGAAGAAACTCTTGTAGATTCTCCATTAAAGCCTGTCCTGGTCGTAGAATTCCAGACTGTGATTTCATGACTTTGATCACATGAGAAATCTTAGTTTTAAAAATTGCCCAACAGTTTTAATTCTGAATTTCTCCTTGTAGCAAGGAGCAAGGACCAACCCCAGTGGAGAAAAAGAAGAAAGGAAAAAGGAAAAGTGAAACTACAGTGGAGAGTTTAGAGCTGGATCAGGGCCTGCCGAACCCATCCCTGCGGAGTCCTGAGGAGTCCACTGAATCTGCAGACAGCCAGGTACAGCTGTGACCGGGAGACCTGGTGGAGGTTACAGCTGCTGGATGGGGTCTTGCTGACACTGATCCTGTTGCTCCTCTATGCCTGTCTATAGCATATTACCTAGTCCTGGGCTTTTACTGTTTTGGTGGGTGAGCAGGTAGACTATAGTCTTTTTTCCTACTCTCATCCTTATACTAATAATATTTCAGTTTTTTAGTGATGTTGGCTTCCTTCTTGGAAAGTGGCATGATACTAGGCTGCAGAGGGAGTTGATGTGGAAAATGAAGTTGTAAGCTGAGCTAGGTAAGACTCAGGGGGCCTGGTTTGCCATGTAGGTAATGCATTTAGTGCTCAGAATGCTAGGCCAGTCTGTACAAGGGCATTTTTATAATTCCGGATGCTAGAAAAGTCAGAGATATATTCATTATGCCAAAAAGTAAGGAAGGTTTGGCCAAACATGGAAATAAGGAGTTGCCCATCTAAATCAGATTCCTAAAAATAAGCCAAAGTATGCCCATGACATTGTTAGGATTTTCCCTCTGAGTTGAGGCAACCTCTCTTGGACATGAAGTCTAATATTTGAAAGTGCTCTGTTTCCTCTGATACCCATAGCAATTTATCTGAGCCACGCTGCTGCAAGGGGACCATTTAGAATAAGCGTGACTTACTGTACCTTCCAGGATCATCTGGACCCTCATAGGTTTCTCAGTGATCTTCACTATAGGAAGCTGGAAGCTCGTAATGTTGTAGTATTAATAGGCAATGGTGTCTGGTGTCAGAGCATAGATCCCCTCACTGCCTACAAACTGGGGCAGGTGGCGGTTAGGTATCCAGATTGGCAGAGGAGCAAGCACATTGAATTGATAGGATTTGGCAGGCAATTAAGTGTTTGCAGGATAGTGATCTGTGTGTGTGGGCTCGGGGGAGAGGTTTTTATGTAGAATCCCTCAGGTAAAGTTAACTGCCTTAGAGGTGACATAGTGAAGAAGTGATGGGAACACAGAGAGATGTCTGGGAGGTATCTTTTAGAAGAAAAGAGAGTTGGGTTTTGCTTTTGTTTCTGTTTTTTAAGGTTTAAATATTTGAGAATGAGCTAGTTGGTGAAGGGTTCCCTGAAGTGAGTCTGTAGTTACCTGGATATAATGAGTTGGTAGAGGTGAATTATATGGTTCTCTGTTCGAGGAAAGCCACTGGGCTGCTTTGTTGTTGAATGTCATTTCTTTAAAAGGTACAAGCTACTAAATTAGCAATGAGTCCCTAGATCATCACAATCAAGGTCACTCATGAACTTGTTTTGTCATACTTAAGATGTCTCCCTGCATTTCAGGAAGTATTATGAGATTCTCAAACTATGTCCTCATAAAATTGGTATTAATTAGTTTTTCAGGCCACACTGTTAGAAGTATGTGGTAAGTATCGTGAATTCAAAATAAATAAAATGCTATCATTGTCATTGTTTATAAAATCTGAGCTTCTAGCTAATGCCACAAAGGACCTCAAAGATGATGGAGTTCAACTCCCATCCCTGTTTTATTGGAGTAGAAGCAGATCCCAGAAAGGAAGAAAAAAATCACTGCCATTGATGAACAAAACATGTCTCACCAGACTCTACCTTCTTTTTAGTGGATCATAGCAATTTGGAGATTGGGCTTTTAGGCTCTAGCTCATTCAGGTAGATCCCCATTTGAATAAATTTAGTCCTTAAAAGAGCTGTGTTTAAGAAAGATTTCTTTTGTAAGGTGAGAAAGCTCTCCTTGGCATGTTGGTAAATATAGATGAGGGTATTCTTGTGTAAGTTTTTACCTCTTCAACTCACAGAGCTTCTCTGATGGGTGCATTTGCCCTGCAGAAACGACGCTCAGGACGGCAAGTAAAGCGCAGAAAATACAATGAGGACCTGGATTTCAAAGTGGTGGATGATGATGGGGAAACAATCGCTGTTCTTGGAGCTGGCCGAACATCTGCACTCTCAGCTTCTACACTGGCTTGGCAGGCAGAGGTATGACCTTTATGTGAGGATACTGACCTGGGCTATATGGTCATTTCCGCGTAGTTGACAGAGTTGTTCTATAGCTCTTTGCTGAAGCATAAGTGAGGTCATTTTAACTGTTGCTTGATTGAACTTCCTCGCCCATAGAATAAAATGCAGACTCCTTACTGTGCTCATTAGGACCATCTATGATCACAGCCTCTTTCTATTTCACTAACTTAATTTTTTAGATAAGTGATTTCTCTTTATCTCTCATAACTCTCCAGTCAAAAGATTGGCCATCTTTTAAGCCTTGAACTAACAGCTCTTCCCCAGTGACAGGGCTTTGCCTGTGTTGTTTCTTCTGCTCGGAATGCTTTACATTTACCATTGTCTACCATTTTTTAAGTTTTGCCTAAAGTGGTGTCTCCTTAGAGAGATCTTTCCTGATTCCTTTATCTAAAGTAGATCCCTGCCCCTTATCCCAATGATTCTTTATTTCAATTCCTTTATTTCTTATGTAGCACTACTACAACTTATAATTGCGTTTGAATGTGTTTGATCTATGATTTTGTTTTATTTGTCTCTCCCATTAGAATGTAAAAGTCTTATGAGTAAATAATTGTTCAGTGAGATCAGATGGACTAGTACTTACTGTTGGAGCTTTGGTTCAGCAAATGTGTATTGAAAGACTGGAAGTGTGTGCTAGGTACAGTGGCTACACAGAAGGAGGAGTGGGCAGGAAAGGAATAGTCAGGGGTATAGGAAGACAAGGGCTTAGGAGGAACATTTCCAACATGAACTAAAGCCCCAGGACCTGAATGGCGCTACAGAATGATATGCCAGGTGGATGAGGTCGGCTGGATGCTGGAGTGTGATTTGAGGGGTGGGTGGGAGACAAGGGCTGAGAAGTAGGAGCGGAGTATGCAGGGCCTTGGATATCACCTAAAGTATTTGAGCTATATAATATAGACTGGGGTAGGAGGCACGATGGGTTCAACAGAGAAGCAAGACGGCTAGGTTTGCATTTTAGCAATTTCCATTGGCAGCAGTGTCAAGGAGGAATTGATACAGAGCTAATAACATTAGGACTTGATGCAGAGGTACTAGAAAGGAAAAGGGTTAAATATTGAAAAGGAAGGGTTCTGTGCCAAGGAGCTTATAGAGAAGAAATGAAAAGCCAAGAGAAGTAGCAGGCTGTGCATGTAGGAGGGCATTATTGCCAGCAGCACATTCTGGGACACAGGCCGTCTGTTGTTACAGAGTCACTGTCGCTGACTTGGCAGAATTCACACTCTGTATGGAACGGTAGCAGCACAAATACCTGTCATTCCTCCTGGGCACTAGTGTGTCTTATGGAAGCTGATAATACTTTATCTTCTCCAACCACCTTGCCTCTAACTTAAAGCATTTTCATGTAATTTCACATATCCTTTCACTCTGTCTTTGTATGGAAGGGAGTAGGAGTTATTGTCAATATTTTAACAATGAAGAAACTGAGGCACAGAATGATCCAGGTCAGAGTTATATAGTAGCAGTTAATCAGTGACTAGCATATAAGAGTTGATTTCATGTCTCTGCTAAGGGTTATCTAATTGATGAATATAATACTTTATAGGAATAATAATTTAACATATTACCATTATAATATTTTTTAAGTAAATAGTTAAAAATAGCTCTTGCAAGACTGCGATGAGGTGATAGGATTGTATTGCTTTATAATGGGTTTTCCTTCCTAGGGGATTTTATGGTTGGTTTTTTTTTTTTTTTTTGAGACAGAGTCTCACTGTGTTGCCTGGGCTAGAGTGCCGTGGCGTCAGCCTAGCTCACAGCAACCTCAAACTCCTGGGCTCAAGCGATCCTCCTGCCTCAGCCTCCCAAGTAGCTGGGACTACAGGCATGCGCCACCATGCCCGGCTAATTTTTTCTATATATTTTTAGTTGTCCGATTAATTTCTTTCTAATTTTAGTAGAGATGGGGTCTCGCTCTTGCTCAGGCTGGTTTCGAACTCCTGAATTCAAACAATCCACCCGCCTTGGCCTCCCAGAGTGCTAGGATTACAGGCGTGAGCCACTGTGCCCGGCCTTATGGTTGGTTTGATAGTTAAAACGCTGTAAGGGATCTTACTTTCTCCTAGTAGCTATTTAGCCTAAGCCATTAACTGTATTTCAGATGTTGTTATGACTTCTCCCCTGGCACCTGAAGGGCAATGGTAGCTGATCTGACACAAATAATTCAGGAAGTTTTATGTATCTTATACAAGGCTCTTTTTTCTTCTAAGGATACAGCAAAGAGAGGGTTTATATATGGAGAAACATAAGATAAAATGGGAATTTGCATTAATTATGCCTCAAAAAATTTTACCAAATTTAAGCAAGAAAGAAGCCTGATGCATGGTTCTGGCTTTGATGTTTGGAGAGGCACCCGTGTGGATCTGGCCTCCGAGCCAGAGGCCTGGTGTAGCATGCAAAACAGGCCAGACAGCCAGTCCGGGACTGGAGAAGCCAGCTGATCAAGTGGTTTTCAAATCAGTGCTCCATAGAGCCCTAGTTGCTGCAGAACCAAAACAGTTCTACTTGCCACTGTTTTACACACTGGGCTTCCTGGTGAAGTTTGAACAGAGATTTCTCAGGCTAACGCAAAGACCTTAAAGCCATGGATTCCAGGCATCAAGTAGCACAGAAAATCACTGAGGAAGATGAGGCAGTTTCTTGTGTCCCTCTCCCAGGACCCTTTGGGTGGGAGTCTGCCTGCCTGTTAGCTTTAGCTCAGGGCAGAAAAAGGGATGGAGTCAGCACCAAAATGGCCCCACTGCCACCTCTCCAGATCTGTGCAGTGTCTTGTCAGCATGCTCAGCCTACTTCTGTGACTGCTGACCCTTGTCCCACCCCCAGATAGCAACCTCAGCATTGGTTACGGAGTGGTGAGTTGCTAAAAACATCTTTACACAATTCATTGTAGCTCAAGACTGGCATGTTATCATAGCCCCACTTTGCAATCCAGAACACAGTCCCAAGCCCCTGACCTGGGTATTGGATTCAAGGGCTGGAAATAAGTTTCGATCCTAACTGTGACTCTTTGCTTTCTTATTCTTTGGCAAACTGATGTTGGTGCCTGGAACAGAGACAAACCTTCATGGTTCTGCAGTGCATTTGCAATGTACAGGCTTTTACAAGGCTATCTCAGTTTTTGCCTCCTACAGTTTGGGTAGCTTGTATGATTTTGCCTTTCGGAGCAAAATTACTTATTTATTTACTTTCAAATCATTTATTTCCCTGAGAGGTGCCCCGTTCCTGGAGGTACTGCAACATCAGGTGTGATGTATGGAGTGGACAGAGCAAGCTCCCATTCCTTCTCCGTGCTCCAAAAATCCATTTGATATATGTTCTCTATTAGACCAATAAGAGCATATACTACACATGATCTTAGACAAAAGGCTAAGAAGTGATGACGAAAAGACTTTAATTTGAACAAGGCTTTAGCGCTTGGTCCTCTCCTGTGGCTCTGCGGTCTTTGCATACAGTACCCTCTTCTCAGTCGGCCTATCCCTGTGCCTGGCAGGCTGAGCACAGTTGTTTCCTCCTCTCAGAAGTTCCCTGCTCCCCCTGAGCTGGGGATAAGTGTCCCTCCTCTCTGCTCCTATAGCACTCTGATATGTTTAATTCTGTCATTGTCTTTTGAATACCTGCCAACTTTTTTGCTTCCTTCTTCTAAAACGTGAGCTACTTTAAGGTAGGACTTATATCTTTCTTTCCTATGTATCATTCAGGCATGAAAGAGTTTCCACGGATAAAATTTACATTAACTCCCAGAAGCCATTCTGATGAAACCATACTCTCCACCTTCTGTTTTGTGATGTTATTTACTATTGTTATTAATATATTATTCTCAAAGTTGAGTTAGCTGGAACCCTTATACCACTCACTCATATGCTGTGACTATTCTGATTTTCATTACCTCTGCCATACTGTTTTGATTATCACTCATAATTTTTTCCTTAATCAGAATGTAGAGTTTTTCAAAATAGGCATCACTTTTTTTTTTTTTTTTGGGAGATAGAGTCTCACTCTGTTCCCCCAGCTGTAGTGCAGTACAGTGCAGTGGCATCATCATAGCTCACTGTAGCCTCACACTTCTGGGCTCAAGCAATTCTTCTGCCTCAGCTTCCCAAGAAGCTGGGACTACAAGCACACGCTACCATGCCTGGCTCATTTTTCTATTTTCTTATAGAGACGGGGTCTCACTCTTGCTCAGGCTGGTCTCGAACTCCTGAAGTCAAGCAATCCTCCAGCCTTGGCCTCCCAGAGTGCTAGGATTACAGGCGTGAACCGCCACGCCCAGCCTCACTTTTTAATTTATCATAATTTCTACTAAGCATAGGTAGAACTTTGTTTCCATTGAGTAGTAGCTAACATAAAGACTTGTACTTAGTTATACTTGTCGTATTTATTCAGTGAATGAATAAATATATTTAAAATCCATTATGTAAACAGGTATGATTTTTTTTAAACCGAGAAATATAAGAAACTGGTATTTTTCTTTTTTCCCAGGCTCTTATTTTCTCCATTTCCTTTTATTGGTATTTTTTTCCCCACAGGCATTTGTCTGTTTCTCACTCTAAGCAGGCATTTAAACCTGCACACAGACCCCCTTTTCTAAGATTGCTGTATCTTTGTACCGGCTTGCGTGCCTCGGTGCAGGGGCTCACTGGGGCCCTTCATCATCGGGCTCTACTGGGCCTGAGTGGATGGTTTCTTGTGTCTGTACCCATTTCTTCATTGGGTTCAGCTACCTGTTCTCGTACTGTGTTTTTCTTCAAGTTCTTTCCTGTATTTGTTTCCTCTTGGTTTTTACTACACCCCTGAGCTGAGGCCAGTGTTCAGTTTACTGCAGCACACGCTTTTGTAGCTCTGTGCTACAAATCTCTGTCTTCCCTAACCCAATTTTCCCAGCATACCAGGGAAATTGCTGGTATATTTCAGTCTCCTGCTCAAGAATCGGAGGTGGTTGCTTCTTAACTCCTGTATTATATCAAAACTCCTGTTTTTAAAAGTGTGACCACACACTACTTGTTTACCCTCATTGATTTCCACTCTTCATTCTGTATAATGCTTTTACTCTAATAGGACGAGTTACTTAGTGTTCCAAATATGCCTGATAACTTCCTATGTTGTGGTTCTTTTATCCATCCTTCAGGTTCGTTGGTCTCACCTTCCTCTTTGCTGTCTTCTTTTATGAGTCACCATTCTTTAGGGCCCAACTAAAACCTCACCTAGACTGCAATCCAAGCCGTTCTTGCTTTCTGAACTCTCATTGGACTGTAGTTACTGTCATACCAATTAGCATTTACCCCGGAGCATTTCTAAGACAAATATGTTTATTTTGTTTTCCCTGAATGTATGTAATCCCCTTGATGCCGGGCATCAAGCTTGATACTACTTTTGTGTATTCCTTGGCACTCAGTAATTATTTGTTGATTTCAAAAGTGATTTGCTTCTTTCTAGACCTCCTCCTTACAGGTAGCAAAATAGAAGTAAATGAGGTGGTTGATGAGGTTGGGGGTTAAAAGTTTTTGAAATTTTTCCTAAGAATAAAATTTTAAAAATATATAAATCTCTGACATACAAGTGAATGAATTAAAGTGGTCTTCTTTGAAGGATAATTTGAGGAAATTCCAAGCAGTTGAGAACAGATGGTTGTTATGGAAGTATGTTTGGCAAGCAGATTTAGTTTATATCTGTGTGTATCTGTATACACTCAGTGTTTATACACACATGATCATACTTATGCACAATCTCTGTTTAGAAAAGAAAAAATATCCTGATTTTCTTCCCTACTTCGATGTGTATTTTGGAAATGCTGCTCCCTTTTCCTTTTATTAGAATGAATGAAAACCCGTTTTCAGTATTAGATTATCACTATTAATCTTTCACACTAGTGCTCACCCTCTCTCCTTTAACGAGTGCCAAAAAATAAATTGAAATTTTATTTCAAACTTTTCCTATGATGAAGACTGTTTTAAGCCCTCCAGCATCCCTTTAATACTTAAAGTCCTGTGCTTTCTTCATCCATGTATTAAAGTTTCCTTAGGTCTGGTCTTAGTAAAATACTCTGAATAGGAATCAAAATCCTTCCATCAGAAATCATCTTTATTGAAATCGTGGTACATATACACAATGGAATATTATATAGCCATAAAAAAGAATGATATCCTGCCATTTGCAACAACATGGGCGGAACTGGAGAACATTGTGTTAAGTGAAATAAGCCAAGCACAGAAAGACAAATCTCACATGTCTTCACTGATATGTGGGAGCTAAATATTAAAAACAGTTGATCTCGTGGAGACAGAGAGTAGAATGGTGGTTACCAGAGGCTGGGAAGGGGAGTGGGAAGTGGATGGTTATTGAGTGTAAAAATATAATTAGATAGCATAAACAATATTTCATAGTACAATATGGTGACTGTAATCAACAATGAGAGTATACTTCAAAATAACTAAAAGAGTTAAACTGGAATGTTCCTAATACAAAGTAATGATAAATGCCTGAGGTGATAGATGCCCCAGTTACCCTGATTTGATTGATTAACATTGTATGCCTATATCCAAACATCACCTGTACCCTACAGATATATACAAATATATGCCCATAATAATTTTTTTTTAAATTTTAAAAAAGAGAAACCATCTTTATTCTTCATGGTAAGTAAGAATAAGAGTATTTGAAGCAATCTAGTAGTAAGGAAGAGAGCATTGTTCCTTTAAGTGTGTGTGTACATGTTTGAATGCTTGTTTGCTAGTCTGGGCTACAAAGACTTAGGAGCAAGTAGGGAAAGCAGTCAGCAATTATGAAAGTTCAGTGCTGGCCGACAGATCCAGCACATACGTCACTTCATTTCCAAAGCCTTGTCTAGTTCACCCAAATGTTCTGGCTTCTGCGTTCTCATAGTACTTTATTTTTTTATTTTTTTTATTTTTTTTTTTGAGACAGAGTCTCACTCTGTTGCCCGGGCTAGAGTACCGTGGCGTCCGCCTAGCTCACAGCAACCTCAAACTCCTGGGCTCAAGCGATCCTCCTGCCTCAGCCTCCCGAGTAGCTGGGACTACAGGCATGTGCCACCATGCCCAGCTAATTTTTTTCTATTTTTAGTAGAGATGGGGTCTCGCTCTTGCTCAGGCTGGTTTCGAACTCCTGAGCTCAAACAATCCGCCCACCTCGGCCTCCCAGAGTGCTAGGATTACAGGCGTGAGCCACCGCGCTCGGCCACTCATAGTACTTTATATTACTATTACTATGTTCTATTGTAAAATCTCTTAACATTATTTATTCAAAAATATTTATGGATCACCTACTAAATGCCAAAGACTGGGTGCTGGAGATAACACCAAGCAACAAAAGAGGCAAAACTTCCTGCCCTCGTGGATGGGCCTGCAACAAATACACAACCCTTCTCTTCCTCCACATTTGGCAGATTTTGAACCTGCATGGGATGGTAGGCCAAAGCGCTAAGGTCACAACTTTCAAAGGATACAAATAAGTAGGGAGAGGCTGGTAATGAACCTAATAAATAACAAAATTATGTAGTATGTCAATGGCGATAAGTGCTGTGAAAAATGATATCAGAGTAAGAGTTATATGGAATGCAGGGATGAGTGTTGCAGTCTTAAACAGGGTGGTCAGAGTTGCCTTCACTAAAAAGGTAACATTTGAGCAAAGAATTGAAAGAAGTAAAGGAGGGAGGGAGCTATGTGGGGGAGAAGAGCATTTTAGGCAGAGGACACAGTCTGTGCAGAGTCCCTTTGGTAAAAGCGTGCCTGGTATGTATGAAGAATAGGCAAGGAGACCTGAAGGTAACAGAGGAGGTAGGAGGGTAGGTGTAGATCCTGTGGATTTTATAGACCATTGGAAGATCTTTGGTTTTACTCTGAGTTCAAAGTGAAGCCTTTTAAGCAGTGTAAGCAAACATGTAACATAATAAAAAGGGCCATTCTCAGTGTTACATTGAGAATCGACTTGGTGTGGCAAGAACAGAAGCACAGAAGCAGGGAGACTAGTTGGGAGGCTCTTGAATAATCTGGGTGAGAAATGAAGGTGGTATGGACCAGGCTTAGAAGCAGTAGAGGTGGTAAGAGATAGGCTGGATTTTGGACATATTTTAAAGGTAGAGCCAACAAGATTTCTTGACTAGCAGATATGGTATATAGAGAGAAAAGAGAAGAGTCGGGGATTATATAAGATTTTTGGTTTGAGCACCTATAAGGGTAGTTTGCTCTAACTCAAGTGGGAGAAAACTGTAAGCAGAAGGGGTAGAGATGGGGGGGGTGTTGGCTAGGGGATTAGGAGTTTAGATTTTAGAAATTTGAAATATCTCTGAGATATTCAAGTGGAAATGGCAAGTAACAATTAGATAAATGAGGCTGTAGTCAGGGGAGAAGTTCTGAGCTGGATGTATATACACTTGCAGGTATCACAATGAACCCAGTATTTAAAACCATGAGACTGGATGAGATCACTGAGAGAATGAGAATAGATAGAAAAGAAACCCAAAAACTAGGCCCTAGGCAACTCCAGTAACAATAGTTAGTGTTGGAGGATTTCCACTGCCAGGTAAGATGTAGTAGGTCACAGCAGGCCAACATTCAATTGCAAGGGACCAAAAAAAAAAAAAAAAGTTAAATTGCAAAAAGCATATTTTAAAAGGCATCAGATAGCTGTGGAAGAAATCCAACCTATTTCTTATCATCTCCATTGCTTCTAGCCTGGTCCATACCATCTTCATTTCTTATCCAGATTATTCATTTAGAATTAAATGAACTATTAATAAAATTTCAGATGGTGGAGAGTTATTCCCAGGTGAGTTGACGATTGCTGACTCTTTTCTTCTTTGGAGATGTTTCCCAGTTCTGGGAACAGGTTTAGGATCAGGGTTGGCCCAGACAAAGAGACTGTTCTGGGTTGAAGAGAAACCATCTGACCCTGGTGGTGATTATACAGGGATGGTGAACTGTTTGGAAACTAAAGGAATCCCCAAAGCAAGGGGATTTCTCCAGGAGACTTTTGCTGAATTCTGGAGCATCCCAGGAAGCTAGAAGTTCAGCCAGAAGGCAGATGGAAATCTCACAGTCTCCCAGTACTTTGGAGACAAAACATCTCACTAGAGGGATGGGCCTATCACAAAACACTGACTCTCCCTTAAGATATTTGTGAAATTTTTAACCTGCTTGGGATTGGATACTAAAAAGCTAAGCTCAAAACCTCTATATATGTCAGGGCTTAAGAGAAAAAAGACCTTCCAGGCTCTGAATCAGTAACCTTGGGCATTCATGCTCCAGGAAAAGGGTAAAACAAGAGGTGGATTGAACTGAATTTTAGTAACCCAGTCCTGCCCAAACTCAATCCCCGACTGGATCAAGGAGACCCCCCTCCCATTTGTCTAAGAGAAAATAGGAAACCCTTGTGGTAGAAAATATTGTTTGGAGCTCCTTTTTTATCTACAATGTTCAACATAGGATAAAAAATTATTAGATGTTTGAAGAGGCTAGAAAACGTGGCTGAAAACCAGAGAATAAGCTTATAATATTAATAGAAGGCAGACTCAAGTGTCTGCTTCTCCAGATCTTGGAGTTAGCAGGAAAGAACTTTAAAATACCTATAATTAATATGTTAAAGAAAATAGTGGAAAAGATGGACAAGATAAATTTTAAATGAAGACTTCCAACAGAGAATTAAATCTATAAAGAGAATCAGATTAACAGTCTAGAACTGAAAATTTCAATTTGTAAAATTCAGAACCCAGTGGATGGGTTTAAAAGCAGATTACATGCAGAGAAGATAAGATTAGTAAATATGAAGACGGATCAATGGAAAAAATTTAAACGGAAGCTCACAGAGAAAACGAATGGGTAGAACAGAGCAAAAAGTAAAAGCGTAGAGAGACAAGTGGGATGCAGTTAAAAAATCTAATGTATTTCTCATTGGAGTCCTAGGCATAGAGATTGGAGCAGAGCAGCATTAGAAGATGTAATTGATGACCAAGAATTTCTAAACTGATGGAGGATATCAACCAGTAGATTCAAAGTCAGATAACACTCAAGCAGGAAAAATACAAAAGAGAAAACCATACCTAGGTATATCTTAAGCTATAGAAAACCACAGACTGAGGGAACATCTTAAAAGCCACTAGAGAAAAACTGACAGCTAGTATTATATTAAGTGGTACAATATTGAATGTATTCTTCTTGAATTTGAGAGTAAGAAAAAGATTCTGCTATCATCATTTATACTCAAAAATACACTGGAGGACCTGACCACTACAATAAAGAAAAAGAAGAAATAAAAAATTTAAAGATTAGAAAGGAAGAAATAAAACTTTTTCATTATTTGTAGATGACATGACTGTAGAAAATTGAACATAATCTACAAACTATTAGAATTAGTGTGGATTTAGCTAAGTTGCTGGATACAAAGACAGTATACAAAAATATGTATTTCTGTAAACTAGCAACATAAATCAGGAAAGGATATTTATAAAATCCAATTTATAATAGCATCAAGGTATCAGATACCCTGGAATAACTCACAGAAGATATGCAAGTCCTCTGTACTAAAAACATTGCAGAGAAAAAAATAAGGAAGATCTAAACAAATGAAGAGCTAAACTACATACGTATACTTAGTATTGTTAAGATGTCTATAATTCAGTCCCAGTTAAAATCCAAGCAGGGCATTTTCTGTTGGTGGAAATTTTTATGAAATTGCTAAAGACCCATCAAGAATAATCTCAAGACAGAACAGTATTGCCGTAAGAATAGACAGATATACCAAGGGAACAAAATACATTTTTGTATTGTAGCTAACATTTAGCTACAGTTTCCCATTTTCTCTATGTATGGCGACTTTTGGGATACCCGATAGAGCTATATTGTCCAATATGGACATTACCAGTCACATGTGGCAATTGTGCACTTGAAATATGGCTCGTCCGAATTGAGATGTGCTCAAAATGTAAAATGCAAAGTATATTTTATAGACTTAATATGAAAAAAAGAATAAAAAAGTATAATTTAAGAATATAAAGATATTTTCTTAATTTTTATAGATTACATGTTAAAATGATAATATTTTGGATATACTGGTTTAAATAAAACATTATTAAAATCAGTTGCACCTGTTTCTTTTTATTTTTTTAATATGACTACTAGAAAATTAAAAATTATGTATGTGAGCTGGGCACAGTGGTGCACACCAGTAATCCCAGCTACTTGGAGGCTGAAGCAGGAGGATCACTTTATCCCAGGAGTTCAAGATCAGCTTGGGCAACATAGCAAGACCCTGTCTCCAAAAAACAACAATAACAAAAATATATGTATATATAAATTACATATGTGGCTTAATGACTTTGGTGACAACAAAGATTTCTTAAACAGGGCACACGAATACTATTTATAAGAGAAAAGATTGATGAAGTGGTTTATGTAGAACTTCCATTCATCAAAAGACACACAAAGAGATTGAAAAAGCAAACCATATATTGGTAGAAAATGTTTGTAATCTATATATGTGACAGAAGACTCTTAAATGTATAAAGAACTCCTGCAAATACATTTTTAAAAAGGCAATGTTAAAAATAGATAAATGACTTGAATAGGAGTTTCACAAAAGAGGCTATCCAAATGGCCAATAAACATGAAAATGTGGTCAGCATCCTCAGTTATTAGGAAAATGTGAATTAAAAAGACAACACTGCACATCTGCTAGAATGGCTAACATGTTAAAGACAGAATATCAAGTCACCTGGAATTCCCATATATTGCTGGTGGGTATAAAAGTTGTTGCAATCACTTTGAAAAAAGTTTTGGCAATATTCACTAAGACTAAACATGTACCTACCCCATAACCTGGCATTTCCACTCCTAGGTATATATCCAAGATAAATGAACACATTTGTCTGCTAAAAAACATGTAATTTATATGAATTTTATCCATAGTACAAAAATTAGAAGCAACCCAAATATTCCTTACCAATAGAGTGAATAAATAAAATAGTGGTGTATTTATATTACAAAATACTACACAGTATTGCAAAAGAATTAAAGTATTAGGTTGGTGCAAAAGTAATTGCGGTTTTGGACTGTATTTTACATCATTATAACTAGGTCAAACACACATCTTTATTAATTAAAATAGGAACCACGGCAATCAACACATTTTTGCCAACAGGAAATAAGTTTGCTTATTCCTGTAGCATAAAAATCCGTGCTTTGGGATTCGATGAATTCTTGGAAAGCATTTTCTGTGTGCTGCTGGTTGTAGAAGCATTTTCCCTGTAAAAAGTTGTCAAGATCCTTGAAGAAGTGGTAGTTGGTTGGGGAGAGGTCAGGTGAATATTGTGGATGAGGCAAAACTCCATAACCCAATTCATTCAACTTTTGAAGTGTTGGTTGTGCGATGTGCAGGCATTGTCATGGAGAAGAACTGGGCCCCTTCTGTTGACCAGTGCCGGCTGCAGGTGTTACAGTTTTCAGTGCATCTCATTGATTTGCTGAGCATACTTCTCGGATGGAATGGTTTCACTGGGATTCAGGAAGCTGTAGTGGATCAGACCACCAAACAGTGACCATGACCTTTTCTTGGTGCAAGTTTGGCTTTGGGAAGTGCTTTGGAGCTGCTTCTCGGTCCAACCACTGAGCTGGCCGTCACCGGTTGTTGTATAAAATCTACTTTTCGTCATACTCCGATTGAGAAATGGTTCATTGTTGCATACAATAAGAGAAGACGACACTTCAAAACAAAATTTTTTTTGATTTTCAGTCAGCTCATGAGGCACCCACTTAACGAGTTTTTTCACCTTTCCAGTTTGCTTCAGATGCTGAATGACCGTAGAATGGTCGACCTTGAGTTCTGCAGCAACTTCTCTTGTAGTTGTAAGAGGATCAGCTTCAATGATTGCTCTCAATTGGTCATTGTCAACTTCCGATGGCCAACCACTGCGCTCCTCATCTTCAAGGTTCTCATCTGCTTTACAAAACTTCTTGAACCACCACTGCACTGTATGTTCGTTAGCGGTTCCTGGGCCAAATGCATTGTTGATGGTGCAAGTTGTCTCTGCTGCTTTATGACCCATTTTGAACTTGAATAAGAAAAATCACTGGAATTTGCTTTTTGTCTAACATCATTTCCATAGTCTAAAATAAATATGAAATAAACAGCAAATAATGAGTTGTTAGCAAAAAAAAACATAAAGCGAGAAATGCACATTAAAATGATGTATAACATAACCACATTTATTTAAGAATGTATTCCAATATCAAATGGCAAATTTCAACAATGCTAACACAGCAATTACTCTTGTACCAACCTAATATATACTATATGATTCCATTTACATGAAGTTTAAGAGGCAAAACTAATCTGTGGTGGTAGAAGTCTGAATATTGGTTACTTCCAGTGGGGACACAAGGGTCTTTCAGAATGCTGGAAAGGTTGCGTATAATAACTTGATCTGGGAGGTAGTTATATAAGGTATATGTGTATATGTAAAAATTCATCAAGATACACAGTTGAGATTTGTGTATACTGTAAGTATGCCTCAGTAACTAAGCATGATGTTAGCATATCTGATAGTTCCTTGACGGTGAAGACTGTACATATCTCCTTTACTACTGTAAGACCAGTGCATACACATAAAAGGCCCTCAATAGAAGGAATGTGGGATGGATATTTAGGAAGGAAGCGAAGTAGGAATTTGGGAAGGAAGTTGGCTCGTTAATCTAGTTTCTCTTAACCTAGCACATGTTCCTTTACTCACTGCCCACTTGCCTAAAGTCTAAGTGTATGGAAAAGGGGGAGATTTACATTTAGTGATGTAGATCAAGAAAAATAGCTGTCTCCAGTCTGTGACCTCAGAAAGTTTGATGTTTTATTTCCTCACTGTATTTCCTTCTCCCTCTCTTTTCCTCTTTCTCTTTATTTAGCATTCAACAAATATGTTTCGATGAGCCATTTTTGCCTGACCTTTTCTAGGCTAGTTAGCTATCTGTGTATAAGAGAAGAATCCCTGCACTCAGAAGGTTACACTGTAAAGGGAGAAGAGAAGCAACAGACAATAAACTATCTCCTTTTCCTTTCCTTACTTATGCTTAAGAACCAAGCAGACCAAGGACTTAAAAGAGAGAAACAAAAGCTTAGTCTATATTCCCACCCCTTCCTTCTATTATATAATAATCATAGTTCAGTTGCCTTCTTATTGAGTAGTAAGAAAGGATTTTTGTCATTTTGTGTTATACTAATTTCTGTTCGGCAGCTAGCACAATGCCATGTATCTGAGGTTGCTTAGTAAATATTTGTAACCTTTAGGAGCGTCTGTCTGTGCCTGCTTGCTGATTTCCATAATTCTTTTCTGCAATTTGCCCTCATTTATTTTTTTAAAACCATCATCACTTATCTGGGAAAAGCTTGATTTAAGATCTTAAGAAATGTAATGCGTTTTGTAATTGTATGGCTTTGGGCCCTAGAATGGTGGTAGGCTGAAGGTGATATGCAACACAAACCATCCTTCTGGGATGTTGCCATCAGGAACTTAGAATAGTCAATTTGGCAGTTAGGGTTGTTAAGATGAGTGTTCTTTTCACATACTGTTTTAAGTCTCATATTGTGATCTGGAAAGGTCATAGTGCATATGAAACCACTGGGAAATAAAACTGCTCAAAGTCCTGGAAGAATGTTAAACATGAGTTTTATGACTCAGTGCATCCTTATTTTAAGTTTGTCATTTTTAATGCAGGTTTTTTTTTTTAAATCATAAATACTCTGTAGAAAGATTTCATGGAGATTAGGAACTTAGAAATGTTGATGTGTAACTAGGTTAGGAAGGAAGGAATTTATTTGTTTTCAGTTGGGATTTGCATTCCAAGGATGATCAGTGAAACAGAAAGCTATTTCCAGGTACAGAGAGGAAAGATGCTACAATTTAGTAGACAATACCTTGTTTTTGCATAGTGCTTACTATTCAAAAATTTTTTTCACATACCATTTTATCTTCCCAGTAACCCAGTGAGTTACGTATTTTTAACTCCTATTTTAATGAGTTTGGAAACTAAGAGGTGTTAATTGATGTGTCCAAAGTCAATAGCTGGTCGATGTTAGAATTGGGACTTCCTAATTCTAAGGCCCCCAGACTCTCTTCTTTCACAGCTTTCTGAAAATTTTATGCAGAAACATGTAGATAATTTTGCAGAGAAGGTAAGTCCTGGGACCAGTTTTATTTTTATTTATTTATTTGTTTGTTTATTTATTTTTTAAATAGAGACAGGGTCTTGCTCTTCCTCAGGCTGGTCTCGAACTCGAACTCCTGATCTCAAGCGATCCTCCCACCTCGACCTCCCAGAGTGCTAGGATTATAGGTGTGAGCCACTTTGCCCAGCCATAGTGGTGTCAAATGCAGATCTGGAATTGAATCTGAAAAGGAGAAAAACTTCTCTGCTCCTGTGATAGGGTTGTGCCCAGAGGTTAGAAACCCACACCTTTGAATTCTAGCTTTGCAAAATGTTTGTGATCTTTTGACCACTCTGTGGGTTGATAGGAGGGAGGCCTCAGTACTCTCAGGTGAACTTTTGAATGAAGTAGTACCCACTGTAGTTATTTCTTATAGAATTCTTTTCTTGGATTCTGTGGTTCCAGCAATATTTTTTCTTTTTAATCTTTGTCTCTAGGAGCCTCCAGAAGATGATGCAAACATCATTGAGAAGATCCTGGCATCTAAGACTGTCCAGGAGGTCAGTGGCTCATGTTTCTGGCTTTTATATCACTAGCACAAATTACACCCTCTGTAAAGAGATAATTGGCTAGAAATCCTAGAATGGTCATTCTTGGCTGGAATGAGAGAGAGGCAAGAATATTGCCTGGCTAGTGAACACATACTTTTACCTCCATGGAGGATTTTAGGACATGAAACTCTTATATATCTAGAATGGCTTAAAGTGATAATTTTCTCCATTGTGACTCTAGCAAAAGGTGTTTATCCCTTCGTTGCCGTAGCCCAGTGTAAGTTATCAGAGGGCCAAGAAGAAGAGATGGAAAAAGAGTCCTAATGGAAATGTTGTGAAAAAAAATTTTTTTTCCCTTAGACATCTCAGGGCCATTGTAGGACTCCCCTAGAGAAAATTCCTAGAGTGAGAGAGTATATAGCTTCATCTTTACTTAAAGTATTTATGAAAGTAAACTTTCTTACTTGGAATACCATTAGTATTTCAGGGGTAAGGGTCTGAGAGGACACCAGAGATAAATGTGGTTACTTCTGCACCAGGCTCTGTTCCTGACATTTCTAAGCCCTGGGCCAGTTTGGGTTGATCAGCTGAACACTGTCCTATCCTGGACCTTGGAAGAACACCAGGAAGATTTTTTTTTTTTTTTTTTTTTTTTCGCTTTATAACTATGTATTCAGCCTTTGGAAAACCTGATCAATAGTAGTCAGGAAAAGACCTGGAAAATGAAAGTATCTTCAAAAAATCTTTATTAAAACCAGACAGAGGTGTTGATTACCTGTTTTCTTTTGGCACATAAGGTGGGATCTGGGCTGATAACTGCTTGCTGTTGGTTGCAGGTTCACCCGGGAGAACCTCCATTTGACTTGGAGCTCTTCTACGTTAAGTACAGAAATTTGTACGTCTATCTAAAGTATTATATGTGTTTGGATTTTATATGGCTAAAACTTGCTTTCCCTTGTGACTTTATTATATTCTGTATCTTCAGAGACTGGCCCCTAAGGGGTGACCCATAGATCTTGGTGGACTCAAGTTCACCTTAGACAGTAATGCTCAACTTTGGCTACACGTGGAATTACCTAGAGAGCTTTTTAAAACTACTGAAGCCCTTGCTCCACCCAAGACCAATTGACTCATACTTAGTGGGTCCTAAGAATTGGGGTTTTTAAAAAACTCTATAGGCATTTCTCACGTGCACCCAAGGTAGAGAACCACCATCCTATGGCATATACTCTTTTTCTCTCTTGTATTTTTTCCTTTATGCTACCTGCCCACTTTCACTAGTGTGCGTTAATGTAACTTGCCCACACCTGCCCTCCTCTACTCTGAGCCAGTTTCTGTAGAAGGTGCAAAGATCACTTGCTTGGAATTACTCCATTTTGTTTTGTTTTCTGTTGTTGCCCTTAAGGGCAAGGCCTTTCTAAGCCCAATCTCCAGCAGTTTCACAACAAACCATTCCACTGTTTCTGTGTTAGATGGTCACCCTGTTTATTGAACACCTTAAAGCTCAGTCATTTGCTAGCTATGTGCTTGTCTCACAATTTGTGTGTCTTTGGATAGTTCCTACTTACATTGTAAATGGGCCACAATGGAAGAGCTCGAAAAGGATCCTCGCATCGCACAGAAGATCAAGCGATTTAGGAATAAACAAGCCCAGATGAAGCACATTTTTACCGAGGTGAAGCAATATTTACTGACTCATTTGACTGCTGCTTTTCTTGCAGCAATAAATACTGGGTTTAAGTTTCTAAGTCCAAGTTGATAGCCTATACAGATCTATTGCTCAAGTCAAACTGATAAGTGTGTGCTGATTTGCTGCAAAACTAGTCTCGATTTAAGCCACCAGAAAAATTATGTACCCAGGTATAAGGATTAAACCTTATAAACTGACAACTCATAAGAACATGCATGTTGGTCTGAATACTAATAAATAGCTAGAGTGGAGAAATATGCACACGATTCTTATTCTTCATCCGTGCCCCCGCCAAAGACATTCCAAAAAGACTTAAAGTTTCAATGTAAAAGACAAAGCTGAAAGTGTTAGAAAATAAGTAAATAGTAAATAATTTTATTTATATGAACTTGGGAATTTCTAAATACTGTACCTAAAGCAAGAGGAAGAACTGGTGGATTTGAATATTAAACAAATCTGTAGGTGCTACCTATCAGAAAATACCACATATACATCTTAAGTAAATAATTAGAAAATATGTATATACATTATGTACATAATACATTTTTCCTAATTGCATCCATGAACATGCTTATATGGCATATGTTCTTATACAATATAGGAGCCTTTCTATTTATATTGCGCATGTACACACATAAGTTACATACATACATGTGACAGATAGCTTTAATGAAAAGAAATGCCCTTATAACTTAATAAGAAAAATATAAAACCCTAAATAGAAATGGACGGATTAACAGGGAATTCAGAAAGAAGGAAAAATTGGCCAGGCGTGGTGGCTCACGCCTATAGTCCTAGCACTCTGGGAGGCCTACGCAGGAGGATCACTTGAGCTCAGGAGTTCAAGACCAGCCTGAGCAAGAACGAGACCCCATCTCTACTAAAAATAGAAAAAATTAGCCAGGCGTGGTGGCATGCACCTGTAGTCCTAGCTACTCAGGAGGCTGAGGCAGGAGGATTGCTTGAGCCCAGGAATTTGAGGTTGCTATGAACCAAGCTCACGCCACAGCACGCTAGCCCGGGCAGCAGAGCGAGACTCTGTCTTAAAACAACAAAAAACAAAAAAGAAGGAAGGAAAAATTGGCCATTGACCATACAAAAATATAGTCAATCACAGTATTCAAAGAAGTGCAAATTCAAATGGAAGTCTCCTAGTTTTTACTTCTCAAATATTTGAAGGTTTTAAGAACAGGCATTTTCCATTGCTGGAGAGGGTGTAGGGAATTGACATTCTGTACATCACTGAGTGGGAGCATAACTTGGCATGACCTCTTACAAGAACAGTATGGCAAGAGGCATCAAACGTCTCCAAATTTACATTTCCTTTGTCCCAGAAATTCTCATTCTGTCATTTATTTTAACAAAATTATCAAGTCTTTACATGAAGACTTGCTATGATAAAGTGTTGTTTATTATGGTGAAAAATTGAAAATAGACTATTAGGTAACAGGCATTTGTTTATTTATGATACATCCCATAGAATGGTATACTGTATAGTTGATAAAAATTGTGGTAAATTCTGTTTTCTTCTTTTTTTTAACATGTAGTTTTCAGTTTTATACAGATAACTTTTGACGAAAAGAAGCAATAAAAATTACTTTTAAAATGTGAAGTCATTAGTGCTAGATCCTAAGTGTTTACTCAGATACCATCAAGTTATAGTGAATCACTACACACAGGTGCCAGATTATCCATATCGTACGCCTTTTCCTCTAGTCATAAAAAATTGTTTTAGGACGATGTCAGTAAACATTCTTCTTATCCCAGTTGGAGATACATCCTGTTTAGCTTTAAAGTTTGGCCCCAGCCCTCTCTGTGATTGTTTTAAAGCCCACGAGAACTGTTTTCATGGCAGTGTTCCTCTAATAGCTGGAGAAAGCAAGGTGACAATTAGAATTGGAGGAACCATTCTCGAAGCCCCATTGGATACTCTCCATACTTCTTGGAACATTTTAGGCACATCTTCATTTTAGCAAGTATTTGCAGCATAGTGACTTGTTTACGTGTCTTTTTCTTCCATTTAAGCCCTGTGAGGCAGAGCCCCTGTCGTCCTCCTATTTCTATCACTGAGACTAGGCACAGGGTCAGTGCTCAGTAATTATTTGGCTGCCCCCAGGTAAGGGAGGAGGGTTTGCCTTATAGCGTTCCCCGGCTTCAGGCCCTTTGGCACTTACCGTTTTCTTGGAATAAAGTCCAAACCGCTTAACGTAGCCTGCACAACCTGTGTGTGTGTTCTCTGATAGATTTCCAAGGGAGTGATTTTTCCTTGGTTAGGAATAGAGAAGAGAAACTGTGTTAGGGTGTATAGACATAATGTAACAAGAGTTCCTATTCTCGTGGGAAGGGAAGACATTTGAGAAGGTAGTAATGGGGAGCATTGCCTATAGCACTGCCTTTGGTCTTGACCTATTCAACATTTTTATTAGTAACTTGGATAAATAATATGGTCTAAATAGTAACTCAGTTTCGAGTAGAGCATCTTCATATCCATTATTTCCAGCTGCTTTATGAGGCAGCCAAGGCACATGCGAAGGAGACTCAGCCTCTAGAGGCTGCAAGTTCCCACGCAGCACAGAGGCAGAACCCTTCTGACTAAATCCTTTCTAACCATATTAGAATAAATGACACAAAGTCCAGGTTTACCTGGACAGGCTTGAATGCATAAAATGTGGGAATAAATATAATGTCCTACATTGGTCTTTTAAGAATCTTTACAATTTTGAAGTGAGGAAAATGACTGGATAGCAGTTCTAAAAGAAAAGATATTGCCAGTTTAATTACCTACAAATTTTCTGTGTGCCAAGAATACAGTGTGGCTGTTTAAAAAGTAACACTAATCCTAGACTGCACCAACAAAACAATCCTGCTGTTACATTCATTTCATCCCTAAGTGTTACGTGCATTTGGGTGCCAGGATTCATTGAGGGACTTTGTGAAACCTGAGGGAAGACTAACAGTGGCCGGGGGCAGAGGCATAGCAGGGTGATCGAGAGCAGAGGTGGAGAGTGGACCTAACCATGTGAGAGCCAAACTGCCCTTCACCCTCACCCTCACCCTCACTCTCAGCTGGGTGGCCTTGGGTCACTTGCATAAGCTCCTTCACACTCAGTGTCCTCATGTGTGTACAGTAGGACTCAGAATCTACTTTACAGAATCCCTGGGAGGATCAGGTAACAGCACTGTTACTGTTTTTAGCTTTATAGATGTATAATTGACAAAGATTGTATCTATTTAAGGTATATAACTTGAGGTTTTCGTGTATGTATACATAGTGAAATGATCATTATAGTCATGCTAATTAGCATGTCTATCACCTCACATAGTTACCGTTTTCTTTCTTTTTTTCCTTAGAGTAAGAGCTCCTAAGATATATCCTCTTAGCAAATTTCAAATATACAATACAGTATTTTTAACTGTTGTCACCATGCTGTACATTATATCTCCAGAACTTACTTATCCTGTTTATCTAAAATTTTGAATCCTTTGACTAATATCTCCCCATTTACCCCTCCCCTTCACCTTTGGCAGCCAACATTTTACTCTCTGCTTCTGTGAGTTTGATTATTTTAGATTCCACATATAAGTGAGATCCTGCAATATTCGTCTTTCTGTGTCTGGCTTATTTTACTTAGTATAATGTCCTCCAGGTTCATCCATGTTGTTGCAAATGACAGAATTTCCTTTTTTAAGGCTGAATAATCTGTTGTATGTATGTATACACCCCACTTTCTTTATCCATTCATCTCTTGATGAAACTTACGTTGTTTCTGTATCTTGGCTATTGTGAACAATAAATGACACAATGCTTACAGAAATGCTTAGCATGGTGCCTGGCTCATAGTCACTATTCCAAAAATAATAGCTCTCTGTATCATTGAGATACACAGGAAAGAATCAAATTACCTACTGCTGCTGTAGGGAAGCAGTTCACACCAATTAGTGACAGTTACAGCGAAGGAAGTTAGGCTATAATTTAGTAATAATAATGATAAAGAGCATGATACGACTACTAAACAGGTAGAGAGAGATAAAGTTGTTTTAAGAGTGGATCAGATATTAGAAGGTGGTAAATTTCTTAACAGGAATAATTTAATCTGAGGGTGGGCTCGCCAGGGTTGCCATAAAAAGTATTTTTGTATTGATTAGACAATGAAACTACATAGCCCCTAAAGTGCCTTCCAGCCTAAGAGGAAGTAAGAACATTCCAGCAGTCCTGGAGAAGGACTTCTGGGTCATAAAGACCTGGATGAATGTTCCAGTTTAGGTAGCTTTGTGACTTGGTCATATTACCTAACCTCTCCGAGTCAGTTTCCTCATATGTAAAGTAATTGTTGCATCTCCCCCATATGATAGTTTTGAGACTTAAATGAATGCACTTAGCACTACTCTAGACATTGCTTATTGTTGTTTTATAAGTAAACTTTTTTTAAAGAGTAAAGTGCATAAAGAGTAGTAAGCAAATCCTAAGTCAACATCTCAGTGAATTTTTACAAAATAAACACACTTGTGTAACTACCACCTAGATCAGGAAATAGAACATTATTATTACCCAGGAAACTTGCCCCATGTCCCCTTCCAATGTTGGCTGTTGCTATTCTTAAGAAGAAAAAGAAACTAATTCCTAGTTGCTAAGGGCTACCAGGAACAAGGAGCAGTAGGAAGAGAACCCTTCTTGTGCTGATTATTGTTCACTCCTGTGATGCCCAACAGGGAAGTATTACCTGGCCGTGGTGCAGCCTCTAAGATGGTTGGATCCTTTGAATTTAGTCATGGAGAGCAGGATTTGGGGGCAATGAAGAAATGTCTGTGAAGTGACTTTTATTCTCAAACAAACCCTTTCTTTCTGTGCTTGCTGATAGAGCCCAGAGATGGGGTCACTTAAAGGTGAAACCCTGGTTGTTGGATTTTAGGGAAGGGTTCACACTTCTTAACTGTTCTCTTCTGTCTGTGTTAGCCTGATGAAGACTTGTTCAATCCAGACTATGTAGAAGTTGATCGCATCTTGGAGGTGGCCCATACCAAGGATGCAGAAACAGGGGAGGTAGGTGTTTGCCTCTCCTAAAGCATCTTCCCTTCTTTCTACACATTTGTTTGTTTTGTTAACATGTAGCCTATGTTTTAGTGGTATTTATGTGTTGTCATGTAGGGTGGTTTTTCAGAGGTTCGCAGAGTACGATTGATTCCGAAAGAACATTAAGTTTTCTCTCTTGTTTCCCACCAGGAAGTGACACATTACCTGGTGAAGTGGTGCTCACTGCCATACGAAGAAAGCACATGGGAGCTAGAGGAAGACGTGGATCCTGCAAAAGTTAAAGAATTTGAATCTCTTCAAGTTCTTCCTGAAATTAAGCATGTGGTAAAGTATTTGTATCTCTGTCTGACACCTCTTGGAACATGTAATTTTATGAACTTTGCAGTTACAGAAGTCCACTGTCTTCCTAAGTGGTTTCTGCAGTGTTTTTTTACCTTTATCACTCCCCTCATCTAACCTGTAGCTCAGGATGTTTTCCTCCCCAGATCACACTTTGCCTGCACCCCAGTCAGCTTTAGGTCCCAGCTTTATTTGATGTATGCAGCATTTAAGAAGCTTGGATATGGGCTTAGATTTCTTGGTGTGTGGCTGTTGTGTGGAGTCCATAAGATAGAATGTATAAGAAATGCCTGGCATGTGAAAGTAGCTCTGTAGATAGATGATGTCTTTCCTATTTCCTATTTCTTCTCTCTTGCTCCATCAGTGACCTCTTTGCTTTATCCTTCTTCACTCAACTGGAATATTCTTCAGTGGAAGAATTGTCCTTTATCTGTAGATCCCTGGGACCTCGCAGAGAGAGCATAAGTTTTCACTATACATTTGTTGAATCTGTTTGTTTTTCTGATCCTGGATTATTACCACGCAACTGCAAAAATGCCCTAGGGCTGCAGCCCCCAACACCCAGTCTGTGGCCTGTTGGGGATGGGGCTGCAAATCACCACCCCTCCCTCCCCCTTCCATGGAAAGATAGTCTTCCATGAAACTTGGTGGGGCAGGGAACGCTCACAGCAGGAGGTGAGTGAAGGTCAAGTGAGAGAGCAAGCGAAACTTCATCTGTATTTACAGCCGCTCCCTTCCCCATTGCTCACATCACTGCCTGAGCTCTGCCCCTCTCCCCCAGGGGCTGTGGAAAATTTGTCTTCTGTCAAACTGGTCCTTGGTGCCAAAAAGTTTGGGGACCGTTGCCCTAGGGTGCCTAAGAAATAGTCATATATAGTGTCAATAATTAAAAGGAGGAAGAGGTGGGATCAGGGCTTTGTTAAAGTGTAACTAACTTGGAGAGAAGATCAGTTGTTAAAATGTATGATTATAGGCTGAAATGATCAGTTTCTGTTTTTTAAAAAAAAAATTATCGTTTTTATATGAAAAACTATTATCTAGTTCCTTATTAGTATTATTTGTTGATTTTACATCACTGGAAAGTTTGGACTCAGAAGACTAGACCTCAACATTGACTTAGATCCCTATCAAAGTCCATTCAAGAGCAGTGTTTTGTTTCTGGGTTTTTTTGTTTGTTTGTTTTAGGGTTTTTTGGCATATGAAAGGTAAAAGAGCCGTATCTTGAGATGCAGAACTGAGATTAGAAACTTACATAGTTTATGGTTTTTTGTCTCCATGATCGATTATTAATTCCTCTTTCAACCCTCTCCTATGTATACGCTGTTTTTTGTTTTTCATTCTATTTGTTAGTCATTTATTAAGCATCTGCTATAAGTTGATTCTTGTGTGAGATATAATAAGAAACAAGGCACCTAACAGGCCCTGCCCTCAGGAGCTCATAGTCTAATAGAAGAGAAGAAGCATGTGAGTACATAGACAAATACAGCACCAGGCAAACTGTAGCATGTGGTGCAATGCAGAGACCAGTATGGGAGCAGAGAATAGAAAGAATTTCATTCTGAAGCTAATTGTCAGTTACCATCTAGAAGCAATCAAGATTCTCACCCATTCTCTCTCAGCTCAACTCCCACTTGGTTCTTCAAACTGACTGCATTTGGCAAGAATATGAATTCTCAGGTATTTTCATGTGACTTCTCATTTCCTTCATTTCTTTGCTTGTTGTGATGCAGTCATCCTCAATGAACCATAGTATCATTTTACACTTGTCCTTCTTTTTAAATTTATTCTCATTTAAAATGCACATTTTGAAATTTTGTCTCAAAAATTCTAAATTGAAATGGTGGCTAATGATATAGTTAATGCTGTCTTGTTACATTTTAAGAAAAGGGCTGAAATAGGTATTTCACCCGAATAACTGTTTTTTTATGGTGTCTTATCAGAATTTTGAAGCTTAGAGATGGCCTTACCGGTCTTGATGAATAGGCCATTCTGTACCTAAAATCCCTTCGGTGAAAATGGGTTACTTGTAGGTAAAATATGGAATTTCAAGAAAGGAAGAAACAAGAGTGTCAGTAAAGGGCAAGAAGCAGTCTTTTACTAAGTGAGACCCTATTGGAGATGACAGGAATCAGTCCCCCCCCTTTTAAATTAACTAAGTAGCCACTGAAAGTTGTGGAGCCCTGGGGTAGTTTATATCCTGTAATCTATACCACTTAGGAGCCCACCAGACTAGGCATCTGAAACTTCTAGCTCATTTCCAGTCTTAGGCTTAGATGGCTGAAATTTCTGGCCAGTAGATGATATAAAACTAAAACCTTTAGCACTGGGGAAAGAAGGAAAACTCGGTGGAGTAACTAGATTAGAGAGTGATGCCTCTACATCGAGAGCACTTCCAAGGAAGCAAAGTGGAAATCTACAGTGAAATTCTTCTATATACTATCTACAATGCCGAGAGTGAGCCGCTTGAGTCAGTAGAGCTAAAGAAGCTTCCAGAAAGTCTCTCCATAGTATCTAGTAAGGAAGAATGCCTGATGGAATGGATTGCTTGAACTTCAAGGATCCAGGCTAAATGGTTCCTGTTTGCTAAGAAGAAGATAATTTCTTTAAGGGAACAGAGCAGGAAAATTTATATAGAATTATCTTTGCTTAAAAGCCCTTTCTTTTAAAAAATTTTTTTGGCATAATGTATTCTTTCCTTCTTTATTTCTAAAAATGCCTGTAATTGTGTGCTAATAATAATGTTCAACAGGCTCCCATTTCAAAGTGCTTAGTCTAAGTGCAGTTGCAGTAATTTTGAAAGTAAGTTGTCATGTGTTTTTTGCAAGCCATGGACAGTTTACATTTATCTCCAACTATGAGTGATATAATTGGGGATATTTTATTAAATCGCACGTGTAAATGGCTTAATTTTAGTTAACAACATATTTCAGGTGTGTAAACTTTATTGTAGTAACCAAAAGTAGAACTACCAAAGACTAAAATTGCTGTTTAGAAAAGCTTTAATGTTGATATTCTCATCTATAACTGCAGGCATAACTAAAAAATGTTTAAAACCTTTTAAAGTGTCATTTTAGGAGCTCAGTTTTAGGAGCTTAGCAAAATAACCAAGTCTATGTTCAAATAATAACCTAAATAAACAAAAACCCATTTTTAAAACCCATGTTGGATGGGAAGGCTCAATACAGAAAAATTTAAATTTTCCCTAAATTAATAATTCTGTGTAATTCTAATTGAAATTCCAGTGGGATTTTAAGAGAACTTTGACAAATTGATTCTAAAGTTATTCAAAGTAGTAAATAAGATAGAATAGCTAAGACATGTTTGAAACATAATTCCCCACCAGATATATAGCTACAGTAGTTAAAAAGTTTTATCACTGTAATAGACAAACAAACCAGTGGAACAGAAAGCAGAATCCAGATATAGCTCCATGGATATATTGGAACTTAGCATATGTTAAATGTGACATTATATATCAGTAGAGAAAAGATGAATTACAGTTGACCTTGAACAACACGGTTTTGAGCTGCACGAGTCCACTTACATGCAGATGTTTTCAACCGAAAGTGGACTGAAAATATAGTACTCACAGGACCTGAAACCTGTGTATATGGAGGGCTGACTTTTTCACACATGTGGGTTCTGCGTGGCTGACTGTAAGAATGAGTATGCATGAATTTTGGTATGTGCAGTGGGGATGGGAGAGTGTCCTGGAACTAATCCCCCAAGTATACCAAGGGATGATTGTTTTTAGATACTGGTGTTTTACATGGGAAAATAAAGTAATAAGATAGCCTCTATTTTGTTTAATGGGATTATAAGGAGTTTGCAGCTTTGATTATACAAATTTTTTGCTTTATGTGCTAACTTTAGAGACAGACTAACCAACAAAATATTTGACCCACTGTACTTTCCTGAGCTGTTACTCTAGGCACAAAGAAATAACAGAAAGAAATTCTGCTTATTGAAACCAAAAATCCTTATATTAGCCTATGGGGGAAATTAAAGTGTAAATGTGAGTGACATCTAAGAGTCTAAGTAAAATAGTATAACCTTTATCAAGATTTTAGGTAGATCTGTTTCTCTTCTTAATTATTTATAAATTTTGTAGAATTATTCTTAGATTAATCTAGTGAAATCTGAAAAATATAGGGCCTGCGCATTACTCAGAAAACAATAACTGCGGATTGAAACTAGCATTAGAGCAGCATTTGAGATTTACCACCTTCTTCATTATTATCCATATTATGCTGCTAAAATATTATTCTCTATGTATTGTGCTCTCTGCTTTCCTCCCTAGGAGCGGCCTGCCTCAGACTCCTGGCAGAAACTCGAGAAATCTCGGGAGTATAAGAACAGTAACCAGCTCCGGGAGTACCAGCTGGAGGGGATGAACTGGCTTCTTTTTAACTGGTATAACAGGTGAGGAACCAGAACCAGTCCAAATATTTGTACCTAGAGGTTTATTGTTTGTTGCTTTACCCTATAAAATTTTTGAGTGGCAGTAGCAGACTGGTGAGAGAGAACAGCATAGCCATCGATTTAGGGTGATAATCTTTGCATGTTAGTCATTCCAAGACTTATTTTATTTTTATATCAAGTATTTCTTCAACCAAAAGGAATGATCTTTAGACATCATTGACTTTGTGCTTTTTTTTTTTTTTTTTTTGGCCTGTATAACCAAAAGGTTAGACTCAACGTAGATGAAACAAAACCCAACAAAATCCTTTAAAGCTGTTTTATATCTTATAGTCTTTAGCAAAAAGAAAAAAATCTCTAAAAGGGAATGGATCTGAGTTCTAGCCCCCATTCTGATACTCGTTTGTAAGCCGTGGATGTACTAGACTTTTACTATAACACTCAGTTTTGAACTCTCTGTGATCTGGTTCCACAAGTAACTGAATGAGGTGAAATTGGAGAAAGATGGGTTGAGATTTTATGAACATTCTAGAATGTACTGATATCTTTTTTAAGATATCATGTTGTAATGCAAAACACACAGACATGGGACTCTGGAGAACTGTCTTTTAGTGTAATCTCTGCCACTTATTCATTGATTCACGCAAGCACAGCTCACCCTACATGCCCAGGCCTTGGGTTGCCTACCCAAACAGTGAGGGAGCGAGACCAGACCAGGGCCACAGCTCTGGTGTGCAGTCTGTGGTTCAGGATCAACAGAAGAGATCAACGTTTTGACTCATAACAGAATTTATCATGTGGGTTAAAAGTTTGTCCTTTGATAACATGCAAAAGACAATGGAAATCATGGAACTTACCCTTTTTTTAATTTTTACCATGGCTTCCAGGAAATTTGCCAGTTATAGAAACTGGCTTAGGTTTGGGGTATATTTTTTTCTCCTTGTCTTAATATTATTTTAATTTTTAGTATTTTTAGTTTATATTTGAATGCACTTACTTCATACACCATAATGCACCACTTAATGATATTTCAATCAATCACAGACCACATATCAATGGTGGTCCAGTAGATTATAAGGGAGCTGTAAAATTTCTGTCTCCTAGAGACATTGTAGCTGTTATAACATTGTAGTGCAACGTGTTACTCACAGATTTGTGGCGATGCTGGTGTAAACAAACCTGTGCTGCCAGTTGTATAAAAATCTAGCACATGCAGTCGTGTACAGTACATGATACTTGATAATGGTAATAAATGACTGTTACTAGTTGTGCATTTACTATACTGTACTTTTGATTGTTATTTTAGAGTGTATTCCTTCTACTTATTAAAAAAAAAGTTAACCGTAAAAACAGCCTCAAGTAGATTCTTCGGGAGATATTCCAGAAGAAGCCATTGTCATCATAGGTGATGACAGCTCCACATGTTATGGCCCCTGAAGACCTAACGCAACAAGATGTAGAGGTGGAAGAGAGTGATGTTGATGTTCCTGACCCTGTATATGCCTAGGCTAATGTGTGCGTTTGTGTCTTAGTTTTTAACAAAAAAGTTTAAGAAGCAAAACAAAAAATTTTGAAAATAGAAAAAGGCTTACAGAATTGGAATATAAAGAAGATATTTTTATATAGGTGTTCAGTGTATTTGTGTTTTAAGCTAAGTGTTATTACAGAAGAATAAATTTTAAAATGTTAATAAATGTTAATTTATAAAGTAAAAAAATTACAGTAAGCTAAGGTTAATTATTGAAGACATGAAATTTTTTTTTTCTTTTTTGAGACAGAGTTTGCTCTGTTGCTCAGGCTAGAGTGCCATGGCATCAGCCTAGCTCACAGCAACCTCAAACTCCTGGGCTCAAGCGATCGTAGCTGGGACTACAGGCATGCGCCACCATGCCCGGCTAATTTTTTCTACATATTTTTAGTTGTCCAGATAATTTCTTCCTAATTTTAGTAGAGACAGGGTCTCGCTCTTGCTCAGGCTGGTCTCGAACTCCTGAGCTCAAACAATCCGTCCACCTCGGCCTCCCAGAGTGCTAGGATTACAGGCGTGAGCCACCGTGCCCGGCCTATATATATATTTTTAGTTGTCCAGATCATTTCTTTCTATTTTTTAGTAGAGACGAGGTCTCGCCCTTGCTCAGGCTGGTCTCAAACTCCTGACCTTGAGCGATCCACCAGCCTCGGCCTCCTAGAATGCTAGGATTACAGGCATGAGCCACCACACCTGGCCGAAGATATGAAAATATTTTAAAGTAAATTTAGTGTAGTGTAAGTGTTCAGTGTTTATAAAGTCTAAAGTGTTGTATAGTAATGTCCTAGGCCTTCACATTCACTCACCACTCACTCACTGACTCACCCAGAGCAACTACCAGTCCTACAACCTCCATATGTGGCCTCTACAGGTGTACCCTTTTTTTTTCTTTTAAACCCTATTTTTACTGTACCTTTTCTATGTTTAGATACATTTAGATACACAAATATTTACCATTGTGTTACAATTGCCTACAATATTCAGTATAGTAACATGCTATACAGGTTTGTAGCCTAGGACCAATAGGCTATACTATATAGCCTAGGTATGGAGTAGGCTATATAATCTAGGTTTGTGTAAGTACACTCAGATATTTGCAAAATGATGAAATTGCTTGATGACACATTTCTCAGAACATGTCCCTGTCATTAGGTGGCACATAACTATATTTTATCCCAAGTTAATGTAGTTCCTTTTTGAAAGTAGGCAGGGTATGAATGATGATAATAATAAAAACCAGCTTCAGTTTAATCTCTGTAAAATGATGATAAAGCTTTCACTGGTGATATTACAGGTAACAGTGTACTTCTGAAACATCTTTTTTAGTTATAACCGACCTCTACAACTTTTCTGTATTGATAATGAATTACTATATTTCTCACACTCTGCAGAAAAAACTGTATTTTGGCTGACGAGATGGGCCTAGGAAAAACCATCCAGTCCATCACATTCCTTTCAGAAATATTCCTCAGGGGAATCCACGGCCCTTTTCTCATCATTGCCCCTCTCTCCACCATCACTAACTGGGAGCGGGAGTTCAGGACTTGGACGGAGATGAATGCCATTGTGTACCACGGCAGCCAGATCAGCAGGCAGATGATTCAGCAGTATGAAATGGTGTACAGAGACGCACAGGTGAGCCTCACGAATCACAAAGACCAGGGACTGCCTGAGCTCAGAACAGCCTTTCTGCCACTGATCTTCTTGGATTTTATTGCCTGCTATCTTGAGTTACTGTTGACTGACTTTGTAAAATCGTGTTTGTTGAGGCTGACTTTTTGTTCCTCCCTAGTAGTTTAAAATAAACAAAAATAATTTTAGTTAATTAATCATTAATTAAATTAATTTAGTTTACATAAATTGAAATAATTTATGGTAAAACATAGGATTGTAGGGCTTGCTTTCCAAACTCTCTGAGATATACCAGAGGCCTTTTTTAGGACACTGAAAATGTGGCTTATTGGTTGGCTTATAAAATTACTTTTATATGCAGAAGATTTTATCTAAATTGTTATGTGCTCTGTGAAGAAAGTGAGTAGAAAAATTTGTGTACAGAGAATGGATTCCCAGCTAGGAAATTTAGAGAGGAGGTTAACAGGTTCCACAGGGAAGGAGAAAGAGAAAACAAGTTTCAAGTTGTTAAAAGCACTAGCACTGGAAGTCCAAGGTGGGAGGATCGCTTGAGGTCAGGAGTTCCAGACCAGCATGAGCAAGAGCGAGACCCCACCTCTACTAAAAATAGAAAAATTAGCTGTATGCAGTGGTGCCCACCTGTAGTCTTAGCTACTCAAGAGGCTGAGGCAGAAGGATTGCTTAAGCCCAGGAGTTTGAGGTTGCGGTGAGCTATGTTGATGCCACCACACTCTAGCTGGGGTGACAAAGCGAGACTCTGTCTCCTAAAAAAACAAAAAAAAAGTTAAAAGCACAACAGAACTTTTTAAAAAAGCTTTTGTTAAGGGCAGTCACTTTGTATGTGTGTGTGTGTCCTGGGCACTGGTTTTTATAATTAAGCAAGGTAAAAATGAAATTACTTCAATCAGAGGAAAGCCTGTGCTCTCCCTAGAGGTTTCATAGACAGCAGAAAGAGACACTTGGAAGAAATTTAAGATGTGTCTAACATCATGCAGCTCTGCTACTGAAATGCGATGGCAGCACCAAGACAGGCTGAAAAACAAAGCTGTGTCCTGCCTGGTTGCCCTTGTCCCCGCTGAATCAGGATCATTACTTTGAATCTATGGTAGAGAACCCAAGTTACAAGGTGAAATTTATTAAATCTGAAAAGTAGCAGAGGATTTCTTTGGGCATTCAAGCTAGGCATGGTTTAGACCCACTCTTGGCTGAGAATGCGTGAACCAACACCCATCTGCTCTCCTATGGCAATTAAAAAATAAAAAGCTCCCTAGCTGTATCTTTCTTATTGCTCATCCTTCTCACCTTCATAAGGGCAAATGCTGCTTTGCTTCTGTTAATTGATGTTGTGAGGTCTCTCTCTTGTCTAAATAGCTGGTTCATTCTTATATTCTCTCTTTTCTCACATGAGGAATAGCAGTACTTGTTGGCTTCTCACCTAAGTGTTAGTATTTATAGTGCTTCCTCTTCTAACCCAGCAGGTAATCCATTAGCAGAATTCTATAGCCGTGGTGTAAAGTGTTGACTTCGGTTGTGTCATCCTCAGGGAAACCCCCTTTCAGGAGTCTTCAAGTTCCATGTTGTCATCACAACATTTGAGATGATCCTGGCAGACTGCCCAGAGCTGAAGAAGATTCACTGGAGCTGTGTGATAATTGATGAAGCCCACAGATTAAAGAATAGGAACTGCAAACTTCTGGAGGGTCTAAAGCTCATGGCCCTGGTGAGAGTCAGCAGCTCTTTACGTAAAGAGAGGTTCCTTCCATTCAGTTTAGAAGAAGCACCTATAGCCATTTTGCATGTCGCTTACTTGTACATAGTCCTTTTACTCTAGATTTTCTTTTTGCCCTCTATAGCCATGATAGTACAGGAATAAATTATTTTTTTTTATCACAAACTGGGTCAACAATTTGGCCTTTTCCAAAGATTAATTTCGAAAGGGCCTTAGAGGACTCTTAAATAGCATGAAATTTGTGACTTGGAAAGGTAAGGTGTCTTGACTTGTTTCTGGATCCCTGAATGAACTGTTACCAAAGATGATGGCCTTTTAACATTACTGTTTCGGCACAGTGCCCAGTATGTGGTGAGTAGGCACTCAGTAATATTTAGTGAATGAATGGTTGCTTTAATTAACATGAAATTGCTGCTGGAATCAGTGATGTGAAAGGAAGGTTGATCATTTATTGACTGTAACCCTATGAAGTGTTGGCACACTATCTTTTCATTAAAGCAGAACAGAATTGCCCCAAATTGAGCACAAAATGCCCTGGGTTAATTTTCCCCGCTAAAATATACCGTTTTGATGGCTCAACACTGTTCATCATGTGTTTTTAATTTGTGCAGGAACATAAAGTGCTTCTCACAGGAACACCCTTGCAGAACTCTGTGGAGGAGCTCTTCAGTTTGCTAAATTTTCTGGAGCCATCACAGTTTCCTTCAGAGACTGCTTTCTTAGAGGAGTTTGGAGATCTGAAAACAGAGGAGCAGGTAATTAGAGGCCTAACGGATTGAGGAGACAATGTGATGGTTACATTCATCAAAGAAAGAGCAGGTCACCATGGGACAGGACTTAGCAAGTTCTAGCATCCCTGGTAAAATGAGCATTACTAATCCCCTTTATCTTATGCACTTGTTTGTGTTGGGGAGGATAAGCTGATTATTAACAGTTCTTATTGTTCAAAAGGATAGATGAGTCAGCACCCAAAATATCTTGTGTTGGTGTATCAGGCCTCCTACTTCACTGATCTCACTTGTATGTTTCATGATTTTGCTTATAGCTCTGGCCTTGGGAACATGGTGCTTTCTTCTGCTTCCCTCATCCTTCCTCCTTCCTCCTTCCTCCTACATAATCTGCAACTTGTTCCCAGGTCCATCTTCTTGAGTACAATACAATACAAGGCAGTCACATACCTAGAGTGGTTGATAAGTCCAGCTTTGTCCAGATCAACTGAATTTCCTGAGTTTTCAAGGGTCCAGTCCCAAGTCTAGTTTGTTAGATTTAAAGCTGATTCAAAACAACCAATATTAATAAATATCTGTCTACTGTGAGTAGAATACTCTACTAGGGATTACAGAAGCAAGCCAGACAAATTTCAGTGCCATAAGAGGAACAATAATAGAGTTGAGAACTTTAAAGGAGAGATACATCACATCTGTTTGAGAATCAGGAAAGACTTCAGGGAGAGAGTACAGTTTGAAAATGCATTTTGAGGGATGGGTAAGTTTTCACAGGTGTAGAGAAAAGAGGTAGTGACCACTTTGCATAGGAAGAAACCAGTATAATCAGAGCCATGGAACTTAGCAGTGGGGAATCATCTGTTTGAGCTGAAAAGAAGGTAGATGAATTAGGGAGTATGAGGCCAGAGAGCTTTAGGATTGTATTGTGGGAAGATTGTGAAAGGTAGGTTGAATAATTCGGGAGGTAACAGAAAACTATGCAAGGCTTTATTGCAGGAGTGACATAATTAATTCTGCTAAATTAATCTACCAATGGTGTGAAAGTGGGTTGGGACAGAGAATTTGGTAACTGAAAGGTTTGGGAATTTTACTAGCAGATGTCAAGAGTACACTCTGGTTCCAATCTGTTTCTACTTCTGATATAAGTCAGACTTTGAAAGCAGTGAATGATCAAACTTAATTCCCCTTCTCTACATTGCAATATCTGTTGATCTTTCAAAAGCCAGCTCCAACCTTCTCTCCATTTTTGGACCATTAGAAATGCATCCTCTTCTCCTGTTGCACTTAATTTGTGGTATGCGTCTTTTCTTCTTCCTAGACAATGATCTAGAGGACAAGGCCCACATCTTCTCCGAAGTTGTGTTTGTTGTATTGGCCAGCACAGTGTCTGGCATATAGTATACTCTAAATGATTCAAGGTATGAACCAAGTGAAGGACAAAAGCTGGACTCAGCGTGTGGCAGATTGACATTTGTCCCTATCTTTAACAATTAGCTTGCTGTGTCTTTTCTCTTGGGGTTCTTATATGGTAATTCCTTACCCATTTGGGGGATTACATTCCTAAGTACCCTTGGTTGGTAAAATGAAGGGTTAGGTTTAAGATTGGTATTAGGTAGGAGAAAACCATAAAAATGATATCAAATATCTATATTTTATTTTTAAATTTTTTAAAATTATTTTTTAATTGACAAAAATTATATAGTGTACAACATAATGTTTTGAAATATGTATATATTGTGGAATGGCTAAACTGAGGTAATTCACATGCATTACCTCACATACCTTTTGTGGTGAGAATACTCAAAATCTGTACCCTTAGGCCGGGCGCAGTGGCTCACGCCTGTAATCCTAGCATTCTCGGAGGCCGAGGCGGGAGGATCATTTGACCTCAGGAGTTCGAGACCAGCCTGAGCAAGAGTGAGACCCCGTCTCTACTAAAAATAGAAAGAAATTATCTGGACACCTAAAAATATATATAGAAAAAATTAGCCGGGCATGGTGGGAGCCCACGCTACTGGGAGGCTACTTGGGAGGCTGAGGCAGTAGGATGACTTGAGCCCAAGCAGGAGTTGGAGGTTGCTGTGAGCTAGGCTGATACCACGGCACTCTAGCCTGGGCAACAGAGTAAGATTCTGTCTCAAAAAAAAAAAAAATCTGTACCCTTAGATATCTTCAAGAATACAATAACGTTGTAATTAACTATAGTCATCATGTTGTGCAATAGATCTCTTGAATTTATTCCTCCTATCTAATAGAAATTTTGTATCCTTTGACCAATATCTCCCAAATCCCCACCCAACCACACCACCCCAGTCCCTGGTAATCACCATTCTGCTCTCTGCTTCTATGAGAGGTCTATATTTTAAAACACACTAAATAAAAGTTCTAGAAAGCATCTGTTTACAAAATAAAGCATATTCGTCATTGTCTAAAACCTGCTTTTGTAAGTAACTCTTCTAAATCACTCTCTGTAGACCACTTTATATTTCTTCAGGAAGCATTGCCATAGCTTACAACTTATTTATGCAGGCTCTACCCCTTTTAAAATTTTTGAACAGCCCTTTCTGACTTGAAACTTGATTTCTTTTGCATTTTCATTTTTCTCTATTTTATTTTTCTATCAGAGTTAATCTTACTGGTATCATGTTTTAGCTCTAGATAACTCAGGTATTTTGATTTTGAATCTCTTAGTCTGTCATTGTCTTACTGGGAGAGGGAACAAGTCACCTTGCAGGTGCAGTCAGGTGTGTAAAGATCTGCTGTCCAGGCCTGGTCTGTCAGGAGAAGAGCAGATAAATAGTAGCAAAAAACACCATCAGACTTAAAGTGCCCCTGATGTGACAGATTCCATGACGGAATGAGAGATGTCACCTTCAACATTAATTCTTTGCATAATGCTACCTTCAAACATGTAGGAGGAAACCATTTCCAGATTGCCTCTACTTCTGACTCTGTTCTTTCAGCATCTGTCTTCCCTTTGTATTATATCACTTGTACTTCCTAACATGACTTAAAATATTCAAGTAATTACTGTGCATGTGCGTGTGTTAGAGCGAGAGAGAGGTTTGTTTTCTCCATCCTAGACAACAGGTTTTGTCTTTTGTGTCTTGCTCCCTTTTTATCTTGTGAGATTGCCACATAGGTTCTTAATAATTGCTTGTGAATTAAAACCAGATGCTTTTTTTCCTTTCAGTACTATTGTAAACTCCTCATTTTCAGGAATCAGTCATGATCTTTCTTTTAGTCTTCTACCACAGGACTATGAATAGATGTTCAAGAGATTACAGAGAAGATTGGAATATTCCAGTAATTATTAAATCAAGATTGGGCAGGTACATAGGTCTCTTTTCCTTGGACAGGTAAAGAAACTGCAATCTATCCTGAAACCAATGATGCTTCGGAGGCTGAAAGATGATGTGGAGAAGAACCTTGCTCCCAAACAAGAGACGATCATTGAGGTAGAACTGACCAATATCCAGAAAAAGTACTACCGTGCCATCCTGGAGAAGAACTTTTCCTTTCTGACCAAGGGGGCAAATCAGCACAATATGCCCAATCTGATCAACACCATGATGGAGCTGAGAAAGTGCTGTAACCATCCCTACCTGATCAATGGTAAGTCAGGACATTGAGGAGTAACTCAGGACTGGCATAGGCCTCTGCCAGAAGCTAATGATAGTCCAAGAACTCATGTATTGGCTTTCCGTTGTATGCTAGAATGATGTATGTGCTCTCACCTTTTTACAGAGAAAACTGAGGTTCGGAGAGGTTGATGGATTTGCTTAGGCAATCTAGATATTAAGTACACAGTGCCAAGTTTTGAACTAACTTCTACCAACACTCTGCCTCACAGTACATACTCAGCTTGGCAGAAGGTAGATATCACTCATCGGATGCCCTTTATTTGCTTGAAGTCTAGCCCACACTTTTCCACTTGAGGACAGGGAAATGTATTACTTAGTTGAATGAATGAAAATGCTACAATGAGATTAAAGCTTTCTGCAGACAAATTAATAGTTAACTGGTTAGAGAAGATGTTGGAAGGTTTTTTTTTACAATAAAACTTTTGGAGAAATTTTTAATCAAAATGTGACTTGGATTCTCTTACAGCTAGTCTTTGTGATGTCAAGAGGTATGAAGGTCTTTTTTTTTGCCAACTTTCTGGGAAGGTTTCTTTACTTGAGTGAGTCAGTTTAGATTAGGACTTGATATCTCAAATCCTCTCTCCTTCGGTGAGACTTCCCGGGAAAGCCAAGGCCCTGTGTCATCTACAAGATGGCCCTGATGTTGCTGCTGAGGGCAAGAACAGGGATGCACACCTAGCATCTCCTCACTGGACTGCTGGTCTAGGACCAAAGAATTCACTTCATTTCCCCCAGGATCTGCAAAGCAGAGAGCAGCTTTTACCATTATGTTTTGTTCAAAGACTTGTTTTGTTCCATTCCTTTTCAGGGGCAGAGGAGAAAATTCTGGAAGATTTCCGAAAATACCACAGCCCTGATGCCCCTGACTTTCAGCTGCAGGCCATGATTCAGGCAGCAGGGAAGCTGGTGCTGATTGATAAACTGCTCCCTAAGCTGATTGCAGGTGGCCACAAGGTACTCATCTTCTCCCAGATGGTGCGCTGCCTCGACATCCTGGAAGATTATCTCATCCAGAGAAGGTGAGACTTGTGTCAAAGCTCTGCATCCAACAGGGCAGGAAGTTCCTTTTATTTGATGTCTTTTCGACCCATTCAAAAATTATGTTTCAATAATAGCAAAACATTCAGAAATGGAGAAAAGGACTCTCCTCTGAAAGATTGACTAAATTTCAGAGTTAGATTTTTATGACCAAGTATACTCAAGTTTAACTCTCTGGAGTGAATTTCAGAGCCTATAACATGGAGTCCTTGCTTTGTTTAAAAAAAATCCTATATGTTTATTAATATTCGCTTTGGTTAGAGGAAACAGTTCAAATAGCATTAGAAAGGGTTAAGAAAATAATGTATTTACATTTTTGTTGCTTTATAATGATGAGAGAAATATATCCTGGAAATCATCACTATATCAACTTTCTAAAAGAGCGTAAACTGGCAACTCACAGAGAAAGAATTCAGGGATATTTTATGTCCTTTCTCAGAGGCCTCTAAGTTTGTGATATACTAATTATGGCATCCCTATTTATTTTCTTGTTTGTATTCCTATAATTCCTTCAACCTAAATTCTACTGCTCACGCAGGGGAAAAGTCTGGTGTTATATGGGTTATTTGGATTTTGTGTGGGAACTACATTTGTTACATTATACCTGGTACCTTAGATTTTCAGTCATTATGATACATCAGTGATATAAAGATTATAAAAGAGTTTTTAAAAATTTACTCTTAGTGATGAAAGACTTATCAAGATTATAGAAACTAGTAGCCCAGGCATTGCTAAGTTTAAAGAAAATCGTTGTTTTCGTAGCAAATCTCAGGTGTCTTAACAGATGTTCTTATTCTTTAAGATTCTGTTTGCCCTTACACATCGCATATATTTTATAGAAAGAATATTAAAGGAAATGACAAATTTAATGATGGACATGCTGACATTTAATGTTATATAAATAATTCTTCAAAGTCTGGTTAGACAATGAAAGAATTCCTCAGAGCTCTATAATAGAGATTTATATGTAAAGAATTCTTGAGTCTTGTGTTATAGGAATAAATCAAAACTGATAACGCGGTTTTGTAGTTTATAAATTCACTATAGATTAGCAACCCATTGCCAGAGCACTTGCTTCTTATAAATATATTATCTTACTCTTCAAAATATGTACAACTATTAGTTTGCAGATTTTTTTAAAAGAACCTCCCCAAATGATTAACAATATATTTAACAGACTTTTGGTAAGTACAAAAGTCTGTATTTAACTCGTTTTTATCCTTTTTCCTTTATTGTTTATTGCTCATTTTGTGTTCAGACTACTTAAGTATTATAGTTTCTCTTGAAAATATGGAAACACATCACACCACCACATGCACAACTTCTCATTCATGCTTGGAGTTTGTCTTTTCAGTCTTCTTTCTTTCTGCATACATACAAGGGCTGTCTGGAAAGTATCCAGCCGTTGTTAATATATTTTTCATATTACATGGCTGGATACTTTCTGGACAGCCCTCTTGTGTTTAGCTTTATTGTTAATTTATTTGTTTGAATTGTGATAATATTCTACATTCTACTTTTGTATCTTATATTTTATTTAATATATTATGAAACTTTTTTCCTTAATTATTTTTCTACTATAAAACTTTGATAATCTGCATGATACTCTGTCTCATAGGTTTCCAGTTTTTCATCATTTTAAGGGACTATGAATGAATATCCCTTTACAGTCATTGTGAATGTTTTCAGTTATTTCCTTAGGATAAATTCTGATGTGCATTTTTGAAAACATTCGATACATAAACTATTTCCCAAACACCCTCTAGTTGGGTGTTTTATTTATGTCTTTCAACACCATATGAAAATGCTTTTTTTCATATTCTGATCAATATTGTTTTGCTTCTTTATTCTTGGTAATTCAGTAAGCCAAAATTATGGTCTCTTATTCTAATTTGCATTTTCAATTACTAACAAAGATGAATATTTTTTCATATTTATTAGCTATTTATGTTTCTTTTTGTGGATTGCTTATTCATTTTTTTCCTCCATTTTCTGTTGCTCTTTGACTCTTTGTTTATAAATTTATAAAAATTGTTTACTTGAGAATATGTTGCAAATATTTTCCTCTATGTTGTTTTGCCTTTTAATTTTGCTTATGGATGAGTTTTTATTTATTTTATTTTTAAATGTTCTAAATTTTATAATAGTCAATTATTGTCTTACAACAACTTCAAGCCTAAATCCTTATTTATGCTTAAACTGAGGCTTAAATAAGTAAATTAATATGCTTTAAAATGCTGCTTCCACCCTTCAGCCGTATCATGTAAATATTCTGAAATATTTTCATTCTTTTATAGTTTCTTCACCCCATCTGCATCCAGTCGTGTTCATCTGGCCTTACTATTGTCATTACTTTTTCTCTTTTTAATTTAGTTTTTATTTTTCTCAAAATAAAATTTAAAGAGTCATTGTATTAGACTTATGAAAAATTGCATTTCCTAATTCACTCTTCCCCTTTCCCAATTTCCCACACCCCAGAAGCAATTACTTTCAACTCTTTGTGCTAGTTCTTTTGGTATTTATAGCTATATCTAAATAATGTTGTTAGTTATAATTTCTTGATATTTTTCAGTTTTAGGTAATAACTGTTCTGACGGTAAAAGATGAGTATTTAGCCTTCCTTCACTGCCCCTCATAACCACCATATATGCAACTTCCTGTCCTCCCATCTTTTCAATATGCCACAAAACACTTTGGGATAGAGTAATATTCATTGTTTATTATGAATGAATGAAACTGCTAAATTACAGTACAGCCATGCAATATGCTGTTTAATTTTCATTGTTGCCCAATTTTTATTTTCTTTGAAGTAAAAATTATCTATTTGATTTGCTTATTTTTCTATATACTTACTATAATTCAGCTGCACACTTTACCCTGGTCGTCTAAATCTCCTGTCGTTATTTTCCAACACATTAGTCTGCTCTTATTAGGGCCAGATCTCCTGAGACCTCCTTACCTGTTTCTCTCTGACGTGTTGCTCTTCCCATCTGGTACACAGTTGTCATCTGTGGTGTGCCTTCTTTCATCAAGCTGACAAGTTTCTTTTTTGAATCAAGTCTTGTTGATGGATTCCATGTTGGAGCACTTCTTCTGGTAGCTCCTGAGAAAGGATGAATAATAGGTAAATTCTGAGACATTGTCTGTGAAAATGTTTTCAGTCTACCCTCATTCTTCAGTAATAGTTTGGCTGGATTTGAGATTCTAGATTAGAAATCGTTTCTCCACAGAATTTTGAGAGTATTAATCCACTGTCTTTTAGCTTTCAGGCTTGCTATTGAGAAGTTCAAAGCCCTTCAGATTTCTGGTCTGTGTATGTGATACGTTTTTTCTTTTTAGAAGTTTTGATATTTTCTCCTCGAGCCCTGTCTTACAAAATTTTACAATGAACTGCTTTCTTGTACTGTATATTAAATATTAATAGATTTTTACCATCTGAAATCTAAGTGACTTTAGTTCCAGGGAATTTTCTTTATCTTTCATTCTTCCTTTTTCTTTTGTTTTCTTTTATTTGTATGTCAGATCTGGATTGAACACCTAATTTTCCCTTTTCCCTATTTTCTATCTCATTATCTTTTCTGTACCTTCTGGTAGAATTCCTTTACTGATCTTCCAACTCTGAACCTCTAGGGTTTTGTTCTGTAATTATATTGTTAATTTTCCAGAATTTTTTTTTGTAATTTTTCAGTTTTTACAGCACCAAGGTATTTCATAGGTACCGTGTTTTCTCTTGTCTTTCCAAGGTTTATCGTGATAGAATTTTTTTTTAATCTGTGTCTGCTTTCTCCAAGTCATATTTTTTTCCATCATTTTTTAATGTATCTTTCATGTGAGAATTTTAGGTTATCTTTTTTTTTTTTTTCTTTTAGCACTTTAAAGTGCTATTCTGCTGTGCTCTGGCCCCCATGGTTTCTGATGAAAAGGTCTGCAGTCTTTCAAATTGTTGTTCCCCTGTATGTAATTTGTTGATTTATTCTTTCTGCTTTTAAGATTTTTGTTTAATTTTTGGTTTTCAAGAGTTTGATTGTGAAAATGGTAATTCATCCTGGTTACTGAGCCTCTTGGATTTGTAAATGTCTTTCATCAAATTTGGAAAGCTTTTGGTTATTATTTCTTCAATTTCTTTTTTGTTTTTGCCCCATTCTCTTGTTTTTTGGTAAGACTCCATTTACCTGTGCATTTGACCTTTAGATATTATCCCACAAGTCCGTGAGTTCTCTGTTCTTTTTTGTTTTAATCCTTTTTCTCTCTCTTAGTTTGATTTCTCTGTCTTCAAGTTCACTGACTCTTTTCTCTATTATCTCCATCGTGCTTACTAAGCCCACACAAAGCTTTCTTTTATTAGAGAGTGTATTTTTTAGTTCTAAGATTTCCATTTGATTTTTCATTTATCAATGTTTTGTTTCTCTGGTGAGGTTGCCTATCTTTTCATGCAGCACTTACATTCCTTTACTTCATTGAGCGTAGTTATAATAGCTGCTTTAAAGTTCTTGTCTGAGTTATAACATCACAGGTTTGACATCTATCAATTGTCTTTTCCCTTGAGAAGAGGTCACATTTTCTAGTTCCTTCTTGTGTCATGTGATTTTTGAGTTTTTTCTAGATATTATGAATATTATGTTGTGGAAATTTAGGATTCTGTTTTATTGCTCTGAGATATTGATGGTTTTTATTTGGAGGCAGTTAACTAGGTTAGACTCAAAGTGCAGACTGTGTCAACTCTCTAGAAGGTAGCAGCTTCCATCTCAGTTCAGACAACTTGCAGTCTGCTCCAAGCAAGTGTAAGGCGCAGGTCAGCCGGAGACTTTGGTAGCGTTTATACCAAGAATTTAGAGTTCCCTGTCTTTCTACTTCCTAGGGAACATAGTTGCCCCAGGTCCTTCCCTTAATGCCTGTCAGAAAGATCTCAGCTTTTTATCAGAGCTATAGCTGACCTACACCTCTGACACCATAATGTGGCCCCCCCCTGGCCAAAACCACATGTTTCTCTTCCTCCCCAACATCTGCCTGCTTTTGTTAACTCTCCAGTGCCCTCAGGTAGGTTTTGCTGCTCATGTGTTTTGTTTTTTATATTTTGTTTAGACCCTGTGATTTTTATTTGCTGGCACATTGGTGTGTTAGGACTGTGCCCCTCTGTTCCAGAAGCAGAGGCTCTGTGTTTCAGACCAGGCAGAGGCTTTCTTCCAGGTGGGTGGGGGAGCACTGTGTTGCTGATTAGAAACTCTGGATTTGTAAGCAAGGCTTGTTGACTGTCACTTTCACTCTCCATGTGTGAATGCTTTTCATCTGCCTGTACCGTTTCACTGGGGACCCTCCAGTGTCAGTATTTTGGGGTCTTGTTTCTCTTCCTCTGTCCTGCCTAGAGGGTGGAAACTTAACTATACTCAGAGTTGATGGGGGTGGGTGAGAAAGAGTGAGGGCGTCTCAATATCTCTGTTTCTCTGCCCTTTTTTCATTAAGGTCTGTCTGCTTGTAACTGTGGTTAGTATTTCCCTGAGTAGAAAGGATCGAGATCCTTTATTTTACCCTCTTCGAGGCCAGGATGGGTGATCTAGAGGCTAACTGATACTTCAACAAATATTCCAGCATCTCCACTTTCAGGGATACCTAAGCGTCATCGGTGTCTCATCCCTTCGGGTAGTCTCCAGTATTAAGTTAGGTTGTGTCTTGCCTGGGATTCTGCTTTCTGCAGATCAAATCCTGCTTTCCAGCTTTATTGATTTGGGGAGAGGATTATGTTTTTTTAAAAAAGTCCTTTTGCTGTCCCTTTAGTAAAGGTTTGGGGAGAACAAAGAATTAAATGTGCGTGTTAATTAATATTATTAATAATTAATAATCTTTGGCTGGATTTCTTTGATTTTCTTTTTTCATTTCAGTCTTCAGTCCTTCTGTCATTTTGGTAAATAGCATATAATGGAAGTCTGATTTTGTTTTCTTTACAAATATGTCTAATTTTCTAATTTTGTGTTTACCAAAGTAGTCCGTCTTTTTCCCCATTCATATAAAATACTATTGATGAAATATACTGATATTATACATGCTGGGTGTGTGTCTAGCCTTTCTATTCTTTTGATCGGTGGGCTTTCATTCTTTTGCTCATATTTTATTCCAGATGAACTTCAGAATTATTCTTTAAACCTATGTCTGATTACTACAACCCCTCACTCCAGAAAAATGTATGTATATATACATATATACATTTACATATCTATATATACATATATCCATGTGTTGGGATTTTTTTTGGCCTTTACACCTTAAGTAGGGTAGGACTGACATCTTTATAAAATTGAGGAACATGCTATTCACTACACTTCCTCAGGTCTTTTATGTACACCATTAACTCAATAAATCTATACAGTGTCTACTTTGTGCTAGAAACTCCGAAGGTGTTACAGACTAGTGGTGAACAAAGCATGGCCCCTTCGTGTTACTACCAATCCTGCATATTTATTATTGAATTTAATCCTAAATATTTCATGTGTTTGTGGCTGTTGTGAATGGGATTTTTTTTAAACTCTTTGTGTTCCAGCTGATCATTGCTGGAAGATGAGGCAGTTGTTCATTTCCCTTCAGGCCTTCTAAGGTCAACATTTCTTGTGCCAAAAACGTGTCACTGCTCTTCCCTCTCGGCCAGTCTCACAGAGGCTTTTCCAAAGTGCCACCTGTTCGTTGATATTTGACAGTGACTCAGATTCATAGTTTGATGAGCCACATCAGCTCCTAGGGATCTTGTTCAAAATACGGTTGTCATAGAGGGTTAATTGCTGTGCTGAAGTTTAGTGTGGAAAATTTTATAATGTCTGATTTCTTCATTCAGACTTCCTAGCCCTCAAGGTTTTCTTTGTTCTTGAGCCTGTTTGCCTCTCCAGCTGTCCATCTGGTTTTATTCCCATTTAATTTCATGCCAGACTCTCATCCAGGAATTAGGGCATAGCTGGGGATCTGGTTCAGAAGTGAGGGGGGTGTGGGGGATGATTTAAAGAGCTCAAAGAATTTGATTTTATTTTAGTTTTTCATTCTTTGAGAGCACTCCCTCAAAACTAAACAAGTGATAGAAATGAGAAAAATTGTTCCAACTATACTGCACAAGTTCTAAAAGTTATTACATCATAGTGGGCAAAATACTGTTTCCTAATTTTGTGGGAATCTTTTTCCCTAAGGTGATGGCCAAGCTATATTATCACTTTTTATTGATTTCTTTCCCCCTTAAGGCTATGCTAATTCCCATCCTCACTCTGATCCGTGGGTATCCAGCTCCCTGCTGGTGACTAGGGGTATTTTGTTGAAGAGCATCAAATACTCTGTTCCCACAGCGTTCATCATTCATGTGTGTGGTGGTTGGGTTGGGGTGGCAGCAGCTGATATTTAATTGAATCTCAACCTTGTCTCTGACTCCAAACCCTGTGCTGCCTCCCTTGCTCACATAGATTGCTGACTTGTGAGTAGCCCGCTTCAGATCCTCCTCGGAGCGTTGGTTTATCAAAATCATTCTGATACCCACTTATAGTTTCTGTTTCCACCTTCTGTTGGAGTAAGGAGTTTCCAAAGTTAACAAGTGTTGCATTTGTATCTTTAATGTCTCTTTAAGTTTTTAGAGATTTCTGCCCTGTGGCATGGAAATGTAGGGTACGGTGTGAAAGCCATAAGTCAAATGGATGTGGGTTCAACTCACTCACCAGCTTGGCAACTGAGCAAGATATTTTGCTTGTATCGGGTTCTACATTTTGTTTTGAAGTTTCCTCAAGTGTAAAATGGAGATGATACTAGAAACTACCTCACAGGATTATTGTGAGGATTAAATGTGATGATGCATATCAAGTGTGTGTACAGTATCCGGCACAGAACTGACACTGAAGAACTTGCTACTAATATTATGGTTATTACAAATAATGGTATCTATGGAATTTCAGACATTAACCCTTAGCCTTTGTGTTATGACACAAAATCTTTTTGGTTTGTCTTCATGACAGTCTTACCGCCACCACCCATTGCATTTGCTACTACAGTTCCCATATATTATTCTTGGGTGCATTATAATAAAAAGAAGAACAACAAACCAAAAAATTACATGCTTAATTCCAGGTATGGTTGCACTGTGGCTTTGTAAGAGGAAGACAGTATTTTCAGATTTATTTCTTTGCTGTGTACATGTCGCTTATAAGTCTGAGTTGGTCAGGTTTCTTCATGTGTATTTCCTTGGGTGGTTTCTATACATGACTTTTCTCCAAGGAAGTCAGGATTATATTGCCAAATGTAGTTTTCTAAAGCCATCCCCACAGCGTCATCTACCCCTAGAGTGTCTATACTTATTCTCTTGTCAGTTATTTATAGTTAGTTTTAGAGATCTGATTTCCCAAATCCCGGGCTGCTGATAAGATTTTTGTCAGGATCCATGGTCTTGGCCATTTGTCGGGTTTAGGATGACTTTGTCCTTTTCTCTCAGAGTTCCTATTACTTTTACTTCACCCACCAGTTCTTGCTTGCTGGTTAAAATTGGGCCCAGAGTAACATCCCCCTTGTTAATTCATTTGTTACCAAGGGGTGAATAAGAAAAGAATAAGACTCCAGCAGCTGTCCAGAATGCTGCTCTATCTTACTTCTGTGTTAGTTACATGATCTCCACCATAAAGGCCCCTTCTGTGCTTTCTCTCTGGGTGGACAGTAGTATTGTGTTCCCATAACAGTTTCATTTCTTACTCTCTTTCCTTTTACCCTTACCTACACCATGCATTCCACTCCTGGTCTTAACTTTCTACACAGGTATATGCCTTCTTAATGATATTCAGCTTTACCTCCTTACTTTATTTTCCTCTAAATATTCCTCAGATTCTACCCCCACCTACCTCAAAAACCTTAGCTGTGATTTATCCCAACTTGCTTGGCAACATACTGCCCAGGAGACCTTGGTTTCAGCTATAAACTTGGAGGTTTTGCTGTGTGCCTCTAAAGCTTTGAGGAGCTTGTTAGGCTAGAAATGACCTCCTAGGCATAAAAGGATGGCCTCACAATATAGTCTTCTACCATTTCCAGTTTACCTCAAAGCAGCTGGAGACAGGTGTTAACTCTGAGTTCTTGTTATGAGCACTACTCAAAGTAGATGTTTATGGCTTTTATTTGTTTTCCCTGGTCTTATGATTAGATTTAGTGCAAGTATAAACTGGGAGGTACTTGAGAATAAGTTGCTTGGGCAGTGGGGATCAGTATTGTATATTTGTAATTCTTCTAGTCCTTCTTAGTTTGCAGGTGGTTTTTTTATTTTGTTTTTTGTTTTGAGATGGGAGACATGTTGCAGTGCAGTTCTAAGTGTCTACCCTGCTACATATGTAGGGGGCGGGATTCCTTCTAGACTGCTGTCATTTGGTCCAAGTTTAGAAGTGAGGGGTGTAAGTAAGGCTGTTGGTCAACAGCTTCCTGCATTGTTTGCTGTTCTCCATTGAAGTCATGATTAACGCCTGGGCTTTCGTTCATTTGGGTCCCCTCAGATACACCTATGAGCGAATTGATGGGCGAGTACGGGGAAACCTGCGCCAGGCAGCCATCGACCGGTTCTGTAAGCCAGACTCAGACCGCTTTGTCTTTCTTCTGTGCACCAGAGCGGGAGGCCTGGGGATCAATCTCACAGCTGCTGATACCTGCATCATATTTGATTCTGACTGGAACCCACAAAATGACTTGCAGGTAACCATTAGGATGATTGCTGTTTACCTTAGCTGCCCCTGTATCCCAGAACATCACGACAGGGCCTGGCGTGGCGATAGAGCGTCTGCCATGCTCCATGCGATGGTGTCAGCTGGATGACGGGCTTAGGGCTTTGAACAGGGGAGTGAAACAAAATGAAAAGTAAATGTCGACCCTTCCCATCAATCAGAGAGTGGTTCTTTCCTTTTGCTTTAAATCAAATGATGTTTCACAGTGGTAGCCTCCAAGTATAGAATAGAACTACTATTTATTATCAGATATAAAGAAAGATATTAAGCTTGACTAATTCTCTAATTCTTGATACATAGATTGATTCTGGCATTTTCACTCAGTTTGTTTGTTAGATGGTCCTGTGTCATATATGTCATATGTACAGTAAATGAGTAACCCAAAGGAGTGGGAAAGTTCCATGGTATGACAGGGGTGATGGGCACGCTCACTAGTTCCTATGCTCGCCATACGATGCAGAATGTTAGAGTTTATATGTGTCCAGTTAAGTGGCTTTGTGGATTCTGTTTTCTAGTTTTACCCAAACAAAATAACCGGTGGCTTTAAAAGATTACTGCAAAGACTAGAGTTAATACATTTTTTAAAAGAAAGTATAAACAAACAACAAGAAAATGGCAGAGTCTGGTTTAGAGTTCCTCATCAACCTTGTTTCAATATAAAAACAATGGCATTCTAACCAGATTGGACAGTAAGTCAGCCAAAAAGATTCTAACTTGTCAAGAAGACTATATATAATAAAATATAGATTTATATCCATTATCATTAATGATAAACGTCATCCTAAGTGTATACTGTATATATCTTGGGATATTTACTAACACTAGATTTGTGAGTATGTGGTGGGAAGGGTAGGTGAGTGGCTCAAAACCCTTTTCATAATGCAGGTGATTGATCAAAAGAAGTTTGGAGGCCGCTGTTTCGCAAGATTTAAGAGATACTCTAGAGCCGCGGTCCCCAGCCTCTGGGCTGCAGACCAATACTGGACCGTGGCCTGTTAGGAACCAGGCCACACAGCAGGAGGTGAGCGGTGGGCTAGCAAGCAAAGCTTCTTCTGTATTTATAGCCACTCCCCTTGGCTCGCATCACTGCATAAGCTCCGCCTCCTGTCAGATCAGCAGCGGCATTAGATTCTCATGGAAGTGGGAACCTTACTAAAAACTGCATATGCAACAGATCTAGGTTGTGTGCTCCTTGTGAGAATCTGATGCCTGATGATCTGAGGTGGAGCTGAGGCGGTGATGCTAGTGCTGGGGAGCAGCTACAAATACAGATTATCATTAAGAGAGGTTTGACTGCACAATAAATGCAATGCACTTGAATCATCCCGAAACCAGCCCCTCCACCCCTGTCTGTGGAAAAATTATCTTCCATGAAACCAGTCCCTGGTGCCAAAAAGGCTGGGGGCTGCTGCTCTAGAGGATACTGCAAGGGAAGGTCTGCAGGGAAGAGGGAGCTAAGCTGATGTTATCTGGGCTTCTTCCCTAAGCACCCACTGCTGTAGAGTCATTCTGCTTTGTCTTTTTCACTTAATGAGTTTCCAAACAAACTTTTATCTGAAGAAAGCAGTCTATGAGTTGAAAACCAGTGCTTTAAATTATTAAATTGGTGACAGTTGGCTAAAACTCAGGAAAAACATCATGGTAAATCATTATAAAGCAAACTATGTTCAACATCTACCTTCCAAGAAAACCAATGCTTATAAATAGCTCACCATCAGTTCTTTCTACTGGTGAAGAGATGTTTAGATCAAAAGAGAGTTGCTAGATATAATGAATAACCAAGTGTTAAAGGAGTAACATATACTCAACACTAAAATAATAATAAGCAAAAACTAATATTTGATCAGCTCAGTATCAAGAACCTAATTAGGGTAATGATATAGGGTAGGGGGTGGAAAACTTGCCTTTTCAGCCGCTGTCTGATTTTTAGAACAGTTTTACTGGAATGCAGCCACACCCATCTGTGTATGCGTTATCTATGGTTGCTTTCATGTTACAATGGAAGACTTGAATAGTTACAACAGAGATCTCAAAGCCAGCAAAACCTAAAACATTTACTATCAGGCCCTTTACAGATGTTTGCCAATCCCCAAACAAATGATTTCTTAAGTGCTTGACAGCTATAAAATTCTCTGCTGCTTTGTGGTGCTCACCTGAGTGTGAAGCATAGTACCTGAGAGAGTGATGGTACAGAAGCCCAAAGTTGAGTGGCCAGTTTGAGGCCATGTTAGCTGGAGGGACATCCAGGAGGGAAATCAGAAGCATGTGGCTGGCGTTTGGAGGCAGGTCGTGGCCAGAAGTAGAGATTTTGGAATCATCATACTTCACCTGGGTGAAGTCTAAACATTACCAGTTTAATAGGTGCAATGCCAAGAAATGGAAGAAACAAGAAGGAGGAGAAAGGAGAGTCATCTGAGGTGACTGATTTGTATGTGTAGCAACCAGAGAAGGTGGGTGGAGCTGTCCAGAATTAGGGAATGAGAGAAGGGAGAGGCTTTGGAATAGCTGTTTTTAATGTCCACTGCTGGGGAACTGGTAAGAGGTGAATTAAGAAATAACAGTGAAATCCAAAGTGAAATTGGATAGTGTGGGGTTTTTTAGTGTGCTGAGTCAGTTTCTGAACTTCCTCTAATGCTCAGCCTGAATGAAGAAACAAAGAAGAGCAGCACTATAGATGATCCAAGGTGGAAGCTCATACAGAGAATGTAGCAAAAGGTTACTGAATGAGGGAGTTAACATAAGTCAGAGGGAATTATCCTTCATTTTTTAAAATGTCTAACCAAACTGGGTAGAAGTGAAATAATTGGGATATATGGAGTAATATTAGGATAGGTGGTTATTGGAGAGTGGGATTCATGGTAAAGAAGATATGATAGAGGAAGGTCCAGGTTCCGAGTCTCCTGCAGAGATGGAGCGAGGTTCTTGCTTGGCATGATGCAGAAGAGAGCAAGAGGGCTGGGAGCCACACACTCACTACATGCAAACACACACTCCCACTCCCCCTAGCGTTTGCCCTTGCACCCAAGGGCTTTAAATATAAAATATTTATTCCAGAGAGAGTCTGGAGACTGGGACCCTGAAACCATCACTTTTTCCTTCCAACATCCTCCTCCTCCTCCTTTCTAGAAAAGTGAAGGCACGAATTTATTAGGATCCAGGATAGGAGCTGAGTACTTCTTAGAAATAAGGATCTCAACAATATTATCATTTTATCTGGATTATCAAACGGAAACCAATTTTTAGATCCCCCTAATGGGGAGATCTTATCTAGAAATGTCAGGTGAATGCCCCATCCTCTCTCAAACCTTGAATGTGTTTATATTAGCATCCACATCTGTAAAAAATTCAAAGGTATCAATTCACCTTTTCTCACCTTCATTTAGAAGATACAGGCTGTGATTCAGTCCTGGTACTTCAGCAGCAGCAGGTGTTGTCTGGGTTTCCTGTAATATCTGAGGTTAAAAAAATGGCAAAGGGCGATGACAATAGCCTGAGAAGGAAAAAGAGTAATGAAAAACTGGCTTCACTTCTTCTTTCTTCTTATTAGGAGGAAGCCAATATTGCTGCTATCCCTGACGGCAGAGGCAGGCCTCTTGGGAATAGCATGGTATCATGCGCCCCTCAGAGACCATAAGCACCTTCCTCTTCCATTGCTTCATGATCTCTCTGCTTCTTGTTCTCAGAGCCTTTTGCACCTGGAGTCAAGAGTTCCTTAGGGTTGAGCAGAGTTCAAGGTAACAGTGGTAGGGCTGCACAGTTCCAGGTTCTTCCTGTTGCTAAGGCAGAATATAGGCAGAATTCTGCCCTGAAGGCAGAATATAGGAAGCATGGGAGCAGATGTCCTGCCTGAGAGTACAGCCGAAGGGTAACGAGGCTGCCACACTGCTCCAGGAAGGAAAGGTGCTGGACCACATGCTGCTTCTTCTACTGCCACTGTATTGCTAGCACCCCCCTGTTTCTTGACGGTATGTATGCCTGAAGCTTGGAGGATTACATCTGTGGGGTTTGCTTTTCTTTGCTATAAGAAAATAAGAATTTGTAATTGTATGCACAAATGCTCTGTTGTGTAGTCCATCTATTTAATGAATATTTATTAAACGCTAGGATATGACAGGCATTTTTTAAAGTACTGGAGACATACCAGTGAGCTAGACCAACAGTTTCTGCTCTCATGGAGCTTTCATTGTAGTGGGCTTGACAGACAGTAAATGAAGAAAATTAAGTAAGAGAATTAGCAATACTTACTACAAAGAAAATAAAATAGAATAAGGAGATAAGAATGATGGGAGTTGGGTGCCCTGATTTAGGTAGAGCAGTGTGAGAAGGCTTCTTGAAGATGACTTTTGAACCTAACTGATGAAGAATATCTTAAATTACGAGATAAGGAAGAATGTTCCAGACAGAGAACAAAGAGTGTGACCATGTAGCGTGGGAACGAGCATAGGTGACACACCTGAAGTGCAGGATGGGACAGGTACATATTTATTTTACAGCACCAGTCCCAAATAGAGTACTTTTGAGTACTTACCTGCCTCTCATTTCAGTGTCTTCTCTTTTCTACTACCTTCTTTCTGCTGCCCAAAAGCACCCCTTTCCGTGCTATGAATTAATCTCTCCTTCTTGTTCTCAGCCAGCTCTTGACTGATTTATCTGAGCCCTAGACACCATGCCAGGCACTGAATAACAAAAGGACTCCACACTTTGATTTGGCCTGATAAACAGATTCACACAGTAGAAGCAGAGTGAAATGGGAAGATGTGCGTGCTATTTCCCAAAGATGTTTCCTTTTTAAGAGGGGGTGATACCTTACCCCAAGGTATAAATCTGGAGCTGAAAATTACTGATTGAACCATAGGCCTACAAGAAGATTAGTGAAGGCGAGCAGTTTGCTAGTGCTCCCTGGTTCAGACTGGATAGATAGCCGCGGTTCCTCTTCATGATAGGCAGCTGCAGATGCAGACTTTGAACATGCTAAGAGGAATGTAAAATCCCTGGGCTCGAAAAAGTACTTGTGTATAGAAGATACTGAAAGCAGTTGAGTTTGGGTGAGACTGTAGCTTTTTTTTTTTAACTTATTATTCAGATTTTCATTAAGGAACAAGTAATTTAAAATGTTAAAGAAAATATGCTTTCTAAATATAATAGAGCTAATGATTTGGAAAAGTACTATAGGGGTCAAAAGAGGAAGCAGCCTTGTGTTTGGGTTTTTGTACCACTTATTTAATTTTTATGCAACTGTAAAGATGTAGTATAAGGTTTTGCCAAGTTCTGGACTTGGGACTAACAATAGTATATTGTAGGCCAGAATGAGTTTGAAGTCTGTCACTGGGCAACTGAGCCACACTGCCTTTCTTGCCATTGCAGGTACACTGGCATCCGTACCTGTTTTTTGAGTTGTTTTTTTTTTTTTTTTTTTTTTTTTTTTTTTTTGGTCTAAACATCATTACTTGTTTCTCTTTGGCCTTTGTTCACCTCAAATGTATTAAAAAGTGAAGAACAAACGGTGAACCTACAAATCACGCAGGAGAGCATCAGGGCTCTATAGCTTTTCTGGGTGTTGTAGCACCACTGCCCAATTGTGTTTTACTCCAGAGGTTCCCGTGTATACTTTTGCTGATGCACCTCCTTTGAACTTCATCTCAGTTCCTGCCCTAGTTCTGAATGTTTCTTTCTCTACCTCATTTTTTTTTTTGGTGAGTTCTATTAGGAAAATAAGGAAGAGTCTGAGATTTGACCATAAAAATCACAAGTCTCTTAAATGTGACAAGACTTACCCTGTTGTTCAGGTAAGTCATCTTGGGAGAGAACATGTTTATCTCCTGGTGTAATTTAGGAGCTTGTGGCCCAACTCTCCCGAATAGGGGATTGTTTTTCTCAGTTAACAAGAAGTTGGGAGGTAGAAAGTCCAGTCCACGAGGTGGCTTCGTAGTATCATCAGAGTTCGTGTTCCTTCTGTCTTTCTGCTCTACCATCCTCAATGTGTTTGGCTACCATCCTCTTGGTTTCACCCCAGGCAGGAAAAATAAGGAAGGCAGACATGTTGCTTTTTACAGGGAAGCAGAACTTTGGCAGTTGTCCCCAGTAGACTGTGCTACACCTTGTTGTTCAGGACTATTAGCTCATCTTCCCTGGGAGGCTAGAAGCGGTTTCAGGTACATGTTACTGCCTTGTACGAGAATCAGGTTCTGGTAGTGGGCAAGAAAGGGAAGTGGGTGCCATGAAGGCAGTTAGTGGTGTCTGCAGCACTCCTCCATTAGACCTTTGCTCAGAACTTTTCATCTCACTCTTGGAATTTACCCTCAATACCATGTGAGCCAGAAATAAAATCAGTGTCAGTACTTAATAGCCACGTATTGTTACTGCCTTGAAGGTCCCGTAAACCATATTTACCTTGATTATTTCCTTTATTTGTCAGAGTTACCCATCAAATCTTCTCCCAGTAATAGAGATTTGCTACCACTAAAGATAACTGAAAGAAAGCCCAGCAACTAATTTTAATAGTTTAAAGACCAAGCAACTCAATTATTCAGCAACAGAAGACTGATTGAATAAACTATAGTATATTCAGCTTTGAAAAAAGAATGATGAATATCTCTATATGTTGCTATGGAATCATCTCCTGGATATATTGTCGAATGGGGAGAAAATAAGGTGGAAAAAGGATATATAGTATGCTAGCATTTATATGAAGACTGTGTGTCTTTGTATCTGTCTTTCTCTTCCTCTCTCCCACCAAGGATAAAACTAAAACAAACGAAAAGAAAACCTTTATTTTTAAATGGTTACCTATAGAGGGAGCTAGGGAACAGGTTGTAAGTGACAGGGATAGAAGCTAGTTTTTCCATTTTGTGTGTGTATTTGACTTTGGAAGTGTTTTAAGTATTTTGTGTCATTATAAAAAAATTAATTTTATAAACTTTTTAAAAATTATAAAAATCACACAGTTCCAATATACCCTTCACCCAACTGTCTTTAATGTTTAACATCTTATATAACCATAGTATAATTATCTAAACCAGGAAATTAACATTGATAACAATACTCTTAACTAATCTACAGACCTTATTCATATGCTTTCAGTTTCCTACAATACTCTTTTTCTGATCCTGGATCCAGTCCAGGATCTCGCATTCCCTTTAGAAGTCATGACTCCTTAGCCTCCTCTGATCTGTAACAGTTCTTTCATCTTTCTTATCTTTCGTGGTCTTGACACTTTTGTAGGGTACTAATCAGCTGTTTTGTAGAGTGACCCTCAATTTGTGTTTGCCTGATGTTTTCTTATGATTAGATTTGAGGTTATGCATTTTGGGCAAGAATATCACAGGAGTGATATTATATCCTCAGTGCTTTTTATCAGGGGGTACATTATGTTAATACATCTTATTACTTGTGATGTAACCTTGATCACTTGGTTAAGGTGCTGTCTGCCGGGTTTCTCCACTGTAAGATAACTATTTTTACCTCTAAAAATTGTTAAGTATCTTGTGAGTAGATATTTTGAGACTTTATAAATATCCTGTTTCTCATCATACTTTTGCCCATTAATTTTAGTATGCATCAGTGGTTCTTGCTTTCAAAAATTATTACCATGGTGTTTACCTAATGGTTATTACCATGGTGTTTAGTTAACGGTAATTTGGTATTTGCATCATTCCTTCTACATTTATTAATAGGAATTCTACTATAAAGAAGAGTTGTCATTTGTCTCCCATTTATTTATTTGTATCAGTGTGAATTGTAGATATTTATTTTATTTTATAATCTATTACTTTCATTATTTGTTTTTAAGTTGTTCAGATTTGACCATTGGTAGCATCTTTAAGTTGCCTTCTGTGTCCTTTTGACATGCTCCCATCATTTCTTGAGTACTTCCCTTACTTTCTGGCACCACAAGATATTCAAGTCCATCTTGCATTTTTCCTGCCACAGCCTTAGAATTGACCATTTCTCCAAGGATTCCTGATTCCTTTTATTTGAGAATGACATTTGGAAACCAAGGTCTGGCTAACTAGGTATGTCCACTGCTACTGGAGAGCTTCTAGACCCTCTGTGCAGAGGGAACTAAGAAATATATGTATGCATACTATCACACGGTTAAATGTAGCCTTCTCATCCTCATTTGTAACTTCTTTCTTGGCCGGGCAAAGCCTGGATTTCATTATCATAACACAGTATGTTTACTCATTTATTCAATCCTAGTTTACACATCAAGTAGTTTCAGAATTGCAAACCCATATTTTGTGAAAAATAAGTTTACCAGAGTATAATACTGGTCTATACTGGGTTTTTTGGTTTTTACTATTGCAATATGTAGTCAAAATACCCTTTTCCAAAGTTACTTAGTTTAGTTATTTTCTTCTCCATTTCCTTCAGTGTGGTTAAATTAGTGGAAAGAAAAGTCAATCCCTAAAATTCTAAAGCAAAATGAAACAATTGACTCTAGCTATGTACCAAGTGAACAAGACGTAACTTCTGCTTAGAGAGGAATTATTTTAAGGGTCTATACTTGATATTTTTATACATTTTCATTTTGATACAATTTCATTTTGCAACTCCGATATACCCTTTATCCAGATTCACTGTTCACGTTTTGCCTATTCACTTTATCATTTTTGACCTCTTTCTTTGCTGTCTCTCTCTGAGTACACACATGGACACACACACATCACTTTTTGCCTGAACCATTTCAGAGTAAGTTGCAGGCATTGCACACCTTTATCCCCTAAATACTTTCATATGTATTTCCTAAGTGCAAGGACCTTCTCTTGTGTAACCACCGTTCAGTTCTTAGGGTCAGGAAATATGAATACTGTTCTCGAATCCACAGTCCATATTCAAGTTTTATCATTTCTTTCAACATCTTTTATCACTATCATTTCCCTAGTCAGGATCCAAGCCAGGATCACCTATTACATTTAGTTGTCATGTCTCTTTAGTCTTCTTTAATCTGGATCAATTCCTCAGTGTTTCTTTTTCTTTCATGATCTTTAAGTTTTCAAAGAGTACTGGCCAGTTGTTTTAGAGATTGTCTCAGTTTGGGTTTGTCTATATTTCCTCAGGATTGGACTCAGGTTGAGTACTACCACAGAATTGATAGATCCTTCTCAATATAGCACATCAGGAATAACACAATATCCATTTGTCCAGTGATGGTGGCTTTGATCACTTAGTTAAGTGGTGTCTGTCAGATTTCTCCCCTGCCGAGTTGCTGTTTTTCTCTTTGAAATTAATAAGTGATTTTGGAGCAATTTATTGAGACTATGCCTGTTCCTCATCAAAGTTTTAGCTTCCATTGATTATTTTTGCCTGAATCAGTCATCAGTATGATGGTTACAAAGTGGTGATTTTATAACTCTGTCACTATGCATTTGCTAGTTGGCATTCTACTACACGGAAGAGTTTTCCCTTTTTCTCCCATTTATTTATTTATGTCAGTATGGACTCTTGGGTTCTTTTTTTATTCAGTGGACTATAATCCATTACTGTCTTTATTTTGATGTTCATATAGTCTTAGACTTAGCCAGTGATGGTCTCTTCAAGCCTCAAGCGTTATTCTGATATCTCTCCATCATTGTTTGAATACTTTCTTACATCTGGCACAGTAATATGTTTCAGGCTCATCCTGTACTTTCTATACCCCAGCCCTACCCACAATTAGCCATTTCTCTAACATGCTTTGGTTCTCTCTTACAGAGAATGGTATCTAGAAGGTCTGGAAGTTAGGTGTATTCATTGCTCCTGGGATGACATTGCTTTGAGGCCCTCTCACATATGCAGAGAATATAAATATGTGTATGTGTATAACGTACGCATTCATTTGTATATGTGTATATGCATACATAAATATGTATACCCATATCTGTCTCTATATCTGTGTGTGTATACCTAACCATGAGTTAATACTGATACTTCCAATCCATTCTGATGCCACAGAGTTTATTCTAGTTTTCCTTTTATTTCTGTATTAATAGCTTCCTTCTCCAACAGTGAAAGCCCTTACTCCCATAACTCCCCGTATATTTTACTCATTTGCTCAATCCTAGATTACACAGACAGTCGTTTCAGGATTGCTAACCCTGCCACTGCAGAAAAGAAACCTACCTTGAAGTGTGTATTTAAAATACTGTAATTTGACTGTACATACTTGGTAGGATATAACCCTGAGTGGTAGGGGAAATACAAAAACCTGACATTGTTTTTAGTAATTATGTTTTGGCTAAGTTGTAACGTGTTTTTATTTTTGTTTGTGGTTTTTTTTTTTTTGAGAATGTTATGGGATAAATCAAATGAGTAATGATATTGGTGTGGTTGAGAATTGAGCTTTTCAACATGGTTGAAAAGAAATACAGATGTGAGATTGATCAAGTTAAAATCCCACAGTCATAATTTAAACTAAAAATATCGGTATCACCTCATGAGGTATTTTGTCGTATATATGCACATGATTGCATGCACTACACACACGCACTCTCCTATATTTGCCCACCAAATAGGCCTGGAAACCATGACCAACCTAATAGCAGCGAGCACCCCTAGAGCATCCACGCTGTTGTCTCTACCTACCATTTCCTTACTCCTGCCTGTGGCTAGACTATTTCTAAGCTACCCACTCTGCAGCTCAGCCAGAGAAAGGAAGAATAAGCTGTTCCTACACTGTGAAGACCTTTGCTCTGGTTCTGCTTGTGGGCCTGCTGTGCACAGCAAGCTCAGGTCTGTGTTGCTGCCAGTGCTTGGTGGTTTTGCACATAGCTCCTGCCAGCCAGCTACATGCTCCTTTTTCAGTGGGGTCTGGGTGTCCCAGGAAGTAACTGCATTGTTACTGAGTCTTGAGAAAGTAAGAGTGGGGAACAAGTTTTGCCTTCCCTCCTGCCCAAAGAACAACTTGGTAAATCAGGATATGCAAATTTTGGGCACCAAGATGAACTCAAAGCTTAGTGCAAGGAAAACCTCTATAACATAGGGGGCCAGGTAGCAGGCAGTATCTGGGCGCAGACCAAGGAACTCCTGCACAGCCTGGGTCTTCCTTCCCCTGGGCCCTGCTATGTTGGCCCCATCTTGTACCCCTTCCCTGGTGGTCTCTCTTCTGTCCCAGTACTTACTAAGCTTCTCAGTCTTTGGGCTACCTTAGCACTGAGTTACAGGAATTCTGGTGTGGTTTTCAGCATGAGGTTAGGTGGAGGATGTAGGCAGCGCAGGGGTAGGGGCTTCCATGTGCTTGGACTCTGGCACCAGATGAGTGCATGGTGGGCAGACTTAGCATCTCTGCTTAGATTTATCCCCTTTTCTCTGGGCCTAGTGCCTTCAAACCCACACCCACTGGGATACCAGCTACCTTTAAATAGCCTGGCCTCAGAGCCAGTGGTCCCATCACTTGCTATTCTGGACTCTGGGCAAGAGCAGGAGTCCAAGGCTACAGTCTGCTCTGCCACTAACTCGCCAAGGAGCAAGGGCCACATCCCTCAGTGCTCTGGGCCACCTCTGTCCAAAACAAGGAAGAACCCTGGGGGTCCAGGGATACCTGCAGGACTCGCACACATGACATGGTCACCCATCCCTCCCAATGTCAATAATCACCCCTCTGCTTGCTTACTCGGGGGGAATAAAAGCTATTTTCCACTAAAACAAACTAGGACTCTTAAAAAAATGGCTGAATACAGGACTGGGCAGGAAATATACCAGAGGGGCGTGGAAAATGTTGAAAGCAAGGGAACATTCAAAAGACTGCTGGTCTTTGATACAACATACAGACCTAAATACACATATGTCCATACCTATTTCTGTATCTGTATATACATGTATGTGTGTGTGCACATACGCATACCTAACCATGAGTTCATTCTCCAAATCCATTCTAACACCACAGAGTTTAATCTGGTCTTCTTCCTTTCCATATTTGACAGGATCATGTTGAAAGAACTCAGGAGCCAACTTGAAGAGGCTTCCACAAGCCAAATTTGAACAGCAATAAGAATAATAACTGCAGTGCAGTAAAACATAGCAAATATATTTAAATGCATGACTTCATTGTGTTCCTTAAAAAATTAATAGTAATAAAAATCTTCATTGGCCACTTTGGGAAGATGTTATTTTGGACACTGATTAAAGAGACAGAATCAAACATTTAGTTTATCTCTCCTATATGAACTGTATACCAGGGTAGCCAAAAACTTGAGGGAGGGGAATTGTAACCCTTAATGAAGTAATGAATCTAGGCAATAATCATCAATTCATAAGAGGAGACAACCAGATACCATGAACCTCTTGATGCAAATTGAAACTACCTATGAAATACTCTTTTCAAAAACCAAATCTTAGCCTGATCATGTCTCAAGATATAACTCCTAGTTTAAAGGAAATGCAGGGAATAAAAGTAGCTATTAAGTGACATAGCAGGAATGCAGTCGGCAAAGTATAGACTGTGGGGAACTATAGGACAGATACCTGGTCTCTTTTGCAAATTGCTTTTGAAAAAAGAGATTGAAGGCGGGGAGTATCTATAGATCAAAAGAGACTTGAAGCATATCAACTGACTGTGCTACGTGGGCCTTGTTTGGCTCCTCATCCAAACAAGCACACTTAAAAAGTGAGATAAGCAGGGAAATTGGAACATTAACTAGATAGTTGGTACTAAGAATTAAATTTTTAAGTGTGGCAATGGTTATATGATATGTTTTACAAGCGTCCTTATCTTTAGAAATACATACCGAAATATGTAAGGATAAAACAGCATGATGCCTGGGATTTACTTCCTAACAATCTTGGAGGGTAGGGGTGTGGTAGAAATAAACGAGATTGTCCATAAGAGGTCATTATACTTTTCTCTATTTTTGTCTGTGTTTGAAATTTTCTAAAGTGAAAGTTAAAAAGTGGTGCTGCCAGCTCTGAGGCATTTCCCAAGAGGGCAGGCCAGGGTCCTGGCAGTGAGTGCCACCTTACTAGGTGCCTGCATGCAGACCACAGCTGGGGAGAGTAGGACACCATGTTCTTCTCGTTGCCTTATCCCTGGCACACAGTAGTCGGTAAACAATGGGAGAAGAAATGAGGGTCCCCAACGGTGACAGCTGACATTTGGGGTGAATTCTATTCTGAAATCAGTTCCATGACTCATAACTGAGTCACTCACACCACATGGTATTTAAGCACTTCCCTATTCCCAAGGCTGCCGCTATACATGGTGACATGATGTATGTGACCCTCCTCTTCCCAGGCTCAGGCCCGATGTCACCGCATAGGCCAGAGCAAAGCCGTGAAGGTGTATCGCCTCATCACTCGGAATTCCTACGAGCGGGAGATGTTTGACAAGGCCAGCCTTAAGCTGGGGCTGGACAAGGCTGTTCTCCAGGACATCAACCGAAAGGGCGGCACCAATGGGGTGAGTTAGATGGGCCTGCTCTGGAGCCTTAAGGAGCATTCGTCACAGTTCAGGCCTCTCCTACAGCTGGTTCGGGGTTCATTTGCACTATATTGAGTCAGCCCACACATAGTTATTGGATAATTCCCTACAGTAGGGGATGTTCAGGGTCAAGTCTCGGCATTTTCTAGATGGATAAAGGAAATATGTGGGAGCAGTTATGTGGTAGGATTGCCCAGCATGGTATAACATTTCAGTAAACAGAGTTTTTAACTGGGCCCATTGGAAGCCAGTATATCTTAACACTCTTAACTGTGTAAATATGTATTTGTTACTATGCCTTATCTCATACTCCAGACTTCTAGCTTTGAGGGTATAATGGGACCAATGTTATCTGTGTCCCCTCTGGCCCCTGACAGTGCTCAGCTTGTTAAAGATGTTCAGTGCATAATGATCAGTGAATAAATGAATGAATAAATTAGCAGCTTGAAATATGACAGTTAACATCTTTTTCTCCCTAGGGAGGCATAAAAATTGCAGCTAAGATTCTTAAATTGTCTCAAAGTATAGACAAACAAAGTAGAATCCTTAATGTCTGGGCTCAGGGCATCAATGATTGGGAATTAAAACCTTCTAAATGAGTCATCTTTAGTCCAGATGTTCTGTATCTTCTTAGCTATGTATATGTTGCTAAGTATAAAACTTCAAGTTACCCATGCCGGGAGTCACGGAATTCCCTCTTCTGATTGATATAAAGAGAACCAGATTCTTAATTACAACCAGGAAAGGGTATTTTGAACCCCATTTCCTGTTTTCATCAAGACTTGAGAAGATCACACTTGGCACAGGATCCTTTTTTTTTTTTTTTAAGTTAAGAAGTAATGAAACTTCCAATGCTAATGTATGTATTTATTTAATAATGAATAAATCATTATTCTTCAGCTCATTTGGTACATCTGGAGGTTTTTAAAGGTACAGGCTCAAACTAAAATATTAAAAAAGATGTCAGAAATAGCCTCTTTAATGGTGTATGACATTCAATAATAACTAACATCCTGCAGAATGCTAGGGCCCTTGGATCATGTGCCGGGCTTTATTCCAGAGCTCCCTATAGAGGATTGTCTGCCTGCCTGCCCACCCCCAGAGTACCTTTGTCTGGGTTTTCATTTTCTGAAGTTTGTGCCCATGTCCTTTGTTCTTATAACATGTTCAGTTAGTGGAAAAATTTTGTACTGAATCAAAAAGGCCAGATTTGAGGCCATTTTTCTCCTGTACATTTTCCACTTTGTGAGTAGCCTTTGGTGACCTGTCCAGGTACAGCAGCTCTCAAAAATGGAGGTGGAGGACTTGCTTCGGAAAGGTGCTTATGGAGCCTTAATGGATGAAGAAGATGAAGGCTCCAAGTTCTGTGAAGAAGACATAGACCAGATTCTGCAGAGGAGAACCCACACCATCACCATCCAGTCCGAGGGGAAAGGGTCCACTTTTGCCAAGGTACAGGACCTTCTCTCCAGAGTCATTGAGGGTAGGAGGGAAAGGAAAATTGTTTATTCTCTGACCCTCATTAGCAGGCTTCTGTTTCTCTGAATGCAAACCCTCGAAAAATGGTCTGGCTGCTCATCTAGTCTATGTGACTCTCTGATGCAGGTCCTTAGAGGAAGTCTTAATAGTGAGGGGCTATAGGAAGAAAACACCACTCTTAGACATTGAGAGCTGGTCTCTAGCAGGTAGGATAGACAATTTACTTTGTAGTTTGCTCTGAAACCTTTGAATGATCATCCTGACTCCCGTTTAGAGCACTCCTTGATCACTGTCAGAGTAGAACCTCCAGTGAACACTACATTTGCCACACTTAAGCAATATTTTGTTCATTTCATACAAAAGAGATTTTCCATCAGATTCCCAGCTTCTAGTCTAGTTGCCTGTTTCCTCTGCTGTTCAGGTCACTGGATTTAGAACTTATAGATCACTCTCAGGTTTCCCTGGCCACAAGCTTTGCTGATTCCTGTGTGAGGTTTGTGACCTGTTTGATTAAATCTCCTGTTTGGTGACTCCTGTAGGACTTTTTCAATATGACAGTCTGCGTTGTACTGAAAGAGGAGAATATATGGTTGATCTATCATTTGACTTGGCTTTATACCTCATATTGCCCAGCCAGGTACCCTTTATGTAGCAGACATTTGGTAACTGTTGAACTGAAAGAAAAATTGGGTTTTTTATTTTGGAGATAGGGTCTCGCTCTGTTGCCTGGGCTAGAGTGCAGTGGCGTCATGATAGCTCACTGCAGGCTCAAACTCCTGGGCTCAAGCGATCCTCCTGTCTCAGCTTCCCAAAGTGCTAGGATTACAGGTGTGAGCCACTGTGCCAATCCTAGAAAAGTTAGAAGAATTAACCCTTTCATAGACACCAAGTAGCACATTGCCATTGTCTTCCAGGATTTGCCTTCGTACTTGCAAGTTTAAGTTCCAAATAATGATCCCACAGGTTGAAATTGTATTTTTATCACCATATCTTTAAAAGAAAAAAAGAATAGCTTTGAGATTTTCACATTCATTGTATAAGCTCTGTTGGGGGTTCGGTTTTAAATGCAGATAGATAATATACTTAAGTTTCTGGTGCATCTGAAATAACACAAGTGGTTTTTTAGTTTGCACTGTGTTCAATGCATTTTATTGACTCTTGTTTTCTTCACAGGCTAGCTTTGTGGCTTCAGGAAACAGAACAGATATCTCCTTAGATGATCCTAACTTTTGGCAGAAATGGGCTAAAATAGCTGAACTAGACACTGAAGCAAAGAACGAAAAGGTACAGCTTAAGAATTCCACTGAACATTTCACTGGTGTCTTATACGACCATAAATTCCTACACAGCTCAAGTCATGATTTACTCCTGAGTCATGGTTCTTAGATGACATGATATTTGTAATGTACTTAGAGCATGCCTGGCACATAGACAATACTTGATAAATGTTAACTTTTGTAATTTTAAAATGAACTAATGGGACATTCAGTCTGTTGTGCACTCAGGAAATCAGACGAGGGCAATGAGAACTGGAACTGGCCAAACAAGTCAAGTTCAGCCAATATTCCATCCCTGACATGTGACTATTTTACCACTATTTCAACACTTGCTATGAAAGAAACTTCACCTCTGATAAATAATAGAAAGAGGAAAAAAAGCATGCAAACAAAAGTTTGTTAGCTTTACCTCCATTCTTTCAGTGTCTCAAGTTTTCCTATTTCTGTACGTGAGGAAAAGAATGGGCTTTGGGATGAAACCAGAGTATGCCTTTGAGGAAGGTACTTGACCTCGCTGAGACAAGTAATAAAAGGAGGTGGTGAAGCCCACACCACAGGGTCGTGAGGTAACGTTTGTGAATATAACTGGCACCAGTGCCCCGCTCACTGTGAGGCACCCCTCAAGTGTTAATTTCCCTTCCTCCATCTCTCACCCATCAACTAACTTCAGGATGAGTGCATATCCCTTCCTACCCATCTTCTCAGGTTAGTGTTGAACTCTAATGGACCCACAAACCCAGGAGACAATCCCTGCTTATAGCTGGCTAGTGCAGTGACCAGTACATTTCTTCTGTAGGATTGCCAGGAGTTGCTTAATCCAACCTCTTTTCTCCAAATAGAAATGCTGTTTTTCTTCTTTTCAGAAGTTTCTGCAGTCTCCTTTAGTAACCTGTCTTAAGTGTTTCTCACAGTGTCACGATCAAGAAGTTACCATGTATGCAGGACAGTGGGGGTGAGAAGGGGAAGTTGGCAGTCAGAAGCAGTCAGAGCCTTCCAAGGTAGGAAGCACTGTGATCAAAGCAGGGATGACACCGGAAATGTGTTATCTGGCCTATGTAGAGGAGGGTTCAGAGTTTAGCCTGGCTTTGGGAAGAGGTGAGGGGGAAGGAGTGAGGAGCAGGAAGCAAAGGAGACTAGAGAACATGTGATGGGTGTGCCCAGGGGTGCCACCAGAATGAGCGAGTTTACTGAGCTGGGGATTGTATTTTTGGCAAAAGACAAAAAGGTTAGTTAGATCAGTATCAGTGGAAGAGAGATAATAGAAGCAGCCAGAATATGCGTTTGTCTTCAGAAAGTTGCTGAGCAGATGGAATTCTCTAGCATGTCCTGCCTCCAGAGCTCAGACTACTCTGCGTGCTGAGCAGAACAGCTGGGGCTCGCCACTCCAGTCTTTCCTGGCAAGAGCAGACTGCCGCTCTGGGCACTGGGGCGCCTTGCCTGCCTGTGCCCCTGGTAGAATGACTGCAGAAACAGCAGACAGCACTGGGAGCCAGGGAACACGCCAACTTGAGCAAGTCCCAGAGAATCCCCTCTGCTTGTCCTGTGGTCACGGAGACAGCAGGTGTGCAGGGGAAGAGCCTTTCCTGCTAGAAGATGAGACAAGGGCGTGGCTCTTTCCCAAATATGTCCTGAGGAACGGCAGCAGGATATGTTTGTGTACTCTGATGGGAGCAAAGAGAAGAGGACTTTCTCCCAACAATCCTCTCCATTTCTAGGAAAGCTTAGTGATCGACCGGCCTCGTGTGAGAAAGCAGACCAAACACTACAACTCATTTGAGGAAGATGAGCTCATGGAATTTTCAGAGTTAGACAGTGACTCAGATGAAAGGCCCACGAGGTCCAGGCGCCTCAATGACAAAGCCAGGCGCTACCTCCGAGCCGAGTGCTTCCGGGTAGAGAAGAACCTGCTTATCTTTGGGTGGGTATTGGCTCTGCTTGGTTTTGTTGTTGTTTTTTACCCCCCTCTGCTTTTCAATCCCTCAGATTGGCCCAGGGTGTCTTTCCAGTTAGCTCTGGAATTACGGGACTGATGGGGGTCTGTTGGAGCAAGAGAGAACTGTCTTTTCTGTCCAGAATCCCCCTTGGTCTTGATATGCTCTGCAGCCATGGTATAGACATGCTGTGATTTTCTCCTATGCTTGTCACAACAAATCTCTCATTTGCTGCCTGGTACTGATCTCCTGCCTTTTCCCCCTAAGAATATGTAAGGAGTCAGTGCAACAAATATAACAGTCAAGGTATGATTTGTATGGGGCTCTGGCTTTGGTAGAAACAGAAGGTTCAGCTTCTATGAGTTCACCATTGCTTTTAAATACTGCAGCTGGACTCTGTTTTAATTCAGAATTTATTCCCCGCTCCCAGTATTTTGGTCCCTCCCTTCTTAACATTCCAGTGGCCATATGAAGCTCTCAGTGTCCAATGTCCAGGTCACCTTAGTGACATTTGATGTGCTACAGTCATGCAGTCCTCAGAGGACTTTTGGGACAAAGGCCTCAGGGTGATTAATAGACCCAATAGACTCAGCTGAGAATGAGAAGTACTCTGGGCTCTGGTTTGCCTGCTGTCGGGTGGGTACATGCAGGGCCCTTCCTCCCTCCAACGAACGCCCTTCTGTATTGCCACTGTCAGCTGGGGCCGGTGGAAGGACATCCTGACTCATGGCCGATTCAAGTGGCATCTGAACGAGAAGGACATGGAGATGATTTGCCGTGCCCTGCTGGTGTACTGTGTCAAGCATTATAAGGGGGATGAGAAGATCAAGAGTTTCATCTGGGAATTGATTACACCTACCAAAGATGGGCAGGCCCAGACCCTCCAGAACCACTCAGGTGAGAGGTGGCAGGGCCGTGCCTGAGATGCACAGCTCCCCGCACCTTCATTCCCTCTTCCTTCGAGGGGTCATATTGCTGTGCTTTAGGGACTTTTCTTTCTCAGATCTGTTTCAGAATGTTACCTGAGGAAAGGATGGTGATGCTTTCAGTTCTCCCTGAGAATCATCCAGTGTTGTCTGTGATGTTTTATTTAAGTACAGTTGGGCCTTCTTGAAGAGTCCCAAGCCAGTCCTGCCCACTAATCTGAGTCTCACTGGGCTGCTCCCCTGGATTGGGGACTCACACCTGTGCTCTGTGACTTGCATTTTGCATTTCACTATTCTGTTCTTATTCCACCTCTGTCTGTACTTCCCCTTCCCTATGCTTGGCCAAAGCTCTCATTCAAGTTTCAGGTCAAGTGTTCCTTTTCCCCCTCTAGGATATAAAGTTCCCAAAGGGCACAGGTTGGGTTACACCTTTCTTATTCTTCACAGGGTACTGAATGAGCCTTACTGACTGATCAAATGGTCCCAAGGTTGCATAAGTAGGCGACTAGGCACATCGCCTCACCACCATCACTGCCTGTGTGTTGAGGAGTGGTTCTCTCATCCAGGGCCCACCCAGCTCTGTTCTTACACCCATGCTTAAGCCCCCTTGGCTCACCCACTTGCCCTACACTGTTTCTGTTTCAGGGTTGTCTGCCCCAGTCCCCAGAGGGAGGAAGGGGAAGAAGACAAAGAACCAGCTGCTACTCCCAGAGCTGAAGAATGCGGACTGGCTGGCCACCTGCAACCCCGAGGTGGTCCTACATGATGATGGCTACAAGAAACATCTTAAACAACACTGCAACAAGTGAGTGTGCCCTGTCCCATCCCCTGGTGGCAGCCCTCCTCAGACCTGTCCTGACTCCCGGGAAACCCCCAGGGAGACCACTTCATGCTCCTGTACTACTTACTATGCAAGGTCTAGAAAGACAGGATATGTGATCTTTGGTCTAAACTGGTTCAGAAAACCATGTTAAAGCTCCTCTGACTCCTTTAACAGTATCTCTTCTCTCCCACAAAACCATGCCTCTCTCCATGTATTGTGTGCCCCTGAGAGTTTTTCTCATCTAACTCTCAAAAGCCAGTCAAGGTACCCTCTGCCCTGAGGTCACATTAACAAGGGCAGAACACTGACCTCAGTGGCCACTACTCTCAGTCCCTGTGCCAAGTTGCTTCCTCTTCCAATTTGCCGTTGCTATCCATGGCCTCCAGCTATTTGATGGGCATGTGTTTGAGATAGTGCTCTTTCTATCTGTAGGCTAACAGCTGGGTTGAGGGTAGGGAAGGCAGCAAAAAATAAAGGTGATTGAAAATCAAACTGTTCTTGTGTAGTTTAGACCTGGGAAGTTAGGGCACTCAGCCACAAAACAATGACAAGTTTGCACATAGATATTTGCATCACTGTACAGTGTATTTGATCCTTAGAAATCATCTAATCCAGCTCTAGGTCATGCAAGAGTTATCTCTCCAGCATTCCTGTAGTAAATGTCAGGGCCTCTGTTTGGATACCTGGTTATTAAGAGTTTATTACCTTAAGAGGTTTTGCTTGGTTTTTCTTGCCTCACTGTAATGTCAGCTTAATGATTCTGTAGTTGGTGGGTCGTGGTTTTTGTTCTTCTACAGATAAAATCTAATCCCTTCCCTTGATCACTCCAAATACTTGAAGATAGGTCTCATGCTCAGTACTGTAATAAAAATTACTATACACAAAAGTACAAGCTCTTTGGAGATAGTAGTAAGCACTCAAAGTGTTGGTTATTATTAGTAGGATATTATTTAGAGACATGACTTTTGTCATCAAAAGAATTTTTTAAAAAGTAAAAAGCACTGCTTCAAATCCAAGCTAAAAGAAGTCGGGATAGTGGTTATCTATTGGGGTGAGTAGTGACTGGAAGAGAATACCAGGGGGACTTAGGGGAAGAGTTCTGCTTCCTGATCTAGATGCTGGATACGCATGTGTGTTCCATTTGTGGAAATTCATCAAGCTGTACATTTATGCAGTGTGCACTTTGCGAAAGTATATTTTACATCAATAAAGTGCCTTTAAGAGAAAGACAGAAAAAGAGATAACCACCACCCAAAATATTAGTGGGTTGTTTTGTTTGGCTAAACCAGGGATGCCGCAAACCTGCGCCAGCTGTACTTCCCTTTGAGTTCAGACACCATCTGGGAGGAGGTGACTGAGGAGTTGTCCATCTGTCCTCTGAATTGATTTGCTTCCCACGTAAAGGATAAGTGAATACTATTGGCTTTAAATTGTATTCTTTCATGCTACAGATACTGCCAAACACCAACACATCTGCTTTTTTTTTAGAGAAATGGAAACAGCTTCCCCTATTTGACATCGTCAGGAAAGCCTTCCTCTGATTGCACTAGATCTCAACAGGCAGGACTGTGACATTCTGTTCCAGTTTTTACTAAGGAGGCTGTCATATCAGCTAGGTTTAAGTATCAGCAATGGTTGTAAATTCTTAGAGAGTTCTTAATTCTCTGGGCTGGGAAAAAAAAAAAACAAAAAACCTCAAAATTGTTTGAGTTGATTGACAGCTGAGGTAAGAAGTGGTATACCAAAGATGTAACGAATGGTTCTTTCCAATCTTAAAAGTTCTGTTGCTTTCTTTTTTTTTTTTTTTTTTTTTTTGGAGACAGAGTCTTGCTCTGTTGCCTGGGCTAGAGTGCCATGGCGTCAGCCTAGCTCACAGCAACCTCAAATTCCTGGGCTTAAGCAGTCCTTGTGCCTCCGCCTCCCAAGTAGCTGGGACTACAGGTATGCATGAGCATGCCTGGCTAATTTTTTCTATATATTTTTAGATGTCCAGATAATTTCTTTCTATTTTTAGTAGAGATGGGGTCTCACTCTTGTTCAGGCTGGTCTTGAACTCCTAACCTCGAGCTATCCTCCCGCCTCGGCCTCCCAGAGTGCTAGGATTACAGGAGTGAGCCACTGCACCCAGCCTGCTTTCTTATGTATTACTTTATGTCACTAAGTTCATGAGTTTTAATTTGTTCACATTAATGTGTTCGCCTTTCATAGGGTACTTTTGCGAGTCCGGATGCTGTACTACCTGAAAGCTGAAATACTGGGGGAAGCAGCTGAGAAAGCATTTGAAGGAACTCCTGCCAGGTAAAGCAAATCAGCCTTACCTCTCAATGGTAAAGAATTAACATAAAGTGCCTGTTCAAGCAGCTGGCTAAACTTCCCTATGCTTCAAGAGGCCCATGTTCCCGCCTTGCCCAGGACCAGTTACCCAGATGGTCACTCAGGCAAGGCCCTCTTTATTTCCCAATTGTACCAGTGCAGACCATCTTGTTCTCAAATAGTGCTTCAGATTCCTGTGTGTTTAGGCTACATATTGAGCCAAGATGATGTGGGTGCTATTTTAGGCCTTCAGTCATCTATGTATGATTCAGTCTCTTGGGGAAGTTCTGCCTTCAGATGACCAATATATTGATAGCTTTTGTTGTGGTTCTCAACTGAAGATGCAAAACAGAACTACTTTATACATATAGATCCCAAGGCCCCACCCTAGACCATCTGGCACTGGATTCTACAAGCGGTGCTTCAAGACTCCGTGTCAATCAGTCTAAGGTGGAGCCTGGAAATCAAGTGCATATGCTTAAATCACTCCTGAAGTGGTTCTCATGCAAAGCCCTGGTTGAGAAACATTCACCCACAGCCTTCTGAACTATCTGTTTGTTGTTACTTCAACATCTCAGCATGCAACTAGGAATGTGACTTAATACCAGGGCTAGGCCAGTAGCTTTTGCATTGTTTTGTGTCTGTGTTGAAGGAACTCTGAGTCTATGCCCTTCCTTCCATAGGGAGCTGGATGTGCCTCTGCCTGACATCGACTACATGGAAATCCCAGTGGATTGGTGGGATGCTGAGGCTGATAAGTCTCTTCTCATTGGCGTGTTCAAGCATGGTGTGTATTTTCGGTGAATGTTTTCCCTTCTGGATCAGTACCCCCCTCCCCAAAAGATGACCACCCCCCCAAGGCACTCTGAATAAGCTTGGCATATTCCTGCAAAACTCCATAGTCCTGCTACACATCCTTCTTAGATGGTAGATTCTTCTGGGAATTTCGACCAGATGAATATGTGGCTCATGGTAATACTGTGAATATTTTATTAAGAACTTGTTTGGTGTGTACCTGCCTCACTTGCCTGTCCCCCATTGTCGGGGCTGGGACTGCCTCTCATTAACTCTTAGAGTCCCAGTGTCTGCTGTAGTGTATGGCACATAGTAGGCACCCAGTGTTTCTTGAGTAAAGGAATAAATAAATGGTGGGAAATGCTAAGTTTTAGCATTTCAAATGTATTTCATATGTATGTGGAATTCCAAAGTTTTTCTAGATAATCAGCATATTCCTGGTGTGTATCCTTTGCCCCATTGGCTTAAAAATCTAAGCATAGAAAATGGCATGGACAAACTTTTTTTTTTAATGTGGTAACCAGGAGACTAAAGAGGACTAAGAGAGGTTTTTGAATAGCTTGGAAAAATTGAAGTAAGTGGCCCTTCACTTCTCTCACTGTTTTAAGCACCTGTCCTTGCTTTCATCCAACTGCCAACTGTTAAAATGAATGATGAAAGTGATAGTCGCCCATAGTATGCCTGATACACACCTTCCCTGCCAGGTGAATCAACAGAAATTTTAAACTGGGGAGCAGGGTTTAAAGTGGAAAGAGTTAGGTAAACCTGCCTTTAGCTGTCAACTCTGCCACAGAGTTGGCAAGTCATAGCTTCTCTGGTCTGTTTCCTCACCTGTACAGTGGGGGAGGGGGTAGTATCAAAACACCCTCCCTGGAGGGTTATTTGAAGATTAAATAAGACCACCTAGGACAGTGCTTGGTACGTAATAGGTGCTTGGTGCTATTCTACTCCCCCATATTATTCTACCTCTGGAATGTTGTTAACTTTCTAATATCTACTTTATAAGAGAATTCTTCAACTTTTACAGGCTAACCAGCTACATTTAAGTAACAACCATGCCTATACCTGTTTTAATTTGGAATCCCCTCAAAACTTGGATTCTGGTGTTAAGAATGCAGGCTTCAGGAGGTGCAGTGCTGCTGAGAACTGTCTGTCAAACCGCCAGGGTTAAGCTAGAGCAGTGCTATCCAGTAGAACTACATGCAGTGATGCAAATGCCCTGATTCTGCGCTGTCCACTGTGTAAACCACTAGCCATGTGTGGCTATCGAGCATTTGAAATGTGACTGGTATAACTAAGCAACTATTTTTAATTTTATGTAATTTTAATTAATTTAAATTTAAATAGCCACATGTGGCTAGTGGCTTCTTTGTTGGACAGTGCAGGGCTAGAACTCAGTTCCAAAGTGGGAAGATATATGTTTTCTCTCTGTTAATCACAAGGTACCACAGTGCAACCTAGACTTGGTTTAACCTAATTTTGGAAAGAACCCAGAAGACAACAGGCTGCTAGAGGTAGCCAGCCAGATTCCAGAGCATCTGAACTTTGTATGTGTGGAAAAGCCTAGTGACCCTGGGTCTCATTTTAGTGGTAGTTTTAGGACAGATTGCCAAATCTATGGTGACAAGGTGATGTAAAACGAGGACACCTAAAGTCCCAGCAGTGTGGCAGACAGAATTTACAAGCTTCCTCTCCTTCCTCTCCCACCCCAACACACCTACCACAGACATACAGGAAGTTGGGGTAAATTTGGACTTGAAAGAAATAAGGGAAAACCCCCAAATGCAGAGGTCACTTAAAGCCAGAGCTGAAAGCTTGGGGGCTAATATGACAGTGGACCAGAGGGACTGAGTCTTTAATGCCCATGCATAGATAGGAAACACGGCCTTGGAAGGGTTGCCCTTCCAGGAAATGGGAGCAAGTAAAAGCTCTCTGGCCCAGAAAAGCAAAGCTGGAGGAACATATCCCCTAGAGATAAGGAGATGGAGACATGAAAGAGAAGATGACACATGGAAGAAAAAGTTGAAGTTGACATCCAAGGGTAAAACAAGACGTGCCTGGCACATACAATAGCAACCTGGTATGGCAAAATCAATATCACACAAAAACTCTTTAAGGCAAAAAGCATACTTTGGGAGAAAGAGGATTGTTACACAGTGATGATAGGTGTAATTCACCAGGAAGATGTAACAATCCACTGGTGAATGACGCAGCCTCAGAATATGTAAAAAAGGACAAGAATCTAAGGATGCCTAAGACTCTTTCTCCCCTAGAAAAGGCAAGTTGATATTGGCACTTTACCTACTAGTTTCCTAATTCCTAATTAAGGTTTAGAGTATTGGGGTTAATCATTTGATCTCTTAGTCTCATATTGTAAACAGCAGAGTCAACCCAGATGATGCATAAGGTCACTCCCAAACCTAAAATTTTTCTGCTCTATGGAGCAGTTTTTGGGAAGATAAGTTAATTTGTGTTTCCTGAGTACACTTGTGAGACCTTAAGATAATGCATCACCCATTCCATTCAGATTCTCACAGATTGCCCATTGAGGTGAAGGTGCTATTTAAAGTTAGGGCTGAAGGACAGGTGCCAGGAAGGTGATTTGTATAATACCTAAAGTGCACCCTTATGGTACAGGATGCATTTGGCAGATATGCTATAAAGATGGGAAAAGGCAAACCTGGGTACTCAGTACGGGGGGACTGATCTTAAGCCATACATGGAGACTCTGGATAGGACCAGATCACTTCAGGTGGATGGTTACACTGGAGTCAGCCTAGAGTAGGTTGGTCAGATGCCTTATGGACCCATCATTCTTGACACCTTCTAGAGTCCAAATCAGACCCTGCCCCTGGCTGGGTGCTGCCCATCAGACATTCCACAAGCATGGGCTTAGCCCTGTCCTCATCTGGGTAGCACCTGACACCCCTAGGTAACCTTAGCCCTCACCGCATCGTAATCAACCCACACAACTCGTGTTACCCAGTGACAGTCAGATTCCCAGGTACCTAGCAGCTGGTGGAGATGTGATATTCAGCCATTTTCAAAAAGCCAATCTGGTGTTCATTCTTCAGAGATGGTGTATCAAGAAGCCCTCTCTGCCTTTCCTCCATGCCTTGGTTAAAGTATGAGCTGTAGTACTGCAATCATTTCCTTTGTTAAGAAACACGCAGCTGTTCACTGACTAAGGTTTGGTGAATCTTTTAGTCCACCCAGACATAGCGTGCTACAGTCCTGTTAAATGAGAAGAATATAGCCATAGTTCCATCTCCAAGCTGACCCCATTAGCATTGGCTGAGTCATTGGTTGGGGATTGAGCCTGCAACAAGAAGGCCCCTGTGGGAGACCTAAGTGGGAGACCTGAGTGATGCTTTTGACAGCTCTCAGTTGCGTTGGGTGACTATTGCCCCTCCACATCAAGCTGGGTTCATGATGTATTTTTCCAGACAGGGATTTTAGTATTTCTGTTCCTATTCTTAGGAGTTTATAGGCTAAGTGAAAAGAGGCAGGCAGCCCACACCCCTCAAGGCCTGTCACGTTGCTGTTTATGTCTTTGTGTTGCTATTACAGCTCCTACTGTTTTCTTTTCAGGACAGTTGTTGGGGTTTTTAAGGGAAATGAATCATTCACTCTTCCTTGCCTCCACCTTCATAGCTAATTCTGCTAATAGAAATGCAGAATCTGTCTCTAGACTTCAAATCCACACATGACAAGAGAAAGTTTCTACTCTGTGAGCAGGCACATGAAGAATCCCAAACAGTTAACCTCCCTCAATAGTAAAGGGAGACTTTTACCATCTTACCTATCAGAAATTACCCATCTTTTCACAAGTAGGAGCAGATAAGAAACAATGGCAGGGATCTCCTTAAAACAACAGGAATATTAGAGAAATTTGTTTTGATGTGAGCTGAGGCAGGAACCTTGGGAGAGGGTAAAAGAAGTTCTTCCCACAGTGATAATCAGAAGAGAGAATGTGGGCAAAACCTACTCATCCAATCAACTGTTGTTGAGTATATACAGTGTCAGGCCCTTTGCTAGGTACTGACTGTGTAATGATGAGCAAAAATAGACACAGGTTCTGTTCCTAGGGAATGCACAATCTCATAAGAGAGACTTAGAGTAATCAAGTAATTGCCCTAAGGAATAAATGAATAAAGAACCTAAGGCACTGTGGTTTCTCATGCCATATGCCTCATGTGGGCAGCATCTGTTGTGAAGATGGCAGGAGAGTCACTATGGATTAAAAGATGGAGTACCCCACACACAGCTCCTTAGAGAAAAAGTACCAGGTACTCCCTACAGCATGAAGGATAAGACTGCATCAACAGTGATATGAAAATAAGATGCAAGATAGAAATGAAAGACCCAAGAAAGTAAAATCAGGTTTGTTTTTAACAGCCAGGCTGGTTCTTGTTAGGTCCAGAGCCAAGAGAGAGAGACACACACAAAGCCTCGTGTGTAGCAAAATGCTGTTTATTTTGGGCATCTGGGTGCAGATGGGTGGAGGCCAAAGAGCATCCACACTGAGGGAGGGGAAAGCCTTGGATTTTATAGAGAGTTTCTTAGCAGGGAGTGAGTACCTGGGCCAGAATAGCCGCTGCGATAAAAAAATTTTGTTTTCAAACAACCAATTTCTGGGACCCCTGGGTCAGTCTCATCCTGTAGAGATAAGGGACGAGGGTAGTTCTGTCCTTATCAGGGGGGATAGGAATGCTGGCTGCAGCTGTCTGTTAGATTTACAACCTCCGGGGACTCTCTAGACCCCTGGGGCTATTGATTCACAAACCTCGATTTTCCATTAACCACCTTCTGTCCCGTACATACTTTTCGAGTTCCCACCAGGAACAGACCTAACAGTTCTCTTTTATGTTCAGCTCTTCCATCACCTGTGATGGGGTCCTTCTCTAGATTGAGATTGTTTGCTAGGGACAACACTGTAAGGGTTTTGATGATCGTGAAGGAGTTCCCCAATGATGGTGGATTCCAGTCTTTCACGTGGCCGAATCCTGTCTCATTGTAAGATTACATTAAGTTCAAAAATAATAACAAATTTTCATGCATGGACTTTTTCCAATTGAAAGTGACATTTTTTTCATTGTTTTGCCTCCATTTTGAGGTCCCTTTATTGGGTCAGGTGCTCTCTATGTTATTGACTTTGGGATGTGGTAAATAGCAGATCCATGGCCCTGGCCTGTGTGGATTAGGATTCCCTACTGAGTTTGTGACTACAGAGATAGTAAGTCCATATTTAAGCCCTGGCATCCACCATTTTGTTCAGCTTTCCTTTGTAACGCATGGGATAAACTGAACTATAAGAAAAAGGCCCATTCAAAACATAACAAGGTGTCCAGAGGTAGGGGGGCTCAGGTAGGGGAAGAAGTTGCAAAATCAACTTGTCTGATTCCCTTTGCTGTTGGAAAGCAGCAAACAGGTGAGATTTGTATTATCTCTACCTTGTATCTTTTCACAGACACAGAATATTTACATAAGCTTTCATTTTTTGGTCAAACACTACTCAAAAGTGGTCTGCTCTATCTAGCTCCAGGATTTTTCTCTGATAGGAAATCTTATGTATGGGAGCTGGTTAATCTTAAAGTATTTTTTTTGTTTGTATTTGTTTTATTTATTTTTTTCTTTACTTAATAAGAGAAACAAAATGAGTGTCTAGGGCCCGAGCCAGATGTCGTGAGTTCTGACATGATGGCTGACATTTCTCACTACTTTTGATCAGGTTATGAGAGGTATAATGCCATGCGAGCAGACCCAGCACTTTGCTTCCTGGAAAAAGTCGGGATGCCAGATGAGAAGTCCCTTTCTGCAGAACAGGGTGTTACAGATGGGACCTCGGACATTCCTGAAAGGTAAGAAGCCATGTGGGCCAACCCTGATGTGAGATGCCTTGCCACTGATCTGTGACCCCTTTCACATACATTCAGCACTCTTCATATCTCTTCCTTAATGTGTGTCATCTCCCTTAAACCTTGCCACACTGCCACCGCCTTCCAAAATTGCTACTTCGGTTATACTTTACTGTGCCTCAGACCTGTTCTTTGACTTCTAAGCACTTTGAACCAAATACCACTTCCTGTGCTTCATGAGTTCCTCAGGCTGCTCACCGTCCTGCCCAACTTTTTAACCAGGCCTGTGTCGTCTTTGGTCAGAGGAGTCTCAGGGAAGAATTCAGACTCAAGTTCATGCTTCCTGACTCTGAATTTCATCAGATGAAATTCCAGTATTATTTAAGGATTTCACGGTCCATGAGTAAGGTGGATTTAGGGGCCACTACTTGACAGCCACGGCATTTCAGCCTGTCCATGGATTATGTACCAAAAAGTATAGAAGCATCCCCTTTGCCTAAGTTTTATTTAGTGGCATAACCCAAAAATGTATAAATACACAGGAAAGCTAAATTAACAGCTAAAAAGTATAGTTCTCCAAAATATGTATATATTTTTTAAAACAGCATTTATGTCTTAAGCTTATATTTGGTAAGCTTTTAGTTTGATCTTCTCTCCAAAAGTAGCAGATACGGTTTTGCATTGTGGCCAGGCCTAAGAGGGTGGCACAGACAGGAGACCCTACTAACCATCCGCTCAGGCTAAGAAAAGTGTGAAATGCATTTTCCATCTGTCCTTAACCCCTGATGAACACTTTAGCTGCCCCAAAGGTCTTTCCTGTAGACAGATAATAAAGATGCATTCTGGAAGATGTTAACAAAGGCCCAAATGACTGGTGATCCTAATGTTAGATTCAATGGTTCAGGGAAAACACTCCCTGGATGAGGTACCTGAATGTGGCATAAAGCTTATATTTTTGTGGGTTGGCTTTCTTTCTATGATTAAACAATGAGGGTAGAAAATTTTCCTGCGTCTGGGACTTGAACAGCAAGGACAGGAATATTTGGGACAAGAATATTTCAAAGTCAGTTTTTTGAGACAGAGTCTTGCTCTGTTGGCCAGGTTAGAGTGCAGTGTTGTCATCATAGGTCATTGCAGTCTTCAAACTCCTGGGCTCAAGCAATGCTCCTGCCTCAGCCTCCCAGAATGCTAGGATTATAGGCGTGAGCCACCACACCCAGCCTCAAAGTCAATTTTAAAAGGAATCATGAAAAACTGATAGGTATCAGCAGTACTTAAGCTCACAAGAGAGAAGACAGGGAGCTATAAGGGTCTGACGGTAATGAGGGCAAAATGCCCTTCCTTCTCAGCAGTGGCAGAGGAGTTCCCTTTAAAGGAAGTGATTTTTACCAAATTTAAGTGATTATATGGGAAGACTCATCCTACTGTGGTCTGGGGGTTGGGACATCAGGCCTGTGATTTGTGAAGCCTTCACTCTCAAGAGTCTGTCCTTTTGGCCGGCACGGTAGCTCACGCCTGTAATCCTAGCACTCTGGAAGGCTGAGGGTGGAGGATCGCTTGAAGTCAGGAGTTCAAGACCAGCTGAGCAAGAGTGAGACCCCGTCTCTAGTAAAAATAGAAAAATTAGCCAGGCATGGTGGCGTGCACCTATAGTCCCAGCTGCTCAGGAGTCTAAGGCAGGAGAATTGCTCAAGCCCAGGAATTTGTGGTTGCTGTGAGCTAGGCTGACACCACGGTACTCTAGCCCTGGTGACAGAGAGACTCCACCTCACAAAAAAAAAAAGAGTCTGTCCTTTCATCATAGCCACATATTCAGATAACTCTTAATGGGCAGTAATTACCTTTTTTCTTACAGTAGCCAGATTCTGAACTTGCCTGAGCAGGTCATGAGGTTGCAACCTCATCCTGCAGTCTCAGTTGAGTATAGGTCCTTGCCCGTAGAAGGAATGACACTGTTTGGTGATAGTTTCTCTCATTCTCATTGTCTCTTGAATTTTCCCAGAAGGGTGGGAAAAACGAAGATTTTGAGTGCCTATAGTGGAAGGGATCTACTTACTATTGGCTGCCTATATCCAAAGATGCAGAACCCTCAGATATGGAAGGCCGACTAACGGACCTGAGCATCTGCTGATATTGGTGTCCTCGGGAGTTCTAGAACCAGTACCCCGACAGATACACAGAGCTGACTCAGTAGTCCCTATTTATCTGTAGGGAATACATTCCAAGACCCCCAGGGTATACTTGAAACCTGAGATAGTACCAAACCCTTATAAATTAGGCACAGTAAGAGATTAACAGTGGTAGCTAATAATAAAATAGAAAGTTGTAACAATATATTGTAGTAAAATTTGTGTGAATATGGTCTCTCTCTCTCTCTTCCAGAATTTCTTAATGTTTTTGGGCCATGGTTGACCAGGGTAACCGAAACTGAGGAAAGCAAAACCATGGGTCGGGGTGTGGGGGTGCTACTGTAACTCTTGGGTGGTATGTAATGCTTTGTTTTTTTACTTTTATTTAGAGGCAACACAGATAAAGAAGACAATGCTGAAGACAAATTAGATGGTCTCCATAAACAAACGGTAAGTCACATGCACTGTATTTACCACACAGTCTTTCATAGCAAGAGAGAAATCCCCCCATCTTGGTAGTGGTCTTGGGGAACTTGATTGCTTTGCAGCAGTTGTATTGCATTTTCCCCAGCATTTTATTATGAAAATTTCAAACATACAGACTGCATTGCATTTTTATTCTAATTCAACTTTTAATTTTGAGAAAACTGGATTTCAGATACAGTTGTAAAATATAATACAGAGAGATCACATGTATCTTTATCCAGTTCCCACACGCCCATAGTGACATCTTGCAAAATTATAGTACAGTATCACAACCAGGTACTAACGTTGATGGAGTCAAAATACAGGATATTTTCATGAGCACAAAGATCCGTCATGTCACTGTCTAATAGCCATAACCACTTCCTTCTGCCTTTACCCGTTTTTTAATTCCTGACAACTGCTAATCTGTTCTTCATTTTTTTATAATTTTGTCATTTTAAGAATGTTCTGTAAATGTAATCATACAGTACATAACCTTTGGAGATTGGCTTTTTTCACTCAGCATGATTCCCTGGGGATTCATTCAGGTTGTTGTCTGTATCAGTAGTCCATTCCTTCTTATTGCTGAGTAGTATTCCTTGGGATGGATTAACCACAATTTGTTTAACCATTCATCCACTGAAGGGCATCTGGGTTGTTTCCAGTTTGGGGCTATTGAGAATAAGTCCTCTGTAACAAACATTTGTATATAGATTTTTGTGTGAAAGTACACTTTCATTTCTCTGGGATAAATGCCCAGAACTGTAATTACTAGATCATATGGTAGTTACATATTTCATTTTTTAAGAAACTGCCAAACTGTTTTCCAGAGTGGCTGTACCATTTTACATTCCCACTAGCAATGTATGAGTGGTCTGCTTTCTCTGTGTCCTCCATCCTTACCACCATTTGGTGTTGTCACTCTTACTCACCTGAGCCATTCTGGTAGGTGTGTGGTAATACCTCATTGTGGTTTTAATTTGCATTTCCCTGATGGCTAGTAATGTCGGATGTCTTTGTGTGCTTAATTGCTATCCGTATATCCTCTTCAGTGAAATGTTTATGTCCTTTGCCCATATTCCAATGTCATTGTTTGTTTTACTGCTGATGTTTTTAGACTTCTTTGTATAATCCAAATACTCATCTTTTGTCAGATACGTGGTTTGCAAATATTGTCTCCCACCGTGTGGTTTGTCTTTTTATCCCATTCACATTGTCTTTCAGAGAGCAAAAGATTCTGGTGTTGTGAAGTCCCACTTACAAACTTCTGCTGTTATGGATCATGCGTGTGGTGTCAAGTCTGAGAACTCTTTCTAGCTATAGATACTGAAGATTTTCATCTGTTATCTATCTTGTTTTTTATGCTTTTTAGTGGTTCTAGGTATTTCGTTACATACGTAAAGTATCACAGTCCACTAGTAGCATTATTTCACCAGCTCCAGTAAAGTGTACAAACCTTAATTCCATTTTTGTTCTTTTAGCCTCCTCTGCTTATAATTTTCTTAAATATTTATTCTACATATATTTAGAACCATATCAGATAATGTTAATTTTTGCTTCAACTGTCAAGTATAATTCAGAAAACTCAAGAGGAGAAGGAAAGTCTGCTGTATTTACCCATATTTTTGTTTATCATGTTCTTTCTTCTTCCTGTTGTTCCAGGGTTTCTTCTTTTATTGTTTTCTTTCAGTTTAGAGAAATTCTTTTAGTCATCCTTTTTTTTTTGTCATCCCTTTAGGTAGATCTGGTGGTGACAGTTCTCATAGTTTTTCTTCATCTGAGAATGTCTTAATATCCCCTTCATCCCTGAAGTGTATTTTCACCAGACATAGGATTCTGGGTTGATGGTTCTTTTTCTTTCAGCTCTTGAAAAATGTGACACTTCCTTCTGGTCTCCATGGTTTCTGGTGAGAAATCCACTGTCATTCATGTTGTTTTTCCCCTATAGGTAAGGTGCCTTTTCTCTCTCGCTGCCTTCAAGATTTTTTCTTTGTCTTTAGTTTTCAGATTTTTTTGTGTGTTTAGATTTCTTTGAGTTTATCCTGTTTGGAGTTCACTTAGCTTCTTGAATCTGTAGGTTTATGTCTTTTGCTAAATTGGGGGCATTTTCAGTCATTATTTCTTAAGTCCTTTTTCTGCACCACCCTCTTGCTCCTCCCCTTCCAGGATACAGATGAAATGAATATTAAATTTTTTGTTGTAGTCCCAGGTCTCTGAGGCTCTGTTCAATTTTTTTTCCAATCTATTTCTGTGTGTATTAGTCACATTGAGTACTTTCTATTATTCTGTCTTCAAGATCATTGATTATTTTCCACCTCCATTCTGTTGTTCAGCCTGTCCATTGAGGGTTTTTTTTGTTTGTTTTTGTTTTTTTTTTTTTAGTAAGAAACATTTGGGATAGAATTTTGGGGGGAGGGGGTGGGTAGAAGGGAAGCATGGTATCACTCTATTGCCCAAGCTAGAGTATGTTGTTATGATAGCTCACTGCAACCTCAAACTCCTGGCTCAAGCAATTCTCCTGCCTCAGCCTCCCAAGTAGCTGGGAATACAGATGCTCACCACCATGCCAGCTGTTCGTTTTAATTTTTTATAGAGACAGCTTCTTGCTATGTAGTGCACACTGGTCTTGAATACCTGACCTCAAGGAATCCTTCCACTTTGGTTTTCTAAAGTGTTAGGATTATAGGCATGAGCCACTGTGCTGGCTCTGTTGAGGGTTTTTGGTTTTTGTTTTTTTCCAGCTTACTGTATTTTTCAAATCTAAAATTACCCTTTGGTTCTTCTTTGGATCTCTGTTTCTTTGCTGAGATTTTCATTTTTTCCATTTGTGGCAAGCATGTTCAAAATGGTCCATTGATGACTGCTTTAAATTCTTAGATCAGGTAATTCTAAGATCTGTCATGTCAGCATTGGCATCTTTTATCTTTTTTCATTCAGTTTGAGATCTTCCTGGTTCTTGGTATAAGTAATTTTTGATTGAAATCTGGACATTTTGGGTATTATATTGTGAGACTGGTTCTTATTAAACCTTGTTTTAGCTGACTTCTTCTGACACCTCTTTTGGCAGGGAACAGGGATCAGAGGGCCGCCTTGTTTCTGTGAGGAGGGAGCATAAATTCATGTTCCCAGTCTGCTCCTGTAACACCTGAAGGAGATGTTTCTCATCACTGTTGGTCAGAGATGGAAGTTCAGTTCAACTTGGTCTTTGCTGACAACATGGCTGGGAATGGAGGGGACCTCATTACTATCTGTCGGAAATGAAAGTTCTGGCTCCCTACTTAGCTTTTTCTGATACCACCCCACAGAGGAATGGGGTACTCTGTTACCACCTCGAGAAGGTAGAAGTCTAGGCTCCAGCTCCCACTCAGCCTTTGCTGGCATGAGTTGAGTAAGCCACAGACTTTTCTGTATTGTTGGTCTAGAGTATAGCAGTTATTGCCTTACTATTTTCTGTGTTCCTAACCTGCCCCTTTCCTGGCCCTTTGCTAGAGAAAACAGGCTTTTACTGGGGCTTTTTTTGTCTGCACCCTTTGGCATTTCCAGGTAGCTGCCTTCTTACCTCTAAATCTAGAATAAACAAAACGAAAAGCCAGGGAACTCAGCACCGTGTTGTTCCTTGCATCCCGATGTCTCTAATTTGTCCTGCTTTCTTTTCTTCACCTCTCAGAGTTTTCTTATGTTGTTTTATATTTAATATTCAGGGGTTTCAGTTGTACTTAGAATGAAGAATAGGAAAATATGCACATCCTGGAAGCAGAAGTCTATATTGCATTTTGAAAGTGAGTTTCTGGGACTGGTTAAACCTCACCTGGGCCCCAGCACCATTTGACCAAATTTTCTCCAGCTTTGAACAGTAGAGCACATGTATCTGTTACAATGTTTCAGATTCTGGATCCCAGAGGTTACTGTAGCATTGTCCCCAAGTGACTCCATTTCAGGGTCATGTCCCTTCTTCTGATCACCACCCAAAAGTTGTCAATTCCTTTCAATTCTGTTCTTTCGATTCTAGCTTGCAGAATGTGTGATATTTACTTTGGCCTCTATCGGCTCTGATTCTTATGCCAGTAACAGTGGTACCACTTTCCAAAAATAGGTGATAACTATTTTCTAACGGTATGTTTCTCTATAACCGTAAGGTTTAAGAAGCAGTGTATTGAAACAAATCAGCGTGAAGCCTCAGACCCCTGGACTTGAAAGAATTGGGGTTCTGGTCTTGACAATTAAAATCCAAGTTCTGACATTCCAGTCCTTAGTTTACATTGTTACTTCTTTTGTCTGGAATTTGGGTTGTGTTTTCCCATAGAAGCAGCTCAAGTACCAAAGAAATAAGTAATACCTTATACTTACATGGAACTTCACTCTTTCCAAAGCACCTTTTCCCCTTGTTTAAGTTGATCCTCACCTCACCCACGTGAGATGAGCACATCACATGTTATTGTTCTTATTTGACAGCTGAGGAAACTTTAGGCCCCAGAAGCTAAGGACTTTGCCATATTCTCACAACTAGATGACAGAGTTAAGACTTGAAATTCTCTAGATATTCTGGTATTCTTTTTTCTAGTCAAATATTCTTTTCATGGTCAAGAAAGTAAGAAAGTATTTCAGCTGTATATATTAATATACACCCCTTCCTCCCAGCAGCAGCTCATAGGAAAAGGCAGCTACCAGACAAGCCTGGCTCTGACAGCTGTCCACATTAAACTGAAGGGGGTTGTGACAGAATCAGTAAAAAGAATTTAAGTGATCTGATATAGTAGGGTTATACCCTGGAAGTACTTTTGTATTCATTTACGAAATTAATGCCTGTGTGATTTCTTTTGCTCTTCAAATCCTTAAAACCCAAGTTACAGAACATAGTCAAAAGCAGATGGAATGGGGAATGGGTTCTCCTAGATTTTGAGGTGGACAGGCTATAAACAGGTTCAGCTTGACTGCTAGTCCACATGCTGAACAGAACAGATAGAGGGATGGCCAGCATCTGAGCCAGGCCGGCTGCCCCGCCCTGCTTCCCTCTCGCCCCATACCTTCTGCAAGAAAGACGCTCCTGGGGCGTTTCTTTCTCCCAGCTCTGTCCTTAGGTAGATCAGTAGGCAGAGTTAAAGAAGCCCAAAGCATTGTGTAAATGGCCTGTTCACTAGGGCAGTTCCCCTGAATTAAACAGACCTGGGCATAGAAAGGGGAACATTTAACTAACAGATTGGCAGAACCTTAGCATTGCCAGGAGCCCCAGCACACATCTGAGTGGTCTCTCAGTGTGCCATTCCCTCTACAGCATGGCTGTCAGGAGGTCATTCCAGGTAAATTAGGGATGCCCAGGAGTTCATGGGAAAAACAAGAGGAACATCCAGTTTTCTTTTCTCTCTGATAGGATTTTAAATTATTGAGGCCGGCTGGTGACCTTAATCTCTGTAAATCTCTTTTCAGGAGAAATATCGCCTTCAGACCCCTCACTACTCTGGTGCCTGTCGGAGCACACTGTACTTTTTGTTGTCCTCTTAAAATGTGGCATTCAGAGAATCGTAGAATGTTGGAGTTGGGAGGGACATTTGAGATGATCTAATCTCCTCCTTCTCCCACCCTCTCTCTGTTTTAATACCAATAGCACTTTTGATTGGTAAATGATTGTATTAATAGATTTCAGATGCAGTTGGATTCAGTGAACCTACAGAGACCTTCTAAAGCAGCTAGCTAAAAGTTTATTTGGGTTTAAAATGGCTTGGAGCCTCGAATTATAAACAAACTCTTCCTCTATCAAACCTAGTATGTAGGGAGAATAGCATTTCTTTTAACAGAAATAGCAGTGAGAAATGGCACAACTTGCCTTAATGTAATGCTGTGATGATAAGCACGCCTTGTCCATGCTGTGCTGCAGTTCCTGCTGCAGGTGGCTGTGCTGTGTCCCAGGTGCTCTCTGAAATACAAGGTGTGTGGATGGAAGGATGAAGTCACACAGATCAGAAAGAACTTGCAGAGAAATTTAGTGCCTATAATGGCCAGATTCCATTGTAAGAATACTTTAGTTAGGGACTGAACAAACACTCTTCTCTGTGAGTTAAGAGTTTGAGGCTTCTCTGAACTGAAATACTAATATTTGTATGCAGAATACTTGCACACTTACAAAGTACATTTCCTCTCCAGTTAGGCGTTATTCTTATCTACGTTGTAGAGAGGAGAAAGCTCAAATAGTTTCAGTCAGCTGCAAAAAAAGTCTTACTGCCAAGGGACACGAGAGCAGTGTCTCCCCTGCTCACACCTTTTTCTAGATCTTATGATCTTTCCATAATAAAATCCTTGAATTCTGTATTAATGGCATTGGATGTATACCTACATTCTACATGAAGTTTATGCAAGAATAGGATGCCTGATTTTCCATAAAATGAAAACCACTGTGGGTTCTAGGGTCTTTGCTCTGCCTTTGTACATCCTGTTACCTGTGTTCTCCTGGCAAACTCTTGTGCGTCCTTCAGTATTCAAAAGTCACTTCTTGCATGAGTTCCCCCTACCCAATTTGGGTCTGACAGAGTTGGTGACTCTTTCTTGTTTCCCACTGTGTTTAAGACCACTTATCACGCTGTGTGGCCACTATTTATTTATGTGTCTCCCATAACCACCAGGTTGGACTCCAGAAGGATAAAGATCCCATTTTTTTCACTATTGTAACCCTGGAACCTAACACAGTTTCTGACACTTAAGAGACACTCATTGTTTGGCTAAATGGAAGAAGACTACTCATTGCCTGTTGCATTGGCTCGAGGGTTTTGTTTTTTTTTTTCTTTTCTTTTTTGAGACAGAGTCTCACCCTCTTGCCTGGGCTAAAGTGCCGTGGAGTCAGCCTAGCTCACAGCAACCTCAAACTCATGAGCTTAAGCAATCCTCCTGCCTCAGCCTCCCAGGTAGCTGGGACTACAGGCACGTGCCACCATGCCCTGCTAATTTTTTCTATTTTTAGTTGTTTGGCCAATTTCTTTCTATTTTTAGTGGAGACAGGGTCTCGCTCTTGCTCAGGCTGGTCTTGAACTCCTGAGCTCAAACGATCTGCCCGCCTTGGCCTCCCAGAGTGCTAGGATTACAGGCGTGAGCCACCGCGCCTGGCCTGGCTTGAGGGTTTTGTAAGAACATAGAAGAAATTCCCTGTGTCTGCAGGTCCCACCCAGTCTGCACTGCCACTGCTACCAGCTTGCCCACACCAAGACCAGATGGAGGAGGCAGCCAGTCTTAGAGGAGCAGCCACAAGCAAGGGAGACCAGACCTTCTATTTTCAGATAAGGAAACAGAGCCCCACACCCTCAGTATTAGCTGCTGACAGTGCTTCTCAGTCAGCCTAGTGTTCTTCCACCCACCAGAGGCAATCCTACACAGTGGTTAAGAGCTCATCCTCTGAAGTCAGACCTCCTGTGTTCAAATTCCATCTTTTCCACTTAATAACTGTGTGTCATCTTGGACAACATTCTTAACTTCCCCATTCCGCAGTTTCCTCCTGTCTAAAATGAGTTGTTATAATGAATAAATTTTTAAAATGTGTATAAAATAGCATATAGAATACTCGTCAGTACAGTATCTGGCAACTTACATGGGGCTCAGTAGCCCTTTGTTGTTGTTGTCGCTACTATTTTATTATATTATGAAGCTTTAGAGCATGCGCTATAGTTGAATGACAGAAATATTGAGTATCTAGTAGTAGGGATGGTTTGTCAATGTTTTCTCAGTCCGAGTTATCCTTTGATGGGCATTTGCTTTGTGCCAGCATTTGCTTAAGCACTTTACATACATCTACTCATTGTGTCCCACAATCACCCTATAAAGTAGGTATTGTCTCCATTTTGCAAGAGAAGAAATGAGCTTGAGAGAGATCAAAACAACTTGCCCAGGGCCAGAAAGCAGTGGACTGTCAGACTGCAAACCACATGTGTTCTCAAGATGGAGAAATTGCTTATCATAACCAATCGGTGTTCTTTGTTGTTGACATTCTTGTTGTCGGCACTGTCTGGGCCTTTTGCTGTGAGATGATTGATTCATACCTCTTCTAAGATGAACATTTCTTTCAAATTGATTCATGTAAGCAGAAATTGAGGTGGTAAATGTTAGACTGCACAGTTCAGATGCAGGTCCTTCTGTGTGCCCAGAACTCTCTCTGCTACGGCACATCACACACTTACATTAAATTGGTTATTAACTAAAATTCTGACATATTTTTCACTTGAGCTGCTAACAAACTAGGTCGTCTTTATTCTGTCATTTCTAGAGAGAAGACATACCTCCAAGAAAGGACAGGATATAGAAAAACACGTTTCTAATACCAGAAACTTTTCTTACTTGAGAGTTTTGCTTAGACCTATTCATGTTTACTGACTTGCACTAGAAGAAACCGCTGGGTGGACTGGAAGGGAAACCCGCATTGCTATGTGCCTGCCGCACGTCAAGCTGGGAGCACGCGTTTTGGATTTAGGGCGTGATGATGTCCTCATCAGCAACCAGTGCGTTGAAATAAGGAGCATGGTAGCTCTGGGGCCTGCCGCCCGTGTTTCCTATGTCGTAGAGCATTTCTCAGCTGGGAGTGTCTATACTTGTAATTTTAGCACTCAAAGGACCTTCACAGATACCATGGGATGTTCAAAAGGTTCTTTCTGGCAGGAAAGAATATATAGTATAGTAGGTTGTGTTTTGTTTATTTTTTTGACTACCTAAATAGTAGAACAGGATGAGATGGCATATTTAAGTGCCACTTGAAAATGATACAATAGATCAGCCCTAGGTTTCCACTCTTCATTGACAGGAGATGGCAGAAAAGAGTTCTGGCCCAGGGAAGGGAGATTAGCTAGTGTACCCCACTTCTAAATATGTTTTCACTCCCCAAAACAAACCTTCGTCTAAGACTTCTCTAGTTGCCCTTTTTTAGATAGCTTGGTGGTTCAAAGTGTTGGCTCTCAAATCAGACTACCTGTATTTGAATCCCAGCTCTGCCACTTGCTAGCCTTGTGACCTGGGGCAAATTACTGAACTTTTCTAGGGCTCGTTTTTCTGCATCTGTAAAATGAAGACAATAATAGCTTTTACCTCATGAGATAGTTCTGATAACTAAGTAAGATAAACCATGTAAAGGGTTTTAGGCAATGCTTGACACACAGTTCTCGGCAATATTAGCTGTTACCACTGTTCTACGTAAGAGAGACATACATTCAGAAAATGCGCTCCTCTTCCTCTGTATCTTCTCAGGGTTTTCTCTTTGTGGTGTTTCCATTGTATCAGGGGCCCAAGAGAGTGTTCTGCATTTTAACTACTAGCAGTCCTGAGTGCCTGTCCATTCCTAGTGCATCTAGGTTATTGGTCTCCTGTGCTGTGTGTTCCAGTCCAGGGGGCAGCAAACATTTTTCTGTAAAGGACCAGATAGTAAATAACATGGGCTTGAGGGCCATATATAGTCTCTGTCTCATATTTTTCCCTTTTTTTTTTCCTTTTTTTTTTCTTTTCCCCTTTTTTTTCACCCTTTAAAAATATAAGAACCATTCTTAGCTGGAGGGCCACACAAAAACAGTCTGCAGGCCACAGTTTGCTGACCTTCTTTCTCTCCAACCCTGTGCTCTAACATGGCAAAAGCTTAAATACTGAGGCTGTTTTGTACCACCATTCAGGTCAAAAGATGCTAGTCAAAAAACAGTAAGTTTTAGTGTTAAAAATGGAGTCCAGTTGAAAAATAGCACACTCTCTTCTCCCACCCTGAAACTCCTACCTGTATTATATATAAGGAGTTTTTAAAGTTCCATTTCTGAGACCAAGGCTGGGTTTATGAAGGAATCCATTAGGCCAGTTTGACAAATGTACCAACTTAGACAAGCTCTGTGCCTGTGATATTACTCCAGATTCACTTAGAGCTCAAGTCGTGATTTTAATTTTAAATTCCTGGGGTTTTGCGCCATCAGGTCTCATGTCTGGAGCAGTCATGTTTTATGAAAATAGTGTCTGTTACTCTGAAGTTAGCTAACCATAATGAACATAAGGGTGACACTTTTTCACAGCAAAAAACAAAAATGCAGGCACAACCTTTTTGAAATGACAGTATTAAATTGCCAGTGATTATGGTGAAGCAAATATTGAAATTCACAACTGAAATAGTACTTGTAAAATGTAATTGCCAGGGAGAGCATGCCAGTTCATCATTCCTTAAGCTGATTCTCTACAGGCAGAAGCATTCTACATGGTTCAGGGGGTTGGGGGTGCTTATTTTAAATAAACTACTTTCTGGCTCCTTTAAGATGCATAAGTAAGCTTGCTTTATCAGGTCCTGTCTTGACCTTTGAGATGCTCACGGGTAGGGTGTGTCTCTTATTCATGCTTACTCCTTCTATGTTGGGGCTCTCTGAGGCGGTTTCTTCTGAGATGCAGATTTGCTGATGCGATGGCTTCATTTATCCCTAGGAGAGCGCCAGTGAAGGAGGTGATGGCATTTTTGGTGAAAAGAAGGATGACAGCCGGGCAGGTGAGACTGTATCCTTCTGAAGGCAAATAAAAGTAAAGTCCCAGTTTGTTGTTATCCTGGAGTTTGTATGTAATCAAAATGCTGTTTTCTTAAGGAGGCTCTTTTAAAAAGCCAAGTAAATTGACCTTCATCAAACTCCCCTGGAGTCACACGTGGAGCTTTAACATGGCTTTGGCTTCCTCTACTTGGCATTGAAATTCAAAAGTGAAATAAATGTTATTATCTTAAGTTAGGATAGGGTATGAGAGGGAAAAAGGAATTGTGATTTCATTGATTTTTTTTTTTTTTTTTTTTTGAGAAATGTTTGGGGGTTTGGTTTGGTTTGGTTTGGCTTTTTTGGTTTTGTATTTTCCAAATTCAAACTTGAGGCTTTGGCAATTGGAAGGACCAGCTACACAACAGCCCATAGTTCTATATGGAGAAGGCAACAAAGTTCTGTACACTCCACTCCTGTGCTGTAGAACAAGGTCCTCAAATCAGTTCTGTCCCCACAGAAAGGTACCTCTATGTTTGAGAGACGACAGAGCCAATCACAACATAAAGCTGTTTCTAAAGCAAGATTGCAGCCCTCCTAGTAATGCCTACCTCCTAGGCCAATCAATTGTCAAAACAATAACTACTTTGATTAAGTTATTGAGTCAGCTTTGTTTTTATTTAAATAAAACCAAAAAACAATCACCCCTGTTTTAGTTCTATTTGTAAATACTAATATCCTCACTGATGTTTGAAGCCCAGGATGGCTCCGACCCAGACAAATCACCCTGGCCAGTTTCATCTGCTCTCACAGCTCGTCTCAGACGTCTGGTCACTATTTACCAGCGCTGCAACCGAAAGGAACTCTGTCGACCTGAAATTCTGGGACCAGGTAACCAAGGATACTGGGTTCAGGAAGAGATGTTCAGGAGAACCTCAGAAATGGACCTCATCAACAAAGAAGCTCAAAAGAGGTAAAAGCCAATGGCCAAAGGGACATGCTGAGCTGCCCACTGAGTAAAGGTGACAAAAGGTAAAGCAGATAGCTAGCGGAGGGCAAGTGTATTTCTCTTCTCATGCGAAGGAGATTGTCTCCAGAATTCATTAGATCAACCTTCTTCACCTGTGAAGGTATTGTCATGGTGATGGAAGTCTGATGAGGTTTAGGACACCCTCTGTTCACAATTCCCAGACTTTTATGATTTTCCAACTTGACACTCATCCCTAAGTCAGACCCCAGTCTTTGGGGATGTGGTTTAGAAACACCACATTGGAATATTTGAGACCATCTAGTTCTTTTAGTAACAAAGGGAATAGTGTACATTAAAGCTGTCTTATTATAGCTATAAGTCCTTATAAGCCTTTGAAAACAATAAATACCATAAAATGCAAGCCCAGAAGGAAGGTATAAATTACCAGGAGTTACTTGCCCATCTGAGAATTAAGCTAAAAAATACTTACAGAAGGCCAGCACAGGCTAGGAATGATGCCACCAGAAAATATCAACGAAACCGCAATTCTTTGAGTCATTATAGCTCTCTTTCCTTCTGATGAAACATCCAGTGAATTGAAAGAAGACTATATAGCAAATTTAATTACTTCTGCATACTCTGACTTTATGAAATTTGGTAATTCAGGGGAAGTATTTCTCCCACCTTGCACAGCTCCAAAGAGAAGAACCAGAGCCCCTTCTTCCCTGCTTCTTACTCTTCCACTGACCCCTCACCCCACTCCCCATTCCTAGTTGGACTCCCCCTGGGGTGGAGAGTACCATGCCCAAGAGCCCCTCATAAAGACTATGGTGGTATAGAATTATCCACCTCCCTTAAGTCATTAACTTACTTCTGTGGATGTAGAGACTAGAGGACCTTTGTGTTCCAGAGAAGATAATTGATGTCGCTAGCCCACCTACATAAAATCAGGAAGAAAGCCAACGTGAGAGGGGGAGTCGGGACGCGTGCACTGAAGTAGTCACTTTCCCTCTCTGCACCAGTTTCTTCTGTAAGATTAGGAGGATGAATGTAATGGTCTAGACTGTTCTCTCCAAGATTCTCTGACTCTATGTTGTCATACGGGGGAAAAAAATGAGGCAAGATATTTAAGCATATGTAGTATCTTAAAAATCTTTATCTTATACAAGCAGAAGTTAATAACTAGATAATTCCTAAAATTAACCAAGAGGTATCAAGTATGCACGCATGGTGTAGAAATAGGCAGGTAAATACCAGAAGAAAGAGCTGAAGATTTGAAAGTGGTTTACCTCTTTGGGAGTAGGATGATAGGCTGTTTTCATTATAAGCCTCTCAGCCCAATTTAACTTCAATAAAAATAAACAAGAAAATAGACAAACCAGTTCTACCTACCTTCTTGACTTCATGGGCTCTCATAGTTGACATTCAATAAGTAGTTGTTGGCTTTTCTTAAAAAAGAAAAAACAGCTCACTCTCCCTTTCTGATTAAATCTCAAGGTGGACTAGGAGAGAACAAGCAGACTTCTATAGGACAGTGTCTTCCTTTGGTGTCGTTTATGATCAAGAAAAGAAAACCTTTGACTGGACACAGTTCCGTATCATATCCCGTTTGGACAAGAAGTCGGATGAGAGCCTGGAACACTATTTTTATAGTTTTGTGGCTATGTGCCGGAATGTCTGTCGTCTACCTGCATGGAAAGATGGTGGTGAGAAAACTCTTTGTCAGTATATTGTCAGATGAGACAAGGAAAGAACATGCTGATTTTCAAATTGCATAATTACTTTTGGTATAACTATAAAAGTAGAGTCTATCTGTGGAATTTAGGTAAAAACAAATAGGTTTTTAGAAATTCATGAACTTCTAATTGGGTCCACTCTCTTAAAATAAAACATCTCTCCCAAAATGATGTAACTCCAATAGAAGTTAAAATTCAGATTAAAACTTCAAAGACATATTGAGAGACTACTATTAACTACTTTTTCCAAAGTAAAGTTTTTTTAAAAGTCAACATTGAGATTTATCCTACTCTGAACTTTGTACCTTCCTTATATTAAATCTTAATGACTTTAAATGTTGTTTTATAACTGTAGAATATAAATGGCTGTCATTTAAATATCCTCTGATCCAATAGAGAGCCCTCTTGAGAAATCTGTTCCTAGTTGGCATTTGTAACAGCTTCTTTCCAATCTCTCTTTGGCCTCGTATTTTTACATAAACTTGCTCTAGACTATGTGACCATATTTTAGGAAAGCTAAAATAAACATTGAGCCCATCCAGGGTGGGTTCAGTGCTGATGACAACATGCACAGACATTCCAACCTTTTCCCCTCCACCCCCATGTGGCATGGTTAAAGTGTTTTCATTCAGGCCAGGGAGCTGGCTATGTTGGAAAGATCTGGACCTCGGGGTCCCATTGACAAGACCTGGAATTAAATCCAGGTTCTGCCATCTTGAGCAAGGTAGCTTATCTGAGCCCATTTCCTCATCCTCGAAATAGGCATGATGATGGTAAATGGTAGGATTTTTGTGAGAACTAAATAACATATATGAAGTGCCTAGTATAGAGGCCACATAGTATATGCTTATTTAAAGGGAACTAATATTATTTCCGGGACTGGAGCTTTCATGCTTTTCTTTCACCCTCCTTGGATGTGTTCTTGTCTCATAAAAACATTCCATTCTCTTTAGCTTCCCATTTTAGCAAGGGCCCACACACCTAAAACTGCCATGCTAAGGAGCCAGGGAGTTAAAGTATAAGACCGAATATACAGGGGCTCAGGTGGCAGGGAGTGTCCAAGGGCCACCTCAAGTGATAGGCTCTGTGTTTCCCTTTCTGTCCAGGTCTCCCAGATGCCACCATCTACATTGAACCCATCACTGAGGAACGGGCTGCAAGAACTCTGTACCGCATCGAACTGTTACGGAAGGTCCGAGAGCAAGTGCTCAAGTGTCCCCAGCTGCATGAACGCCTCCAGCTGTGCAGGCCCAGCCTCTACCTCCCAGTCTGGTGGGAGTGTGGGAAGCATGATCGAGACCTGCTCATTGGCACTGCCAAACACGGGCTGAACCGCACTGATTGTTACATCATGAACGACCCTCAACTGTCCTTCCTGGATGCCTATAGAAACTATGCCCAGCATAAAAGATCTGACACTCAGGCACCAGGAAGTCTCTGTTGCCTTTACCAAACCAACTCCAAATTATATGAATCTCTTACATATACTCAAATGAGTAGGACTTCAGAGTCCCTTGAAAATGAACCTGAGAATCTAGTGAAAATAGAAAGCAGAGATGATCATCTCGGTCTACCTGATGTGACTTGTGAAAATTTGATTTCTAAAGTTCAGGATGTCATTTCCGTCAACCGTGATGAAAGTCTGCTGCCTGAGTCCTTGGAGAGTGTGATGTATGGTAAGAAGATGCTCAGCCAAGAACCAGGCTCCTTCCAGGAGAGCCCAAGTACCAGTACGGAATCTGGAAGAGATGCTGCTGCCATCTCGGCAAGCCAAGATGGGAATTGCCAGCCTGGTGGCCAAGAGGCAGAAGTAGGCTTAGGCCCCTCTTTTTTGAGTAGCTTAGAAGCTAGAGTAGCTCAAGTGAACATTAGAAATGGAAAACATTTGTTGATGTCTACTTCAGAGGAAGGGGAGTTCTGCTGCAATGTGGCAGGGCCAAGACCTGAAGGCATCGGGCAGCTAGAAACCAAGTGCTTAGCTTCCCCTTCCTTGGATCCAGGAGGTGAAAGTGGGTTTGTAGATATGTGTAATCTTAGTGTCTGTGACTCCAAAAGAAACGTGTCAGCAGATCAGCAATTAATTGATTTATTAGAAAACAAAAGCATAGAGAGCAAATTGATTTTGAGTCAGAACCACAGTGATGAGGAGGAGGAAGAGGAAGAAAATGAGGACGAAAACTTAGCTGTGGCAGCAGACATGAGGGAAAGGCCAGAGGTATTGCATCTCACCGAGCCCACTACTAACATCCCAAGGGAAAAGAGCCGAGGCTTCCATGTAAACTCAGCCAAGAAAGGAATCCCGGAGGTGGTGAACCAGACTCCTGGGCCTCAGAGGGCTTTCCCTCCCACAGCCTGTCAGTGTCACTGTGAACACATGGAAAGGTGGACACATGGCCTCGAGAATGATGACTTTGAAATGGAGAAACCTGAGGCTTATAACCCAGACCTGTACAAAAGCAAAGCCAATAATATCACCGTGGAGGGGGAGCCCACCGCTGTTCCATCGGAACCATTCAAAGTGAAGCATGAGCTTTTAAAAGAACCTTGGAAAGAAAGTGCAGAGGGGAGAAAAGGTTTCCCCACGTATCTTGTTGAAAGAAGTGAGCTCAAATCAGAAGACACGGATTTTGAGAATAAAGATGATTATGATAGATATGGAAACTGCCATATTCCAGGTACAGTATGTAGGATCTTGTGGTGTTCTGGATAAACCAGTTCTCACATGATGGGGAGCTTGGGGAGAAGGGTGTTCAGTGGTTTTATAGCTTCTGAAACAGATCTACCTACCCTCACTATGTGTTTAAAGCCAGAGGTCACAGGCCTTGGTATGAAGATGAGACAGTAGCTTATGAACTGTGGTCATTCTAGAAGATTGAGGGTGATTGTAGACAATCACGATGCCTTTGCTACATCAACCATGTGATTTGGGCAGGGGCTTGTGTGCCTTTATACGGTAGATGCTGAGTATGGCATCAAGGAGAAGTAGCCTGTTCTTCCACTAGATAAGGTGCTTCAAAATGGTTAAAGTAGAACAGCCTTAAGGATCCTGCAATTTAATATACATGCAGTTAATTTTTCAGGAAGTCACCAAAATACTTATAAGTTTGATCTCTGTTAAGGTGAGCAAAAATAAAGCTCCATTTGTCAAGTCATCATCAAAACCCTGTGGTTTAATGTCATTGCATTTGGTTTAGATTCCTTTCAGTAACTCAACAGAAACAGAAATAACAAAGTTTACAACAAAAAAATAAGTAGATTTGATCTTTTTAAATAGGGAAATCTTAGATAAGGGTTGAAGTTAGAAGGAATTTCAAAATGTTAATAAAAAGGCCGGGCGCGGTGGCTCACGCCTGTAATCCTAGCTCTCTGGGAGGCCGAGGCGGGCGGATTGTTTGAGCTCAGGAGTTCGAAACCAGCCTGAGCAAGAGCAAGACCCCGTCTCTACTAAAAATAGAAAAAATTAGCCGGGCATGGTGGCGCATGCCTGTAGTCCCAGCTACTCGAGAGGCTGAGGCAGGAGGATCGCTTGAGCCCAGGAGTTTGAGGTTGCTGTGAGCTAGGCTGATGCCACGGCACTCACTGGGCAAAAGTGAGTGGGCAAAAGCCGGGGCAAAAGAGTGAGACTCTGTCTCAAAAAAAAAAAAAAAAATGTTAATAAAAGAATCTAGGTGACTGTGATTCTCCATGCTTTGCAAAAATATATATACAATGATTAGGGATCCTGACCAACAGCAACTAATGAGTTTTACCTGTTGTTTTCATTTTTTTAGATCCAAGAGGGCATATTAGGGTAAACAAAAATAGTTCCATTTGTCCTTGTCATTGTCAAAAGAAAACCAAAGAACAACTCTGTTCATGGTCCACTGCTGGGTATGGTGCTCAGGGGTGTGGACAGGCATAGCCTCTCCTTTCTGGGGCAGTGATTTTACATTAAAGAGGGAAAGAGAGAGGAGCTAAGCTAAGCTCCCTTGAGTTATCTAGCTTCTTTTTATTTTTAAACTTCCCCTTTCTTGGTTTTAGTCATTGTGATTATTGACTATCTTGGAAAGGGTTCTAAACCCAAATAAAAATTTACACACTAGCTAAGATAAGGACCAAGAAGCTGACTTGAAAGTAGCTTGCCAGGTATAGTGGCTCATGCCTGCAATCCTAGCATTTTGGGAGGCTGAGGCGGGAGGACTCGTTCTGGCCAGGGGTTCGAGACCAACCTGGGCCACACAGTAAGATCCCGTCTCTACTAAATATAGAAAAAGTTAGCCGAGCATGGTGGTATATGTGTATAGTCCCAGCTACTCAGGAGGCTGAGGCAGGAGGATCGCTTGAGCCCAGGAGTTTGAGGTTACAGTGAGCTGTGATCACACCACTACACTATTTTCCAGGCAACAGAGCAAGACTCTGTCTCAGAAAAAGAAAAAAAATAAGAAAGCTTAATAGAATAGTAGCCCCAGCCAACCCAGAAGGAGCCGGTTTATAACCATGCCCAATCCACCTCACTCCAGGCCACAAAGCGTCACTGCCATGTGTTGAATTATAAAACCCACATTGCTTTTTGAACCCTATTGTAGGGAAATCACCAAATAATAAGTTCTTGGAAACCCAGACAATCAAATGAGTTCAGGATCAAGGTAAGCATGGTTTAGAGAAGAAATGTTCCTGAATGGATGTCCTTTTGTGGCAGTGTCAGCCTTGCTAAGTGAGGATGGAGGCAGCAGTGACCCTGATAAGCTTTAGTGAGCATCGTGCATATGCGTGGGTGGGAGTCTCTTGCACAGATGCTTTTAAAAGTGCTTTTGCAGACCTTGAAAGGGATCCTCCACACATACGAGGTATGAGATGGGTGGGCAGGGAGGTTAGCCCTGCATTTGAGACTATAAATCTCCCATCCTAAAGGAGCAGTAATTAACTGATACACTGGTCAGGACCAGCCCACAGGTATCCTGGCTTTTTTTCCAGGGTTTTCTCTCACACGTTATTTTGCTTTTTCTTAAAACTCCTCTGTTTAAAACCTCTCAGTGGTACTCCCCATTGAATCTAGAATAAAATCCAATTTTCTATCATGGCCTACAGGACTCGGCATGATCTAAATAAGTTCTGCCCCTCCAGCCTCATCTGTGTACTTGGTTCCTGGCCAGCATTTAGTTCCTCAGCATGTCCAGAATGCCCTTCCCATTGCCTCCTCCCCTTCGTGGGTGTTCCCTCCTCCGAGGGGCTCTCTCTACCAGCCTACCTGAGTAGGTCTTCCCTACTATTCCCTACCATGGCACCTTGTTTCTTTCCCTTTATGGCATTTATCAAGGCTTATAATTTAATTATTCCTTTTATTGTTACTGCTTTCCTTGCTGTCTTCCCTCATGAGAGTGTAAGAACCTTGAGGGCCAGGGCCACATCTATCTTGTTTATCCCAAGTCCACTGGGCCTAGCAAGGTCCTGGTAATGGTAAGGGGTCTCTACAGCTCCCTAGGAGATTTTTGCATGTTCAAAAGTGAAATTTTCACATTTCAGAGGATAGATATTCTTTGTCAGTTCACCAAGAAAGAAGTCCACAGCTTTTCCTGCCTTGGGCATTTCACTATCATCTGTTCACTCCTTGCTATTACTAGGTGTAAGTGGATCTTTGAAAATCCATTTACCATTGATACTAAACTTTCACCATTACTGAGGCTTGAAAGAATGAATTGCATTTCTATTTCTTTCCATCAGTGAAGTAATTGAAATGTTATAAATTTCTTTGCATCTTTTTTTTTCATGAATCATGTCTACTTTTGTTTTAAGTTTCATGACTTTTCATCCTTCCTCATTAATATCACCCTCTTGTTATGTTACTTCTCATATTTCATAGTCTGTCCTTTCAAGAGTATCAAAGTATAAGCAACTTTCTCTTCTCCACTATACTAACAGAAAGCTTCTTTGTGGTCATTCACCTCCTCTTACTCTTGGATACAGGAGAAAAATCTCCTTTCTCTTTTCTTTTTTGTTATTGGGGTGTGAGTGCAGACTCATACTAGAGGACTTGCCTTTGTAGCCCAGAGCAGGGTTTGCCTTTATGGTTCTAGAAATAGAAGGCATGGTATTAATAATTAGTATTCAATTGAAAATAAATCACATTTATTTTGTGAGCTAATCAAAAAAGCAAAAAGGAAAGACAGATTGGATGTCCTGGTCTCTCAGACTACTATCTCTTCCCAGATTATCCAGGGAAATACTCTGAAGAGGAGAGCAAGAGCTCAACATCGGGCATCGTGGGAGACACTGGGGATGACCTACAGGAGGCTCGAGCTCCCACCATCGCCCAACTCCTGCAGGAGAAAACCCTCTATTCCTTCTCTGAATGGCCAAAGGTACACCCAGAGCTTGCATTTTTCCTCTAAAGCATTCTCAGCTTTGAATCCTTTATTTTAAACTTTTTTGGAGTATTTCTGAGCAACAGACCCAGAAAAATGTTTACTGTCTTTTAAAGGTACTAGTTACATAACATTTGAACATTAAAGATCTGTGCACTTGACTAATTGGTGAAAGGTGAAAGTATCAAGTTGTTCGCATATATATAGCACTATGGCTTTAATTTTCATTTTCCAAACTGCGAATTTTATTTTAAGACTTATAAAGTGAGCATGTTTGAATATGCTATTTTCTAATCAGCTCCTTCTGGTGAGAAAACTTGACTGTTGATCTCAGGGGACTTTGTAAATTTGGATAACTTGATACTTACTCCTCAGAGCTGTTGTCCTTTTTTCTAGGATCGTGTGATAATTAACCGCCTAGATAATATCTGCCACGTAGTGTTAAAGGGGAAGTGGCCCTCTAGCCAGCAGTACGAGCCCTTGGGCACACTGCCCACCCCAGTATTAACCAGCAGTGCTGCTTCTCGGAACAGCCTCTCGGAGCCAGAAGCAGCAGAGCATACCTTCAGCAATGGCACAGCATTGGCAGCCCAGATGCAGAAGGTGAGACTGGAAGAATGATGTTGACCAAAAAACAAAGACGGGGGGCACTTTCTACTTCTCAATTGAGTTCATTCAACAGAGATTTACTGAATGGATAGGGGGTTTTGTCAAGCCATTAGTGTTAACTGAGGAATTTAGACTTTATCCTGCAGGCAGTGGAGACCTGTTAAAAGTTTTGGAGCAGGAAAACACATGATGAGAGCAGGGTTTTGCAGCCCAGCTGGAGTGGTATGCAGAGCAGGAAACTGATGAACAGAGAAGGTTCTAGACACTAGGTTAGTGGTAGGGTGGATACAAAGAAAGGGGGGACTTGGCAAGGATGACTCCGTGACTAATAGGTAAGGAAAGGGAGGTATGGCTGGGTCCATGTGTTCAACCCTTGTCGAACTGAGAAAACAATGGTGGCTGATAGAAATTAGGGAAATCAAGGCAGAAGTGAGCGTTTTGGTGGGAAGTGGCAGGTTTTATTGAGATACATTTTTAGCCAGCCACTGGTTCTTACTCTGGACTGCATGTTGGGGAGGGGGACCTTGAAAAGGTAATGATTCTGATTTAATGTGTCTTGGCTGTGGCGTGGGTATTAGGATTTTTTTTAGTTTCCCAGGTGATTCTGAGGTGTAGGTGAGATTGAGAATCTCTCAGTTATATTTTGCAACTCCAAGGGTAGTTCATGAACTAGTAGATTTTGCAGCACCTGGAAACCTATTAAAAATGCAGACTCTCGGGCTCTGCCTCAGGCCCACTGCAGTAGAATCTGCATTTTAATAAGCTGTCCAGGTGACTTGGTATGAAAGTTTGAGGAGGCTCAAATTAGAAGAACTTCTAAAAAGATGATTGGAAATAATACGAGCCCCGGGAAATCAGTCCTGGAGATAGAGCTGGCATTCAGCCACCAAAGTGGCGTTCACACCTCTGTTGCCACTTGTGTGTTCACAGGAGAGTTTCTTAGCTCCAGTATTCACAAAGGATGAACAGAAGCACAGACGTCCCTATGAGTTTGAGGTGGAGAGGGATGCAAAGGCTCGCAGCCTGGAGCAGTTCTCTGCTGCCCATGGGCACCCCCCCATCGTCCTCAATGGCTGGCATGGGGAGTCAGCTATAGACCTCTCCTGCTCATCAGAGGGGTCCCCAGGAGCCACATCCCCTTTCCCAGTGAGCACCAGCACCCCTAAGATTGGGGCTATTGGTTCACTTCAAGGAGCCCTTGGCATGGATTTGTCTGGAATTCTGCAAGCTGGCCTGATCCATCCAGTGACTGGACAGATTGTCAATGGAAGCCTTAGAAGAGATGATGCGGCCACAAGGAGGCGGAGAGGGAGGCGGAAACATGTTGACGGAGGGATGGATCTCATCTTCTTGAAGGAGCAAACACTTCAGGCAGGAATCTTGGTGGGTATATGGGGCCGTTAAGTAAAAACATTGACCTTTCTACGCTGAGAAACAAACCCTTCCTCATCAGACACAAAATATTTTGGTTTATGGGACTTTTATCCCTATTTCAGTTGTCCTGCTGTGTTTTCTCTCATTAAAAGATACCCACCATCTTTTCTAGAAATAGTAGTTACTAACCCATTAATGGCCCTGAATCTGCTTACAACCTGGAGAAATGAGCCAGGAGGTCTCACCATTTCGAATAGAAATGACCCATCCCGCATCGTTTCAGAAGAGCCACTGGTGATTGTACAGGCCAAGCAGGGTGACAGGGTTGAGTGGTTCCCCAGGGTCTGGGGGACGGGAGAAGGGGAGAAGGAACAGGAGTCGGTGCTGCCTGAGTGGTGATCCTGCTCTGTTGCCTGACGTACTAGGCGACATGGGGCCTGCACTGAGCCTTGCTTTGCTCCTCTGTGAAGTGCGGTGGCAGCACCTACCCAGAGATCATGCAAGGGCAGTAAGGAGATCACTGTAAACAGCAGCACAGGTCAGAAACTGTATACCTGTGTCCCCTTTAGACTGTTTAATGCTTAATGTTATATTTTGATTTTTCCCATTTATTGGATTTTGAGCTCCAAAACAGGAATCACATTTTATTTTCTTATTTTAAAAGCAATAATAATAGCTAGTATTTACTGAGTGCCTACTATGTGGCACACATTGTGTTCAAGATTTTATATGATTATCCTGTTTGTTCCTACAACAACCCTGTGAAGCTAGATTTTATTATTATTCCCATTTTGTAGATGAGGAAACTGAGGCTTTCAAGCAGTAAATAATTTGCCCAAGATTATCCAGGTAGTAAGTGGCAGAGCAGGAAACCAAACCAAGGACTTTGTTCTCTAGATGCTGAGAGCTTTATTACTAAGTCATATTGTTTGGGATATGTCTTACTCTTAGACTTTCTATATAATTTGGGGAACTGAAGTGGCAGATTCTTTCCTTGCCCAATCCTGCAAGCTTTTAAGAAGTTTGTTATGTTTTTTAGAAGTGCAAATCCATGGTTTCTCTGCAATGATCATAGAATTCTAATGAAATGACTGAAAGAAAAATTTTTTTCCCTTGGCTTTAGAGTATTTTTTAAAATTATTTATGCAGACACCTGTTTAGCACCGACATTGTATTTTATCGGTAGACCCCGCTGTAGGCATTGGTAATACAGAGCTGAGTGAAACAGGCACTCAGACTCTAGAGGATGAGCAGATGAGTCAATTGCAGCATGGCATCTTCTGTTACATGAGAGAGCTGTGACCAAAGTGCTGTGGGGACAGGAGCTGCAGTGACCAGTATCGCCTGGGACAGTGGGTGGTGGTGACAAAGGAGAAACACCAAATCCCAGCATTTGGGATGGGGTTAAAGTTTGCTAAGTAGACAGGGTAGTGGGAAGCAGGCAGGTGGAAGGGATTGCTCAACATGTGCAAGAGCTCGTGCCCAGGTCAGCAGGGTGTGTGGAATTCTCATTCAGGCACCTCAGCTGGGTTATGTTAGGGTGGAAGTAGATGGAAAGATTCAAGGAACACCTTACGTGTTTCTTTGTAGAAAGTAGTTTTTATTTTGTCGTGACTAACTACACATACTTCTTTTTCCTTCATCCAGGAAGTCCATGAAGACCCAGGACAGGCCACCTTGAGCACCACACACCCAGAAGGGCCAGGGCCTGCTAGCTCTGCCTCCGAGCCAGCCGCAGCCGCCGGCAGCCAAGCCGAGAAAGCCATTCCCAGCAAGAGTCTGCTTGACTGGCTGAGGCAGCAGGCCGACTACTCCTTAGAAGTTCCCAGCTTTGGGGCAGTAAGTGTTTGTTGGTGCTGCCCAAGATCACTATTTACTTCCTGCTGACTTGTTGCTATTTTTGATAAAAGTAAGCTGAGGGGAACCAGGAAGTTGGGAGCTGTTTGAGAGAAATCTGTGTAACTGAGAACAGCATTTTAAAGTGGTTTTTTGTTTGTTTTTAAGTTTAAATTTTAGTTAAATTCTCCAGTAATAGAAATGACAGCCATGTCAAAACACTGTGCCAGAAAGTAGACATGCAAGATCTTAAAAGGACAGAACTTGCGTAAGTTCAGCAAAATTTCTGCCCTGTTTGTGCAAAAATTGCCACACAATAACCATAACTCACAGGGAAATCTTTAGGTAAGATTTCCTAATCCTAAGTTGCATAAACTCTGCTACATGATGAAAAGTAAGTTAATACGTTACTACGTTTGGTGATTGCAGGGATGGGCATTCTTAGTTTTACAGCTGTTTCTTTGGGACATTTCCTTCAAGTCATCTCACTGCCTTTGACCTAAATCCTTCAGATTAAAAATTTTTAGGAGAGGGCACCTGATATTTTTTCTTGGTTTTTCTTTTCTCACTTGCTCATCTACCCCAACACCATCTTTGTCCAGGGTACACCTAACTACAAGAAGATGTAGGTAGCAGGTGCACAGGAAAAGGAGAACAGATTACACCCTCCAAAGACAGGCAGAACCAGCCAGGCAAGTAGCAGTGGAGGGAGAATCATAGAAAATGATAAAGAGGAGGTGACTAGGGATTAGCCATGCCCTGGAAACCTGGCTCAGGTGTCCTAGTCTGCAGGACGGGGGCGGGGGGGTTGGGGAGGCCACACAGCCTGTTTTCCAGCTGAATGCAGGAACGCTGGTGCTTCAAGAAGAGGAAGCCTAGGTGAGAGCCAGGTGGCTATTTTCTTCAGCCTAAACTGGCCAGGTCCTGTGCAGAGGGCCATTAATGAGAAAAATAGCAAAACCAGCTGCAAAGCACCACCCTTATCAGAAGAATCTATGACAGAATGTTTTATAATCTTGGTCTCCATTTGCCTCCTAGAATTTTTCAGACAAACCAAAGCAGAGGCGGCCACGCTGTAAAGAACCTGGAAAATTAGACATCAGCTCTCTGAGCGGGGAAGAAGGGATTCCTGCTGTCCCCAAGGAGCCAGAACTGAGGGTAAGGAAGAGGGCTGTGAGCATGAGGCCAGGGGGAGCATCCCGGGTGAGCCATACCTCGCACACTTGAGAGAAAGCCCCCAGCTGGGTGACACCTTTCAAGAGGACAAGAAGGCCACACAGGAAGTTGATAAATACTGAGAAGGGGTACTGTGGCAATTTTACATGCAGTGAGACTCCCAGTGGTCATTTGTTTTCAGCCTTTACCTCCAAAATTGTTTGTTAAACCATTCCCAAAGCTTTTATTTTTTTTCCTATTTATAGTTACAAGAGAAAAGAAACCTTAGCCCTCGTCAGGGGTCTGTTTCCAGTGTTTAACAAACCTCATTACTGGAAGTTTTCATTTCCTAATCTAAGTTTTTCAGGCTACCATTTAAGACATCTCTTCCTAGTGTAGCCTCACTGGCAATGAAAAACAGCTGACTCTGACCACTGCCCTTTTCCTATTATAGAATCATGAGACTGGAAGGGACTTCAAAGGTATCTGCAGAATACTTCGAGTATAACAAATCTGAGTTAATTATAGTTTACAGATGAGTACAAATTTGGACTAGAAAAGTCATAACCTCCAGGGGGCAGTAATAACATTCCTACTTGAAAATGTGTTGAGCTTGGGCAAGTTATACATAAATGTGCTCTTAACCTCCTACAAGTGCATTCTGTCCGAACAAGGAGTGTCTGAAGATCCTCAAGGGGACATTTGCTCTTCGCGGGTTGTTCATAAACTCAAGCTTTCCTGAATGCCTTCTGTTAAGTATTCTGCCCAGCGCCATCTTTCCTCGAGTAGGAATTCCCTTGGTGGGATGGTCAGAATGTGATTTCTTTTTTTAGCTCCAAAAGACTGCCCAGCCTAGTTTTCCTCCTCAGTGCAGAAAGAAGCTAGTACTTAATGTTCTCGAGGAACTTGTTACTGAGTTTGTCACCTGGATTATGGCTCATCTAGCAGCTCCACAAACGATGGCCGTCCCATGCCCATCCACTACCACAGCCCTTTGGAGGAGACCCGGGCCCTAGGTAGTTTGTCACGTTTGGAAAAGCTGCCCTTTTTCTTCTCTGTTGCGTCAGTCCCAGAAAATGTCCCTTCCACCCTTTTTTTTACATCTGCTTGTGCAATACAAGCCATTCGAGCTTCTCTTTTATCCCATCTGTCTCCTCTCCCCATTACCACCTCCCACCTTCTCCTTTTGTCTCAGCACACAGTGTCTCGACAAGGGAAGACCTCTAGTTCTTGCTTTGTTGTAGTCTGAGCTCTTGCTTTAGAGGCATATCAAGGAAACCACATGGTTTCCCCCTTGGCTTTCTCATTTCTTTCTCCATGTCTAATAATTTCCCTCGTGTTCCCTGGAAATTAATGTTCACCCCTCCCCTGCAGACACTGATCCCTTGCCAGAAAACCCATTTCTAAGCTATTCTTGCAAGCCAGCCTCTTCCCAGAGATGCATTTCCCTCCTTTGTTAAATAAACACACTCCCTGCCTTGGAGGCTCTTTTCCTACAGTAAGGAAAGAACAGGAAGCACTTGGGCGCCTGGTCCGGGCTGCTCAGCCTCCCAACAGGGGTGGCTGGTGTGTCTCCCACACCTCCTGGGATGCTGGACTTCGAGGGTGTACTGTACCCTTTTCTTTCCCATCCTCTCAGTCCATTCAAGCTGCCATAACAGAATACCGCAGACTGGGGGAGGGAGGCGGGAAAGATTATAAACAACATAAATTTACTTCTCACAGCTCTGGAGACCAGAAAGCCCAAGATCAAGGCACCAGCAGATTCAGTGTCTGGGGAGGGTCTGTTCTGCATAGACAACCAACTTCTCACTATGTCCTCACATGAAGAACAAGAGGACCAAGCTCTTACAAGGTCACTAATCCTATTCATAAGGGCTCAGCCCCCATGCCCTAATCACCGCCAAAACCCCACATCCTATTATCATCACCTTAGGGGTAAGATTTCAACATATTAATTTGAAGGGACACAAACATTTAGTCCATAGCAGAAACCCTACCCTTTCTTTTTGAAATAGATTAAAAATCCTACAAGGAATTCTTCCTTTCTTCCTTTGAGCTCACAGGGCCCGTCTGCTGTATGTGTTGTGGTTTGGCTGGGCACGGTTCACAGACTTAGCCTAACACAGGCTGTACGAAGGCCATGGGATTCAACTTTAGAATGCCCAGTACACAGTGGTTGCTCATTAAATATATGTATACACATATATAATATAGCTTATATGAGTAAGTTATATATGTATATATTTGTTTCACATATACATGTATAGTTTGTTTTTTGCTGAGCCAAACAATTTGACAGTAAATTGTAGACGTGACACATCACTCCTAAGTACTTTAGTGTGCATCTCATAAGAACGTTTTCCTACATAATTATTGCCATTATCACACATGCATGTCAATAGTATCTAATATCTAGTCCATATTCAGATTCTACCAATTGTCCCAAAAATGTCTTTCACCGTTGATTTTTGTTCTCTTTTATTTTGTTTTGGTTTTGGGATTTGTAAATGAGGCGCCACATATTGTATTTGGTTTTAGGTCTCTTTTTACCCGGTGAATATCTATTGGATGAACCTACTAACCTTCCCGGGAGGAGAAAGGAAGCTGTGGTCACCACCTTCTCTTAATTCCACCCAAGAGTTAAGTTTTAGAGTTGCGATAACTGCTACCATGTATAGATGAAGATACTCTCCTCGGGCTGGAATGCCCACATAATCAGCTAGAAAAGCACATTTGCCTCCAGTGTTGCCTGAACACAAGGAACCTCCTTTTCCTTGCTTCCCTTGCCTTCTCCCCAGGCCGCCTCTGGAAGAGGAAGCAGATTTGCTTCCAGGGTATAATTACCAGGAGGGAGAGCTGCCAAAGCCCGCCGTGGCCGCTGTGTGTGGTCGCCAAGCTGCTGGGAGGGGCACCTGCCTGGGGTGGGCAGCAGCTGGTGGTTGGAGCGACTCCCCTCCACAGGAAGTGGTTAAAGCCAACTTCCTGTGCCAGCACTCCTCTTGCTCTGCTGTAGGTGACAAGCTGTTCTCTTCACCTCTGGGACCTTTCTGTTGCTATTCTCTAGATGCGAAGGGCAAGGAAGGCCAGCTGAGAACACTCATGGTTCTCAGCAAGGGCAGGGAAAGGATGCTTTTTGACATCCACATGCCTGAGGAGTGCTACTGAAGCTTAGCGGGCAGGGCCAAAGAGGCCAGAAGTCCTGTTGAGGATGTAGGATGGTCCTAGATGCCCTGAAAAGGGACTCAAAATAAAGCATGTTAAAAGAGATCTGATTTATAGCAGATTGCTTGAAAATAAGAAGGCATTATTTGTTGTTTTTTTCCCAAAACAAAGACTTCTGAGATGGAACATGCTTCTCTCACTGGAGAATTATGGGGGAAAGTTAGGGAACATTTGTGGGTATGGAGGAAAAAGACAACACCATCGCCTAGCTCTTGGTTATGGGTGGGCTGCGGGAAGAGGGCTCAGAAAGCCCTGTGGTTTGAGTTGTGGTCGAGTTGTGGTTACCCTGGTCAGGCCCTGGGCCAAGGTGGCATGCCAGCGAGAGCCTGAGACAGCTCGTGTAGACAGAGTGACTGGCCCAGAATGAGGTGATTCGCACTGATGAGCTCAAGACAGACTGATGAGAAATTATCCTTTTAGCCTGGCCCCAGTAAGTAGGAACCAGCCAGGAATTACTCCCCAAGTGACCGTCCCCAGAGCAGTTGTCCAGCACACTCCAGGACAAACCAGCCTAGCAAATTGCAAGTGGCTGGTCCTGTTGGGAAGGAGGGAGGGGTGTGGTGTGGTGTGGAAAGAGCCCTGGGCTGGGAGCTGCAGGCCCTGGATTCTCACTTGCTCTGTTGCTAATCAACTGTGCCTCCGGGGAGATCCCTGCCCCTCTCTTTGTGAAAAGGAAGGGGCCCAAACATCCAAACATGGCAGGTTCAGGGGTTTCTTCCAGCTCTGTGATACTATTAACAAACCAAGGCTTTTCGAGAAGAATTTTCTCCACAAAGGTACCATCATAAAGCTTTTCATCTGTGATGAAGTGGATTTTCTTGAATATTCTTGGGAAGGTGAAGGACAGGTATGAGACTTCAAAAAATAACTATTTTTGGGAACTGGGAAACATTCATATACACATGATTAGTTGAGATAATGCTGATGGAGGCTTTAGTTTAGTACCTGATACATGGTCAGTGCTGGTTTCACAGTAGCTGGCATTTCTTCTGTGGCTCGTCCTGGTCTCTCCACCACCTTCATTGCTGTCTGGAACTGCCAGTCCCCTTGCTCAGCACCCCACCACCATGGGGACTGGCACAGCCCAGCTGCTGCTCATTTGGGGGCCCACCTCACACCTGTCCCCACAGCTCATAAGAACCTGAAACAAGTGCCACCAACTAACCTAACCCTACGACTGCCCCTTATGCAAAAATCTGGTGGGTTTTCTAAGGATTTTGCTTTTTTAATAGTTTTGGAAGAAGAGAGGCGATGAAACCAGTGGGAAATGCTACAGCACCTGAAATAAAGTTCGAAAGTAGTGTCCTTGGGAAGATTATAAAGAGATTCTTAACTGCTCTCAGGCCTGATCACCAGTCTCAGCACTTAGATATCCTTAGCTTCCCTGACTTCTTTCTCCGCATTCTCCAGGGCTCCAGGCCTTCGTAAGAGGAGTTTTCCGGTGTCTCTCAGTGAGACCTGCATCTCCTTTCTTGCCCCAAGAGTGTGCTCTGTCGAGGAGTGCAGCCGGCTCCCTGGCTGTGGCCTGGCGGAGCTGCTGCTTGTCAGATCCCACTCCCCACTCACTCCAGACTCTTGCAGGAAGGGAAGGCATTTGTGCAGAGGAGAATTCTGAAAAGGCAACAGCTGCAGCTCGTAGAGACGTGCCAGCAACTCTCCCACCTCATGACTCTGTATAGGCTCCACGTTCCGGCCCTCATGGTAACCTGTGTCCTCAGTGGGATCCAGTGATACAGGATCCCTTGAGGCCATTCTGAACATCTTAGCCTCACCATTGCTGTGATCAAAGGGAAGCGGGGTGAAATAACTCCGACCCTGTATCAGGAACCATAAGTAGGAGGCGCCTGGGCAGTGAGAGCCTCTTCAGTGTGGCTTGGAAAGGGCAGCCGGTGGCAGAGCACCAACAGGGAAGGGCTTTTTCTTCATACAGTACTCCTCTGTAGGAGAAAACACTGAGACTGCTGAACAGCACAAGTAAATTGTGTCCTTTTAGAATGCCGTGGACGTGTATTACTTGATAAGCTAACTAATGATAGTGAAGAGTGGAGGGCAGTGGGGAAAGGTGTGCCCTTATCTAGGAGCCCAGGGATTGCATAGTCCTAAGATAAGTTACTCCCTTTCTGTGGGGAAAACATTTCTTTCTTTATATGGGGATGATTCACATCTTTGAAACAAATTCAGAGATAGATACATCGTAATTGCAATGGTTTGTTTACCTGTGTGCAGTTAGACCAGACGCTCCAGAGAGCAGGTACACGGCACATCTGCATGGTCCTGCAGAGTTCCTGAGCTGCATTCTCAAAGGAGAGAGCGTGCACAGCTGCAGCCTGTGCTTTCCTCTCCACGAGCTGTCTCCTGCTCGCTCTTGCTATCAGAGCACTCTGCTTCCTTTGTGTAGCCTTCATCCTGATGGGTGATGGGGAGGTGTCCACTGCACAAGGCCAGATGACTTGCGTGCAGCACTGTTGGCAGCCCAGGCCCCATCACAGTGCAGACCGTGCGGGGCAGAAGTGCTTTCCTGTGGAGCTCTTTGCCAATCAAGAAAATTGGGCTGAGTATGGTAATGCTCACCTACAGTCCCAGCTCTCGGGAGGCTGAAGCAGGAGGATGGCTTGAGCCCAAAAAGAAAATTGTAGGTTAAATCTCCAAATAGAGGAAAAAATAGATGGTCTCCCTTAAGGGAAACCAGAACATCAGTTATTTTGGTGGCAGTTCCTCTAGAGCATCCTTCATTTCTTCAGCAAATGTGTACACATCCCATTACATTCAGAGAGTCGCCGTCCAGGGGTTCAGGACCCAGAGGGGAGTGGGGCACACACACAGTGAACAAATAGTGCCCCTTGTGCAAGCACTGCTTCCTGTGGGCCTGGTGATGTAGTAAACACTTCCAGTGACTCTGAAAGACAGGTTCCATTGTCATTCTCACCAAACTCTGAGAGGTTACCCGACTTGTCCTCACAGCCAGGAGGGTGCAGAGTCAGAATTTAAGCTCAGGTCTGTCTGGCTTCAAAACTCTGTTTTGTCGTTTCAATAAAAACCTTCCTGTGTTACGAGGAAGGCAAATGTTGGGATTGGTCAAGGGCTTGCAGCCATAGAGTCTCTACTGGGACTGGGGCATCTCTAGTAACGGTCTCCAGCTCCCAGCTCTCCGCCAGCTTCTCGCAGGCCAGTCACCAGTTTTGCTGGTGAGTGTGTTGAGAGCACTGCTTGGTGGTGACAGGTGCCCTGGTTGTGCCCGCACCATCAAATGCTCTTGGAGAAGCCCTTCAGGTACAGGTGGGCCAGAGAGCTGCACAAGTCTGAGGCAGTGGGTGGGAGGCGCCCCTCCCACTGGGGACTCTTCATGGAGCTGGGGATAGGCTAGGCCAGTGCAGAGCCCCAGTCATCACCCCCAGCTGACCACCTGCCATCCAGTAACCTTGTATTTCTTTATCCTTTTTCAGGGGTTTCTCCCAGAAAATAAGTTCAGTCATACCCTGGCTGAGCCTGTCCTTCGAGATGCAGGCCCCCGCAGAAGGGGGAGGCGGCCTCGGAGTGAACTCCTGAAAGCTCCCGCCATCGTAGCGGACTCTCCCTCCGGAATGGGGCCGCTATTCATGAATGGACTGATTGCTGGGATGGACCTGGTAGGACTTCAGAGCATGAGAAATATGCCAGGCATCCCCCTGACCGGACTGGTCGGGTTCCCGGCCGGCTTTGCCACGATGCCAACAGGTGAAGAGGTCAAAAGCACCCTGAGCATGCTGCCCATGATGCTGCCAGGCATGGCCACTGTGCCCCAGATGTTTGGTGTTGGGGGCCTCCTCAATGCACCCATGGCAACCACCTGCACTTCCACTGCTCCGGCGTCTCTATCAAGCACAACGAAAAGTGGTACGGCAGCCACCGAAAAGACTGCAGAAGATAAGCCGAGTAGCCGTGATGTGAAAACAGACACTTTAGCTGAAGACAAGCCTGGGCCAGGTCCATTTTCTGATCAGTCCGAACCTGCAATAACTACTAGTAGTCCTGTGGCTTTTAACCCGTTTCTCATCCCAGGAGTGTCTCCTGGACTCATTTACCCATCCATGTTTCTCTCCCCTGGCATGGGCATGGCTCTGCCGGCCATGCAGCAGTCCAGACACTCTGAAATAGTAGGTCTGGAGAGCCAGAAGCGGAAGAAGAAGAAAACAAAAGGGGACAACCTGAACCCCAACCCAGAGCCTGCCCCCAGCTGTGAAAAGGAGCCAGGCAGCGATCAGAACTGCACTGAATCCAGTGCCCCGGTAGCCCCAGAGAGAGAACTTGTCGCGCAGGCTGGGGAAGGGAAACTCAAAGACTCCAACAACACCAATTAGAACTTTTTTCATTAAGAAATTATTGTGACTTGTAAGTTTCTTATCCCATAAAGGTTTGTTACTCCCTCACTTCACCTTCATGAGAACCTGTGTTTCCATAAGTAAGATTACCTACCTAATTTCCTGTCCGAGAACTATGGTGACAGATGTTAATAGTCGCAGGGTCTTACCACTTCGTTAGGTAAGTGTCGTCTACCTAGTCTAGGAGGCACAGAATTCTCATTCTGTCATCCAGTTGTTCATTCCAGCAATCGTAGTTAATACAGTACTTGGTGACACGCCCTACCCCCTTCTCTTCCAAGTTTCCCACTTATTTGAGGAAGAAAATGGCAAAAGAAAGCCGTCTGGCGATTTACCATTGAAGGGTCGAAGAACAGAGACAAAGAGGAGCTCTTTTTTTCTATGAGCTGGATTGAATAGGAAGAACGTGACAGGGGAACCAAAAAGCACAGAAAAGGAAGTGCTGGTGCGTATCTTTGAGTTAAAACATTTCCCTATTTTATCATGATTACTAAGTAGTATAGACAGAAGTATGTAACTAATGGTTGAAAATACACATTCATTTCTTTGTGGAAAACAAAACCCTTACTGGTAGTAATGTAATTTCCCCCTTCGTGGTTTTTCAGACACCTGCAGCAAGAAGAAATGCTGACCGGCGAGGCATTATTTTATATATACGTATTGTCCCTCTCCCCAGTTAAAAAATGACTCTCGCCATGAGAAAGCTTTACCCACCTTGAGTATTGCTGGCAACAGGTGGGGCGAGGACCCGCGCCCCGTAGAGCTGCTCGCTGCCTCACAAGCACACAGAGCACTCTGCTCACCTTCGCTTGCAGATTTCTCTAGCCACTAACATGCCTCTCTGTGTCTGAGGAACACCGGGACCTGATGGGTTTTTGTTTTGTGCTTTCCTTCACCAAGAATAAGGCTCTTTCTGGAGCCTGCCAGAAGATAGTCACTCAACACTTTGACACTAACTGGGCCCTTTCGTCAAGGCTGAGGCTGCCGAAATACATGCACCACCCTTTAGGATACAACTGTGAAAAGTTATTTTCTTCTCTCCATTATTTCTCTGTTCAGCTTGTATCTGGCAGTTGGACCCAAATTCCAAATTCTCAGTTAGTCAAGACTATGTTGCAAGTCAACATTTATTTTCTCTTCTTCCTCAGTTTCCCCGTGTTTGGGTACTGAGCTGGGAAGAACCTGGCCGAGCAGCACTTCCCTGTTTTGTTCGCCTTCCCACTCCCGCTACATCCCTTCTGATGGTCGTCTTCACAGATAGTTCACACGCCGAGACTTGAAATAAGCTCATGGTTCAGTAGTCCGGGGGCACAGGGCTGCGTAGGACTGTTGGAAATGGTGCAAGTGTTACTAGTACCAGTTTCACTTTTTGTTGTCACAATTTACTGTATTTTTACTTTTTCTGTTACAGTTTTGCTAATTTATCAGAAGGTCCAAAAGTCTGACATAACTATTTCATTTTGCATTATTTATTTATGATGCTTTTGTCATTGTCTTTTATACATTTGGGATTATAAATTATGTAAATGTTAAAATGAGCATCTCAAAGAAGTCTGTTAAATCGTGACCGAGAAAAATCAATCAGCTGTATTTTTAAAAAGTGAGTCCCAGTTTTATGAATCAGAGGTATAAGCCAGAAACTCTATAACTGATCATATAAGAAGAAATTATCTGATAGTTGAACAAATCCTATTTAATGACATCTTTGTAGCATAGATGGTCTGTAATGCTGGCAACAGATTTCTTAGAAATGCTGCTCTCTCTATTTAACTAACATTTTGTTCAGTTTTGCCTCCAGTGGAAGCAGAAAGGGTTTTTTCAGCTATTAAATCCTAAAAATCAATATAATTTATTTATGTAAAAAAAAATCACTCAATCAATATATTTTTGAACCTTTTAAGTACTAATTTTCTTTTTATCAAGTAGGAAAAAAATGTATTTGCCCTAAATCCTTAAAATACAAATGCTATAAAAATTCCTGTATCTTGAAAGCCTTACTGCAAATGAGTATTATAGACATCCAGCAGCGTCTGGTTCTCCTTGTTGTCGTTGTGTTGTTGTTGTTGTTTTGTATGAAAAAGCTGCTTTCCCCGGGTTCCACTTACAACCTCCAGTAGGTCACAGGGTTCAATGTGGATCTGATTTAAAAACCCACCAGCATGCTCAACCCCTTGTTATACCTTTATCGAATCTGTATGTTAATTCTCTGGGTATTTAGGCTTCTATTTGACTGCTGTTGTGACCCTGTTTGCAAAATGAAAATGACACTCTGTGGATTATTTGCTCTGTAAGGCGTAAGTGCTGCTTATGATTATTTTGACGTTTCCAAGAGCAAAAGCCAAATCTAAACTCTCTTCAGCAAACTTGAGCCTTTTCATCTAATTCCATGTCACTCACAGCCATAACTTTCCTTGATCATTCTTCACTCCATGTCTTCCATAATAAATTGTCTGTGGTCTTGATCCTGGATTTAAAAGAAAAAAAAAAAAGTTTAAAAGTCACATTTGTATTTGAGGAATTCAGTAGCACGTGGGTGTCTGTCGTTGCCTGGCCATGTTATGTGTGCATCCTGGGCACACTGGGAGTCGATCTGCTGTCTTTCCCGGGTGCCTGACCCTGCTGGGCACCCGAGGCAGAACACCTGGCTAAAACACACCATAGAACGGGGTTGGCAGTACAGTATCCTGCTGTCTAGACCCAGCGCCTGAGCACTCCCAGCTGGTGCCTCACCAGTGCCACGTAGCCCCATGCCAGATGTCCCACCTCACATCACACACCCGGGACTGATGGAGGACTAGACTTCCGTGGGTTGGAGCAGGCCCATAAAACACAGGAACACCATGGTAGCTGGGGTTCTCAAGGCTTTTTCAGAACGTTGTGGTCCTTAGCTTTGGGAATATGGCTTCTTAACCCCAGAAGGGCTGCATCAGAAAAGTTATCAGGCAGGAAGGTGCTGACCCCTCACTTAAGATTGAGCGGGAGACCCAGCCTAAACTTGTCGGTTCCTGCTAAGAGCCAACAGATGCACAAATGACCTGAAGGATGGATGGGGCAGTGTTATAAAGGCCTTAGAGATTTATTATTACAGGCTTTTTAGATCTCTAATCAAGGTGGGCCAGGTGCAGTGGCTCACGCTTGTAATCCCAGCATTTGGGAAGCGAAGGTGGGAGGATTGCTTGAGGCCAAGAGTTTGAGACGAGGCTGAGCAGCAAACAGCAAAACCCCATCCCTACAAAAAAAGTAGAAAAATTAGCTGGGTGAGGTGGTGTGTGCCTGTAGTCTCAGCTACTAGGGAAGTTGAGGAAGGAGGATCATTTGAGCCCAGGAGTTTGTGGTTGCAGTGAGCTACGATGACGCCACTGCACTCTAGCCAAGGTAACAGAGCAAGACCCTGTCTCTAAAAAAAAAAAAAAGACTTAGGGCGCCCCCCTGGATAGAGTGATAACTTCTGCAGAATAAGCAGTAAACAGTCATGGTTTCATTCTTTATCTCAAACCCTGTCCCAGTAGATACTACCTCCCCATACAGGGGCAGAATAGTACTGTTAGTCCGGTATGTGGGGCTAGTGTTTTGTGTGTGTTTGCCATTAGTGACCTCATTTGTCCTCACAGCATCTTAGGCACTGGGTGGACAGATGCTGGCATCTGATCCGCCCAATGAAAGCCAACAGAGAGGCAGCCAAGGCTATCGCATCAGTCGTGAACAGAGCTGCACCTAGACCCCAAGGTCCCATCAACGGGAGGACACAGCACCCTGATTCTGGCTTTTGTCTCAGAGACCAAAACCGAGTGAAGAAATTACACTTGGAAAAATTGGCTCTGGAAAAAACGGAACACTCAAGTAAGTGTCACACCCTCTGGAAAAACTTTAGGCTTGGTTCATTTACACCAAATGCTTTAAAATGGTTTCTTGCAAGTATTGTTCATGTTCCTAGTCTGGGAAGCCACAGAAAAATTTTTTCTCAGGTGAGAAATGGGGTTCACCCAGCCCAGGGATTAGGATCTCAGCTGCCTAGTGGCCAGCATTGTAGACACTCATAATACAAACTCAGCAAGGGTAAGATGGGAAGTAGGGAAAGGGGTGAATTAAGTGCCGGCTCCTACTGGGAGGTCAGTGTGGACAAGGAGACTGAGCATGGCTGTGATAGATTGGTGCCACCAGACAGCCCCGATGTCTGAGTACTGGCTCTGCCCAACCCCTGGAGGACAAAGGAAGGAACTAGAATGAGGAGGAGGGAGGGGGGCACCACCCACTTGGGACACCGTTCTCCAAGTCTGTTTCCTCATCTGTAAAATGGGGATAATTGTAATTTGTACCTCTAGGCTGTTGATGGGGTTGATTGAAACGACCAAAGCCAAGTGCTTACCACCATGCTGATTCTCTTGTGAGTCATGTGTCTGCCCCTGGACAGCCAGTGAGGATTCCCAGTCCTCCTGGAAGGAGGGAAATCAAGGAAGAGGAAGGGGCCAGAAAAGAGCTTGTTCCAAGTCCCAAGGCAAGTACAGTGGATCTGGGATTGGGTTTAAAGCACCACAGGGAGCCAGCTTTCTGGCCACACACAGGAGGGAGAGTTGCCCTCCGCAGAAGCCTGCTGTGCCGGCACAGGGAGGGGCACAGGGAGGGAGGCAGAGGCTGTCATGGAGGTGGAGAGCAGGGAGACTCCTGGACCTGTGGGTCCCCCTCTGTACAGAAGTGCTAGATTTAGGGGGAAAGGATACCCAGTTAAACTTGGATTTCAGATAAACATTTTTTAGAATAAGTATATCCTGTGCAATATTTGGTATATAAACTAAAAAATATTTTTTTATCCAGAATTCGAATATAACCAGACATCCTGTATTTTATTTGGTAACCTCACCCAGTGTACAGAAGTGCTAGATTTAGGGGGAAAGGATACCCAGTTAAACTTGGATTTCAGATAAACATTTTTTACAATAAGTATATCCTGTGCAATATTTGGTATATAAACTAAAAAATATTTTTTTATCCAGAATTCGAATATAACCAGACATCCTGTATTTTATTTGGTAACCTCACCCAGTGACAGTTACTAGGCACTTCCTGTGAATGAGATTTGTTTTAAGTATTTTATGGCCATATTCTCAATCCCCACAATACCTCTATGAGGTTACCTCCATATAAATCAGGAAACTGAGGCCCAGAGAGGCTAACTTGCCCAGTCACCCAGCTGGTAAACGGCAGAGCTGGGCTTTGGGGACCCAGAAGGATGATTCCAGAGCCCTTCACTGCTCAGTAGGGAGCTGGGATGAGCATCTTTAGTCTGAGGCTAGGAACAGGCCGTCCCTCTGTAATACAGCTCATAAAGCAGCATCAAACACAAACTAGGGGCAAGGCAGGAGGGCTGCTCAGCCTGTGCCAGCCCTGAAGCCAGTGGGACACAGTTCACACAGGGAGAAAAGCATTTCCTTCCCATCCCTGCTGAGCTGGTGTTGGGAGGCCTCCGAGCTGGGGCTTAGCCTGGGGACATCCTTGGTGTCTGCGTGCTCAGACTCACCAGCCCTGGGCCAAGAGGCCATGTAAGACTCAGCAGCCAGGACCGGTGCAGTGGCTCACACCTGTAATCCTAGCACTCTGGGAGGCCAAGCGGGCAGATCATTTGAGCTCGGGAGTTCGGGAACAGCTTTAGCAAGAACAAGACCCCATTTCTACTAAGAAAATAGAAAGAACTTAACTGGACAACTAAATATATATATATATATATATAAATTAGCCGGGCATGGTGGTGCATGCCTGTATTCCCAGCTACTCAGGAGGCTGAGGCAGAAGGATCGCTTGAGCCCAGGAGTTTGAGGTTGCTGTGAGCTAGGCTGACGTCACGGCACTCACTCTAGCCTCAGCAACAAAGCAAGATTCTGTCTCAAAAAAAAGCAGGCAACATCCAGTCTTAGAAGGTGGAAGGAGGGGTGTCAGGCGCCCGGGGGAGGGGCAGGCTGACCAGGACGGGGAGGAGGCACATCTCACCCACCCAGACCCCTGCAGTCCGTGACCTTCCTCCCCATACCCAGGGCAGTTCAGGCATGTGCACCACTAAAGGTGGCCCCAGCACTGCTTAGTTGATGCCTCTGTGGGCCACTGTACCAGGCTGTGACATGCATGAGCTCATCCCAAAACACGTTCTCCAGATGAAGACCTGCCTTCAGTGGCACAACTAGTGAGTGGAAGAACAGAATTTAGAAACGGGCCTGATTCCAAAAGCTGGCATTCTTGCTCTGGCCTTGGCTTCGTACATGGAGCTACAGGCCCAACATGCCGCCTTCCTAGGTGGAGTCAGCAAGCTACGGCCCACAAGCTATGAATGGACTTCACATTCATAAATAATAGAAAAATCAAAAGCAGAAGGATATCTCATGAACATGAAAATTATATCAAACTCAAACTTCAGTGGCCATAAATAAAGTTGTATTGGAAAACAGCTATACTCATTCATATATGTATTGTCTGTGGCTGCTTTTGTGCTACAATTTCAGTTGTCACAGAGAATATATGGCCTGCAAAGCCTAGAATATTTACTATCTGACCCCTTACAGGAAAAGTTTGTTGACCCCTGACTTAGAGCATCAATTTTATTCATAGATTCAGTGCATAACATAAGTCATTTAAAATATTTTTATATTAACTCAAACATGGTTTTGTATAAATATGCATCATACTGTAGAATATAACTTAATATCTGCTTTTAAGATAAAACAAGATTTCAAAGAAACACAGGACTTTGGGCTTGACTCTTGAGGGTCCGCCTCCAAACCCCCAGGGCATACTTTCACTCCGGAGGAAAAGTCAGAGCTGCCCTGCCCTGCCCTGCCCTGCCCTCTTCCTCTTCACACTGAGACTTGTTTGTGAGCAAAAGAAAAGAGCCAGAGGAGGAGAAATTTGCAGATGTTGGCAGAGAGAGGAAGGAGGCATTTCTAAAGAGAAAACCCAAAAAAGGTTAGGATGAAGAGAGTTGGGAGAAGGAGTCCAGGAGGCCGAACAGCCCTTGACTTGGGAAGGGGCCAGCAAGAGAGTCCTCTGTAGGTGGCCTGTGGGCTGGCCTGCCTGCAGAGGGGGCAGTAGGGAGTCCTTCCAGGAGAACAGCCTGGCAGATGAGGTTGACATTGGTCACATTCCCTGCTGGAGGTCAGGCAACAGGAAGGCCAGACTCGGGGGAGCTAAGTCCACGGAAGCCGTGGCTCCAAGCCTATGTCAGGTGCCCTGGCCCCGGCTGACTGGAAACCACATCCTAGGAGGCAGAGCTCAGACGAAGGCAGGAAAGAGCCTCAGTGAGCCCCATCCCACAGCTACTCCACCCTCATTTGACAGAGAGCTGTGAGCTGGCCTCCCAAAGGTGCTGGGCCTTTGGAAGCTGCTTGGAGACTTCCAGACTCTCCTGCTATGGGACAAGCTGGGCTGCTCTCGGGGACGGATCAGACAGCACACTGCTGTTGGGGACCTGAGAGTCTGGTTGGGGGATGGGGCTGACTCAGAGGACTATGAATTCCAGTAGTCTTAGCCCACTCCTGACTCAACACCAGGTAGAGGGACTTGAGACACAGAACGGAGTGTTGCTCTGTGTTCAGGTCTCCTGCTGGCCTGTGTAAATCACAGCACAGTGGAGGCGGCTGCTGTCAATGGTCTCTGAGTGGTCGTGGGTGATGGCAGAGGTGTGGGAGACAAGAGGAACAAAGTACCACAATTTCAAAAACGGAAGATGGAGGGATTCGGCTAACTATAGCCTGGTAATTTTAACATCATCCTTAGTGAGCAAAATTGCAGAAAGACTTTTTAAAGCATTCGAATTACTCAGCTTGGGCTGCCATAACAAAATACTATTATTTCCTACCATTCTAGAGGCCAGAAGTCCAAGATCAAGGCTCTGAAAGGTCAATGTGTTTTCTGGGGAGGGCTCCCTTGCCAGCTTCCTGACAGCCACCTTCTTGCTCCATCCTAACGTGGCATTTCCTCAGTGCATGAGTGTGGAGGGAGAGCAAGCTCTCTGGTATTTCTTCTAAAGACACTAATCCTGTCAGCCAGGGGCCCCACCCTTATGACCTCATTTATCCCTAATTACTTCCCTAGAGGTCCAGTCTCCAGATATATCCACACTGGGGGTTAGGGCTTCAATACACGGATTTGGGGGTTTGGGGCGACACATTCAGTCCGTAACAATGTGCCCAGGATTCACCAAGAGCCGTGAAGGGAGCAGCTCCTGGTATTTTCCATAGTGATGGACACTTGTCCTGCCTGAACTAAGAAGCAGGTCTGTGTCCATCTGGGAGGCCCTTTTTTAAATATATAGCAGAGTTTACAAGCTCACACGCCTGCCGGGCAAGGCAGGTGCCGTACATGAGTGACACGGGCCAGACTTAAGGCGATAGGAAGTGGTGGGAACTGTGGAAACTAGAGACCTCCTGCCCCGACTAAAAGGGACAGCTGCTACCAGCTATGGCCAGTGGATGCCATGCAGGAACATGGGCTCTGGATCACCTGGGTTTTTTTTTTTTCAAAAGAGGTTGGAAATTCAGATATTTATGTAAAATCTCCTGATTTTAAGTGTGTATAGTAAATTCAATTTTTTTTTTTTTGAGACAGAGTCTCGCTCTGTTGCCCTGGCTAGAGTGCCGTGGTGTCAGCCTAGCTCACAGCAACCTCAAACTCCTGGGCTCAAGCAATCCTTCTGCCTCAGCCTCCCGAGTAGCTGGGACTACAGGCACGCGCCACCATGCCCAGCTAATTTTTTCTATATATATTTTTAGCCGTCCAGCTAATTTCTTTCTACTTTTTTAGTAGAGACAGGGTCTCGCTCTTGCTCAGGCCAGTCTCGAACTCCTGAGCTCAAATGATCCTCCCGCCTCGGCCTCCCCGAGTGCTAGGATTACAGGCGTGAGCCATGACTCCCAGCCCCGGCCTAATGTTTAAAAAAAAAAAAAAAACAGTGGGCAGACAAATACCTGTCTGCCAGTTGGATCCAGCGCTCAGAGCACAAGTTCGCCACTTGAGCAATTCTAAAGCCGTGGGCATCACCAGGCTCCTGGTACTACCAGCAGGTGACACGTGGGAACACTGAACTAGGATGCATGTTAAGGGAGGAGGCCGTCCTGTCCCCCACTGGCATGTTCAGCTGGCTCTCAGAAGCAGGGCGCCAGGACAGGCGCAGGAGTCCAGGTCCGTGCAGTGCTGCGGCCAGACTGAAGCGGCTTTGCCAGTCCCCTGAGTGCAGTCTACCAGTTGGGCGCGTGCGCCTGTTGTACCACCCGCTCGGGCTCACAACTGGCCCTCACCCTTCTCTGTCCCCAGCACCTTTGGGCTCCCTGAGGATCCTCAGGGACTTCCAAAAAGTGAGTGATCTTACTATAGCCACGCTGCAGGTGCCAGTGGGGTAGGAGAACCCCGGCTGGGAGGGGCCCCGGCTGCTCAGAGCAGGCAGTGACTCTGCACTGCTGAGGTGTTAAGCCTCCTTCCTGGCTCTGACGAAGAGGGGGCCAGACCAAGAAGACTGGCTCCCACCCTCCTGCCCCCTCCCCACTCCAGCTCTGACCCAGGCTTTTCCATTCACAGATCCCAGACTTTCCAGGCCAGCGAAGAGAGGGTGGGCCAAGGCCTGGGTGAGTGCCTTCGCAGGGAGGGAGTGAGGGCCTCGGTGGATTGTAGGAGCCTGAAGAAAGCCCCAGCCCCAGCCCCTGAGGCTCCCGGGGTGGGAGACCCTCCCACCATCACCTCAGACCCTTGTCAGATTTCCCCATCCAGAGCAGGACCTCTGTATACAAGGAGCAGGCCCTCAGCGCGGATATGCCTAGTGTGGGTTTGCATCTGAGAGGGTGGGGCAGGGGAGCAGGTGCTCTTGCTGGGTAGGCCCCTGAAGCTACTTCTTCTCTTCCCCCAGACAAGTGGGGGTAATGGGCATTCCATGAGGGGGACAGAGACTGAGCACAGGAGGACATGGAGCCCCGACCAGCCCCACTCTCAATGCACAACTCAGCACCCCCAACATGGGCCCAAGGAGAAGGGGCTGTGATCTACCACTCCAACCCATGGGTCCCTCCTCCCCAAACTCTCTAAGGAGCAAGAGCTAAAAGAAATAAAACATCCATCCAAAGTGGGACTTGCTCGGCACAGTCAACTGGGGTTGCACAACGTTCTAGAAATCTCAACCTTTTTCAAGGTACTGGTTATTCCTTGTACCCTTTGGCTCCACTCTCCTTTTAGAGCAGGCCAGGCTGTGTTCATACCTTCAGGGACAAGATATGACAATGGGAAGCGGGGAAAGAAGATTCTCTGCCTGGCTTTTGAGTTTCAAAAGCAGCCCCTGGCCTGGACACGTGATAGGTAGGAGTGAAGCTGCCCAGTTACCATCCCTCCCTGTGTAGAAAAAGATTCCTGAAGGGGAGAGGAGGGTGTGGTTGGAGGGGGTCTGTGGGGATTAGACAAAAGGAACCACCCTTGAGCCTCCCCCATCCAACGGGGCCATGGCACCTCCTTCAGCAGGAACCCACGTGCCTCCCTTGACAGGCTGGTGAAGGGACTGCCACCAGCTGGAGCATCCACTCAAGATGAGTTCTTCTTAACCATTGGACAGCCCTCCTTTGACACCCCAGGACAACTGGAGGACCCCCATGCTGGTGCAGGAGTGCAGTGTGGAGAGCCCTCCCTGCGCTTTCGTGGGGCTGGGAGAAACCAGCCTGAGACCCCGCATCAGGCAAATGCTAGGTTAAACCCACCCTCTGCTCAGACACTGCCTTTCTGATTTGGAGTCAGGAGGCCTTGAACTCCCCACAGGCCAAGAGCAAGGGGCAGCCAGGCTCAGAGCCTACTACTGTGAAGCTGTGAGAGACTGGCATGGCACCCACCTCCCTGCAAGGGGGCAGCCCCTGGGTTACCCATGGAAGGGCCCCAGGGCCAGGGGCTACAGGATACCAGGAAGGGGCCAGCTCCCTGCATGGCCCAGGGCAGTGCTCTGGACCTCTCCCTTCCAGTCTACTCAGTGGGGGTTCAGCTGCCTGAGCCCTGGGGCCCATCCTAGCTCTGCTACCCTGGGCACAAGACCCTGAGATGCTGTGTACCCCTCTTTGAGGGTGGATGGTCCTAAGACTAAGCTTAGCCTCAGGCCATGGGGCCCCTTCTCTGGCTGAAGCTCAGTTGACTGATGCTCCCATTTGATCTTGGGGCTTGAAGCGGGGGTCCTGAGCCCCCCAGGCAGGGTCCCCACCTTCCCATTAGGCTATTCCCCATGAGCCTTTTTATAAAGAGTTTGGCTGGGAGCCAGGGAACTTTTGGAAAGTATATGGGCCAAGCCAAGTTGTACAAACCTGTCTTCTTCTCAGAGCTGAAAGAGGCCAGGTTGTTCCCAGACAAATGCAGAGATGGGGGCGGGACTGGGAAGAAGAAAGGAGGCTATTTTAGGAGGCCTTGCACACTTCAGAGCCCCTCCCCAGCAGGCAGGGGTGGGATAGGATGGGAAGGCGTGGCCAGAAGCAGCAGAGGTGAAGGCCTGGTGCCAGGTGTCTCATGTAGACACACATGAAACGTGCATACACACCCCAAAAAGCATGTAGGCACAGGCACAGTTACGCAGATGCATAGGCATACAGCTGTGTATAAACATATGCTGATGTGTACAGAAATATGCGCAGGTACACATACCTAGGTAGTCACACGTACAGCTGCAGGGACATGCGCAAACATGCTCACATGTACAGACACACAGACACATAGACACATGCGTAGACTCCTAAAGATGTACACAAAAGATGCAGACTGAGCAATGCCAGGCCAAACCCAGAAGGCTGGGAGAGAGCTTGAACTCTGATGACCAGCTCTCGGGGACCCAGCACACACGTGCACATGCACACACACACACACACACTGGGAGGGAACAATTTCATCCACAGGAGCTTTTGGATCCAGGGCAACATGCAATCAAGACCTTGTGCTGGGAAAGAAAGCGCCTTTGTCTGCTGGGACCAGGGCTGCAGGAGCAGCTGTGGCCTCCTCCAGGACAAGGGCCGAGCCAGTTCCTCCCCCTGGGGAGGAAGGTCAGGCCAGGCCTTGGATGGCGGGTGGGGGTGTGAGGGAGCTGGGGGCTCCAGCAGGCCCTGCCACCAACCCCAGGACACTGTGTCTGGCTGGAGGCACAAAACCCAGAAAGCCTGTTGTTCCTCAGCCCTGGCCACTCTGACCCCTGACCCTGGTCTGGTTCTGTCCCCAGAACGACTGTGGTTCTGACCCCCAGTGCTGGTGCTACACTGACCCCGACTGAGGCCTGGCTCTGGCCCCAGGCTTCACGCCTGCCATGCGCCTGTGACCTCACTTTTTTTTTTAGCAGAGTGAAAAAAGGTCAGGCTCTGGAATTAGAAAGATGTGAAACTGAATCCTGGTCTTATCACTCTCTAGCTAAGAGATTTCAAGAATGTATGTAACCTTTGAGCCCTAAATCAGAGCTCCCGTTACCTTGCCTGATACGTAGTCAGTGCACAAAACATAGAGGCAAACCCTCTATTGAGCCCACGGTGCATGGCGGCCTGTGCCCACGTGCACATGATCTTCTGGGCCTGCTGAAGCTGGCTTGGCCTTCTCGGCCCCCAGCTCCGGCCAGCGCCCTCTCCTGCTGCTCTGGCCCCAGGAGGGAGGGCAGGACCCAGGCCCCATCTCCAGGGGCTGCATCTCAGGAGCTCCCCTCCTCCCTTCTGCCCTCTCCCACACCCGAGGGGCCCTGCCGTGGCCCCTGACATCTGCTGTCTTGGAGTTGGGTTCTCTGAGGGCCAAACTTCAGTGAGAATAGCCTTGTTTTTCTAACTCACAAAGACGATTTAGCCTTCGGAGACCCTCCAGGGGTGACTTAAGCACCATCTCCAGATACTGCTCCAAAACTACATTCAGTCCTTCCATTCAGCAAATATTTACTGAAGGCCTACTGTGCTGGTCTAGATGCTGGAGAGTCCTCTGCCCCTGGGGCTGTCACTCTGGCTCCTCACACTGCATGCTGTGTGTAAGCCTTTAGTGTGCACGTTCCCCCTCTGCCTGGGAGCTGTGATCACCCAGCAAGCACAGATGCACTTCCTCCTTTGTGTCCCCACAGGACTTTGGAATGTCACTAACTTAGCTCTTTCTCCCACCCAGTCGCTCCCTACAGGCTGTGGGTGGGCATCTCAAGGGCAGGGACATCCCTGGCCCAGAGCTAGTGTGAGGCCATTGCTGTCACACTCCACAATGGCTTTCCATAGTTAAGCGCGTTCAGGTACCACTGGCCCTTGGTGGATTTTGTTCTTTTGATCTTACTGTAACTTGGCACTTCTTATAACTATGATGTCATTATGAAAAGTTATTATATCATAATTGAATGATACAGCCTGAGAATTATTTGTCATAATGACATCATAGTTAAATAAATTGAGTCCTTGCTTTTAATAAACTCGTACCGTTTCAGGAGAGAAATGGACTGAACATGAAACTCACCTAGCGTCAGTTCAGTTGCTCTGCTGTGTCACTCAGAGTACAATTCACTTGTTCATGAAATATTGGTTGAACACTTGCCCCCTGCCAGACCTGGGGAGGGGGAAGGGGGCCCATGGAGCCCCCCATCTAGAGGGGCCCATAGTCTAGCAGGAGGACCCAGACAGGTGAGCAGGAAATGACACTTCAGTGTGACAAGTGCTGGGCAGGATGCTGGACAGATGCCGTAGGAGCACAAGGGGAGGCTCCCCAGTGAGGGGGGTGCAAGTAGGTGGGTCAAAGACTGTTTTGCAAAACAGGGGATGTATGAGCTGAGCCTTAAAGGAGCAGTTGGATTTTTTTTCAAGTAGAGATGACAGAGGGTGAGCCAGGCAGAGGGACTAGCATTTGCAAAAGTTCTGGAAATAGGGAAATGCCCGGTGTGTGAAAACGGATGGCAAAATGTTAGATGTCCTGGGCGGGGAGGTCAGGCCACGCTGGGGAAGCAGCTGGCACCAGATAGGATTGTGAATGCCAGGGAGCCTGGGGAACTCCTGCTACATGGAGGGCGCCCAACCCTGGCCCTGGAGTGGCCCCCCTGAGCCATCTGCCCCCATCCTGAACACTCTGGCCAGCCCCACCCCTCCCACTCTCCTGCTCTAGGAAACTCTGGTTTCACTGTGGTCAGCTTCCCTCTATTCTTGGCTTAGAAAAAAAATTAAGAGGTAGGAATTCTTGTAAGAACTCTTTATGTATTCAAATTCTTGATCCTTCATTAAATCTTCTCTTCTTTTTTTTGGTTTGACCTTTGTTTTATTTTGTTTTGCTGGAAAGAAGCCTTCCATCGTAATGTCACGAAATCTATCACTCTGTTCCTATGATGTATTCTTAGGAGGTTGTTCCCTGTCCTACAATTGTGTAAGTATTCGGGTTCTCTTCTGGTTTAAGCTCTAACATTTAAATCTTTAAGCCATCTGCGGTTTATTTTGGTGTAACGTAGAAATCTAACTTTATTTTTTCCAAATTGTTAGCCAGTTGTTCAGTCCCATTTCTTGAGTAATCCATCATTTCTGCCCTGGTTTGTCGTTTTGGCTTTTTTTTTTCCTTCAAATTTTCATTCTCCTTCTCCATTTTTAAAGTTATACTTGCTTTCTAGAAAAAAGAAGAGGAACGAGGAGGAGAGAGATCTGAAGTATGGAAATGAAAGGCTTAGAAAGTGAAAGTCTCCCCTTCCCCAAGGTAATAACTATTAATATTTTGCTATATATCCTTTTGTTATTAGTGTTATAACACTTATTAGGTTTCTCTTAAATATAGAGACGTAGTACAAAGGAGGAAACACAAAAGGGATCAAAATCTCTACCTATCATATAGTAACATAAAAGTATGTTGGCATTTTTTAAAAGCAATATATATATATATATATATATATAGAAGGTTGGAAAAGTCAAACAATCCTAAAAGTTACAAAAGGAAAAATGAACACTTCTCTCACACTCACCACTGCCCCACACCAAGTCCCTCTCCCTAAAGGTAACCACTGTTAAAATTTCCTATTTGCTTTACTCTGAAGTGCATTTCTTTGGCACAGTCTGCATTCTCATCTGTAGACATCTATTTCTGGACTTTTTATTTTCTGTGCTGTTTCTCTCTCTGCTGTTCTGGTGCTAGCGCCATACTGTTTGAAGTATTCTGGTTTTACCATATGTTTTAACAGCTGGGCAGTTAAGTCCTGCCTTAGTGTTCTTCATTTGCAGAGATATTGTGACTATTCTACACTTACTTTCCACGCCAACTTTGTATTCCCTCCTCCACCACCCTGCCAATTTGATTGGAAATTTGTTGAAATTGCATTGTTTTTATAGATTAATTTGGAAATGATGATCTTGTTTACGGTAATGAGTTTTCCCTTTGTGGACATCTCTCTCCTGTGACTAGATTCGGATTTTGTGGCTTTTCTTATTTGGGATCCTTGAACATCTCTCCGTAGAGCATTCTTCATTTTAGTTCAACTGATGTTATAGCTGCAGCCACCTAAGAGGAAAAAGGTTGAGAGACTTGGTCTCTGTCTTCCCACACCTGAGGGCCATCAGGTAGAAGAGGGTGTAGACTGCTCAGCAAAGCTCCAGAGAGCAGAACTCGGACTAGCTGGGGGTCACCCAGAGGCCGCCTTTGGCTCAGCGAACGGAAGAATGTTCTATCTGTCAGAGCTGCCGGCCGTGGAACAAGCCGCTGGGGGAGGCAGTGAGCTCCCTCCATGACTGGCTCTTTTCCAGTGTTCCAGGGAAATTGCAGCCCGTGCCGCCCAGCGGCTTCGGGGTTGGCAAGAGCAGCAGGGAAGGATGCTGGGTTATGAGGGCCCCTGGTCTTTCCACACTTCCCAAAGGGAAAGGCCCAAGGCTTTCCGATCCGCACCCTGTGCCCTCACCTCGCTTCACTTTCCACAGTGACCGCTGTAGGTGGGATGGCGTTCGTCTGCTTTACAGCCAGAGACAGTGAGTCTCAGCAAGGCCAAGTGACTTAACCGAGCTCACGCAGCTACGACTGGTGCAACCGGGATTCCACAGCAGACCCTCCCAGGCTGCCTTTCTGGCTGTCCCCTGGGAGGCCCTGCTCAGAGTCAGGGCTGACAAAAAGAAGGCTGGAACACCCTCCTTGTCTTTCAGGCCGCGGACAGCAGCTGGGCAGGTGAGTGGCCCAGTGGGCAACAAGAAGGCACCCCTGGCTCCTTTCTCATCCCCGGTCCTGCATGTATGTCTGTCTCTCCCCCAGGCAGCTCTCAGCTTGGCTCACAGTGTCCTCAGGGGGCCAACGGGCTTCTTGATTCCAGGCTGCACATCTGGAAGTTGACGCTATTAAAACAAACCCCATTATATAACAAACAGACATCTGGAACCCATTAGCACTGAGTTTTTAGAAAAAGAAATTGTTTTGGATGTGCTCTCTCCTAAGAATGTGGCAAAGCGCCCTCGCCCTGGCTGTCCAGGAACCCAGGGACCAAGCGGCCTCTCCTGGGCCCGTATCTCAAGGTATCGCAGGCCAGGCCAGAGGTAGAGACAGACTCCCCCCACTTCCCCAAGGCAGTCAGCTTCGCTGTCTCCTGCTGGTTACATCTTTGGAAGGCTCCTTTCCAATTGCATTCAAATATTTGGTCAACAAACACTTGTGTGCCTACTATGTGCTATATGCTGCCAACTCCATATCATTCATATGCCCATCCCAACACCCCCAACAGACCTAAGTACTCCATCATGGCTTAAGAGAAAAGATCATTGCCAGGCACGGTGGCTCACACCTGTAATCCTAGCACTCTGGGAGGCCGAGGCGGTAGGATCGCTTGAGGCCAGGAGTTCAAGACTAGCCTGAGCTACATGGCAAATCCCCATCTCTAGCAAAAATAGAAAAATTAGCCAGGCATGGCGGTGTGTGCCTGTAGTCCTAGCTACTCAGGAAGCTGAGGCAGGAGGATTGCTCGAGCCTTGGAGTTCAGTGTTGCAGTGAGCTAAGATCATGCCACAGCACTTTAGCCTGGGCAACAGAGTGAGACTCTGTCTCAAAAAAAAAAAAAAAAAAAGGATCATGGACTTCCCTGGATCCTGAACAGCAATGTTTAAGCAACTCTGGACCTCAATTTGCTCGGACTCCAAGTCTGAACAACTTAGCTAGTCCCTAGAACTTCCTTACACCCTCAGGCCTCTCCCCGCATTGTCTCCCTACTGCCCCTCCCTGGACCCAGGTGTACTGGGGCTAAAACATTGGTGGGAGACACTGAAGTTCAAATGGCTTGGGCATAGGGTCATGGTGACTTGATTTAGCAATGAAGAGGCTTCTTTATGAGAAATGTCTGGCTAACATGCTCAGATGAAAATTTTATTTTTTAATTCTTGTCCCCGACATTTTATGATGAAAATTTTCAAACATACAGAAAAGTTGAAATTGTACAGTGAACACCCACATACACCAACTACCTAGATGCTCCAACTATACTTGCATTTTCACGAATCTATCCATCTATTCACCCATCCATCAGTTCAAAAACTATTGGCAGACATTCAGTACACTTTACCCCTTAATATGCATGCATATCATTAACTAGAGTTTGATATTTGTTTCTGGTTTTCTTCGAGGCAAAATTAACAGACAATGAAATGCACAAGTCTTAAGCTCACTATTCCAGTGAGTTTGACAAATGCAGATACCTGTGTAACTCAAACGCCTATCACCACATACAATTTTCCATCAACCTAGAAAGTTCCCCTTCCTAGCATGTGCCCAACCCCCACTCTCACCATTCTTGTTTGTTTCACCATAGTCTAGTCCATGGGCTGAATTGTGTCCTTTCAAAATTTACATGTTGAAATCCTAACCCCCAATACTTGAAAATGTGATTATATTTGGAAATTGGATCTTCAAAGAGGTAATTAAGTTAAAATGAGGTCATCAGGATGGGACCCGATCCAATATGATTAGTGTCTGTAAAATAAGAGGAAATTAGGACACAGATACCCACAGTGTGACAACCATGCGAAGACACTGGGAGAAAATGGTCATTTACAAGCCACGGAGAGAGGCCTCAGAAGAAACCAGCCCTGCAACACCTTAATCACAGGCTTCTATCCTTCAGAATTGTGAGACAGTAAATTTCTGTTGTTTAAGCCACCCAGTCTGTGGTACTTTGCTATGGCAGCTCTAGCAAAGTAATACACTTATCTTTTCTAGAATTTCGTATAAATAAAAGCATACACTATGTGCTCTTCATGTCTGGCTTATTGTGCCTAGCATAAGGCTGCTGGGATTCCTCCGTGTTGCTACACAAACCAGTGCTTTGTTCCTTTTTCATTGCCAAGTAGTATTCCATTATACGACTATTTCACAGTTCGTTTAGCCAGGGCAATTTATTTTTTAATAACAGGGAATCATTTCATAACATTTCATTTTACTGTATGTCCTTTATGTCATCCCAGAAACAGAGCAGACATTCCATAGTCGGCCCTGCTCAGCAGGGAGCTTCAGAACCATGCTCAAGTGTCTAATCATCTGATAAAACACATTACACCTCCTGAAATGAAAAGTTCTTAGAGAAGAGATTAAATTAGTAATGCATCATTGTTATCTCAGCAAATGCAGACAAATCCATGATGTCACGAGGGCCTTAGATCTTCACTTCTTTGGTTACAAACAGCACAGTGATGACATTGGCTTTGGAATCAGGCAGCTCTGGCTTTCACTCTTAATTGCTATGTGACCTTGGGCAAGTCGCTTAACCTCTCTGAGCCTCACTTGCCTTTCCCCCAGAAAAATGAGACTAATGATTCCTTCCCTCAGGGTTGCTTGAAGACTGAATGAACTAATGAGTTCATGGTAGAAAAAGTCAAGGCTCAGGAAACATTCAACGTTGTGATTTGTCCCATTCAGCAGCCATCAGGGCCAGAACCTCTTACTGGATAGGGCAGCAGAAGTGGATTTCTAGGCCACTGTGAGTAAAAAACGAGCCTTCTCACTGCCAAATGTAATAGCAGAGACCAAGGAGCAGGGTGGTGAGGCCCATGTCAAATCACCAAGCTGCCAAGATCAATTAAGTGGATGCAATTGGAGCAGACATGGTACTTCCGGAGTTTCGTGAAATATACTCTGAATTGTGGGATCAAAAGTACTTTCAGTTTGCACAAGTTTTGCACACGTTTGACCATTTCTATGGATTATTTTGCTCTATCTGAATGGGGCAGTTCAGAAATTCGTTTCACTTCGACACGATCATTTCTAGGAAAGTGTAAATTTTAATCTGATGATCTAGGAACCCATCCTTTATCACAGATATTAATTTAATACATTTCTTCTGACAAAGTAGGAGAAATGCAGAATCTGAACTGGCATCATGCCTTTTACCTCGGAAGTTCTTTTCGTCTGAAAGAAATATTTTTCAACTTTGAAGGCCTCAGGAATTGTTTTTTGGCACAATCTATCCACTCCATCCCAAGGGGCCTTTAAAGGGCACTCAGATGAGGATCATTTTTGGCTTTTAAAAGGAAAAGAAAATGTCTATAGTTTCACTTTGAAGCTCTTTAGAAAAAATTCCTGTAACACTTAACATGGTAAAAAAAAATTCAAAACAGAAGATAACATTCAGAAATGGTGATAGCCACCAGTGCTCTGATCCCCTGCAGGATTCGAAGCGTCGTTGGCTGCACTGTCCCGTGTTCTAATGGTATCTGGAAGTTGTGCAGTCGCAGCTGAAGACGCACCGTGAGGCCTGGTCCAATGTGTTTTAAAGAAGTCACCCTACCTCTAGCACCCTTCATCTTCACCCACTTCCAAAGGCTTGGAAAGCTCTTTTGGCGGGTATGTTGCGTTGCACCAAGAACAGAATTGAGAGCAATTTAAAGTTCCTTCCTTTCCTCACGAAATGTCATCATTTACTAGAACCAAAAAAAAATGTGCAGAACTCCTCAAATCTCCTTCAGTGCCAGTCAATTTTGTATGCATGCTAGATGCATTGTCATAGACCTTGTAGTGGGTTTACTCAATCAATTCCTCTTAGCTTTTTTTTTTTTTTTCCCTTATATAACACTGCACAAGACAATTGATCCCAGTCACATCTTCCACATCCAGGAAACCTGAGAACTTGTCTTTAATTAAACTTCCGGGATGATGGCAGCCAGAGTGTCCCACTGCCCTCCTTTTCCAGTTCCAACGGGCTCCTGCAGCACAGCTCCAGGTCGGCCAGCAGCCAGGCCTGCAGAGGTGGGCAGGGCCTTCGTACTGAGAGGGCCGGCCTAGGACAGTCTCCCTGTGGGCCAGACAGTAGGGACCCGCAGCAGAGAGAGCCTTGGGTGAGAATCAGATCTCCGCAGTTCCAAGAGAGAGCTTGGCTCAGGGATGCACCAGAGGAGAGGCAGGGCCAGCAGCCCTGGCTGGTCCTGGGAGGGCCTGCACAATCCCTCGGCTGGGAGACTGAGACGCACACAGAGCTCCCTCCTGGGGCACAGCGAGGCACAGCCAATCTGTCAGCTGGACCTGAGCCCCAGGGATGATTAGGGCAAAGGGAGGAAGATCAGCACCTGAGGGAATCCAGCAGCCAGGAAGGAAGAGCCTGCAATTAGCTCAGAACCGCAAGAGGAGACCAACCACAACCTGCAAAACAACAGGAAAAGAAAAGAAAACAAAAACAGCTCTTTACAAAAAAAAAATCAAATGCAAAATAAAATACTTTCCCAAACTAGGAAACATGGTTTTAAATTTAAAGTGAATTGGAGGAGAGAATGGAGAACTGGAAATCCAAGTGGAAGGGATAATGCAAAACCCAAAGCAAAAATGTAAAAGTGCCTAGGAGAGAGAGATCCAGGAGCTGTAATATGTAAATAATGAAAATAAGAGTAAAAATCCCAGAAGGAAAAAAAAAAAGAATAGAGGAGAAGCAATCATTTTTAAAATGAGAAAGAAAATTTTCCATGGGTTGAAGAACGCCTTGGGTTTGCAGATCGAAAGGCTCATTGAGTTCCAGGCAGAAATGATGGAAAAAAGACGCACATCGAGGCATAGCCTGGGAACGTTCCCGAATTCCATGATTAAAGGGAAAACTCATACGAGCTTCCCAAATGAGAAAATAAGTTGCATAGAAATAAGAGATTCAGATGGAAATCATATATCTCGTTTGCAATGCTACAAAGCAGTGTCAATCATCTCCACAGGCCACAGAAAGAAAAGCATCCTAAACCAGCTCCGGTGCCATTCACCTTCCCAGGACGGAAAAAATGCAAAGATTCAGAGAGAATTTCCCCACAACAGGGGAAACATGAGAAAGGAATCTAATCAGACAGTGAATGAATCAGACTGGAGACGAGAGAGATGAAGCAAAGAGGAGGCCGTGATGAGCCATGACCCACCTAACCATGTGTCGTTAGCTCCAAATGGACAATGAGAGATGAGACGGAATTTGTAATATAAGCGCCAAATAAGTATTCTTTTTAACAGAAGAGAGATGCAACAAGATGTATTGCTAGCCTACAATGAAAAGTGCTGGATGATCTCAGCAAAAATGTAGGTGTTGAGCAGGAGAAAGAGGGTTAGCAAAGGCATTTTATTTATTTGAGACAGGGCCTCACTTTGTTGCCCGGGCTAGAGTGCCATGGCTGCCAGCCTAGCTCAGAGCAACCTCAAATTCCTGGTCTCAAGCGATCCTCCTGTTTCAGCCTCCTGAGTAGCTGGGACCAAAGGCTTATGCCATAATGTCTGGCCAGCAAAGGCATCTTAAATATCTCTTATTGGCTGGGGGAGGAGAAATAGGGAAGAGAGCCCTTCGCCGGGACGAGTTAATTGGTGCCTAGTTGCCATGAAAGTTTTTTTTATCAAAACCAAAAATGGGGCCAAGCACAGTGGCTCACACCTGCAATCCTAGCACTTTGGGAGGCAAAGGTGGGAGGATCGCTTCAGGCCAAGAGTTCGAGACCAGCCTAGGCAACAGCAAGACCCCGTCTATACAAAAAATAAGAAGAAAATTAGCTGGGTGTGGTGGTGCGAGCCTATAGTCCCAGCTACTTGGGAGGCTGAGAGAGGAGGATCACTTGAGCCCTGGAGTTTGAGGTTACAATGAGCTATGATGCTGCCACTGCCCTCTAGCCTGGGTAAAAGAGTGAGACCCTGTCTCAAATGCAAACAAAAAGAAACCAGAAAAGGCAAGTCCAGCACTAGTGGAAGACAGTAGATAGCAGAGCTTCCACAATAGGAAGGGGAAAAGAGGAATGACAGGTGTCTATTGTCAGTTGTTCCATCTCTTAAAGATAATTTTAAAAACCTTTCATTATGGAAACTCCTGAACACACACAAAAGAGCAAATAACATAATAAATCTCTGTGGATCCAACATTAGGGTCCAATGATTGATTTTTTTTCTAAAAGCTTGGTATACATTGATGGTCACAAAACCCTATAACCTTTCAGTTCTTCTTTTTCCCAGCAATTTCATTTGGAATTTGCACACTTTTGCAAAGATCAGCACTCATCTTCATTGATCAAAAGATTTCTTCTCCTGTAGTTTTGACTTTGATCTCCAACAACTCCAAAATTATATTTTCATAAAAAGGCTTACAAGGCGTGCTCTCTGCTTAATAAAGATTATCTCTACAGCTGATTTTTTTTAATGACAGACAACTGGCAAAAGTCACAAAATGTTAAACGTTTCTGATTACCAAGCCTCTTTAAAATCCTATTGTTTGCACAGAACTTTTTGTATTCTTTAATGAGTGTGATATCAACCATTACTTACTTTCACTCAATAAGGGACACACAGCTGGAAATGAATGGTATCATTCACTCTCTTCCTCTATTTTGGTGCCATTACTTAACTCCCGGGTTAGTTCTTGATGCAAAATGACAACAGACTGTGTTCTCTTGTTTTTTTTTTTTTTTGGAGATAGGGTCTTGCTCTGTTGCCTGGGCTAGAGTGCAGTGACGTCATCCCAGCCTCCCAAGTAGCTGGGACTACAGGCACAGGCCACCATGCCCACCTAATTTTCTTTTTCTTTTTTGTACAGACAGGGTCTCACTGTTGCCCAGGCTGGTGTCAAACTCCTAGAGTCAAGCGATTTTCCTGCCTTGGCCTCCCAAAGTGCTAGGATTACAGGCCTGAGCCACTGCTCCTGGCCCAGACTGTGTTCTTCTTCTTCTTCTTTTTTTTTTTTTTTTTTGAGACAGAGTCTCGCTTTGTTGCCCAGGCTAGAGTGAGTGCCATGGTGTCAGCCTAGTTCACAGCAACCTCAACTCCTGGGCTCAAGCGATCCTTCTGCCTCAGCCTCCCAAGTAGCTGGGACTACAGGCATGTGCCACCATGCCCGGCTAATTTTTTCTATATATTTTTAGTTGTCCAATTAATTTCTTTCTATTTTTAGTAGAGACGGGTCTCGCTCTTGCTCAGGCTGGTCTTGAACTCCTGAGCTCAAACAATCTGCCCGTCTCGGCCTCCCAAAGTGCTGGGATTACAGGCATGCGCCACCGCGCCTGGCCGGTGTTCTTAACTAATCACAGTTTCTAAGAAAGAAACCACAGCCAGCCTTGGTCAAGATATCAAAAATAAAGAAGAGTAGGAAATATTTCCAAGCACAGAGATAAACAAGCCAGGCAGGTGGGCAGGTGGACACCAGCCAGGTAGAGAGGGCACACAGAAATGACAGCATCGGTCGACTCGTTCCCAAACATTCACATTTTCCTTCCTTTTTCTTTTTCCTTGGTGAAAATATGTTCTTTTTATATTGCCACAAAGCAAACAGTAGAGTCGTGTTTTACAGTTTACATACCTGGTTTCAGGTAAATTTCGTAGTCCCTGTGGTGGTTCTACTGATTCTACATTTGCTTTCCCTTGGGAACCTGGTTGGGGAGCACTGGCGCTCACTCCCACCAGCCTCCCCCACCTGCCCAGGTGCTCCTTGGCAGCCCGACATGCCCTATGGGACACACCCCAAGTTTTGCCCCCACCCTCAAGTTGCTGAGCGCCATGGGCCTGCAGCCACAGCAGAGGCTGTGGTCTAGCCCTTTCGCAAAGCTTCCCGCCTCCTGGCTTCATCTAACTATCCCTTCATCCTCACCCCAAATCACAGGCACCTCACCTCCCATTTAGCCAGAGAAGCAGAGGCCATTTCTGCTTCCTGCCACCCCTCAGCCCTTCGCCCCACCTTACGTGCTCTGCTCAGAGGGCTGCTGAGCTGCCTCCTCCTCCTTTGGGCCTGGGTCTCGGCCCCCTGGGGGCCTTGCTTCCTCTCTGGCTCCCTCCCCTCCTGGCTCTTTCAGTTCAGCACCCCACCCCCTCCAAACCTCCTCACTCTCCTCCAGCTGCCTTTGACCCTCCCCACACTCCTCAACACCCCTCACCGCCCTCCACCTGTTTCAGCCCAGCCTGGCCCAGGCAGAGGCACCGCTGCCTGCTCTCTGGATTGGGAAATGCAAGTCCTAACTCACCTTCTCTAAGTCTCTTTCTGGAAACTTCTCCCTGCCTCCCTCCCTGGTCTTGGCTGGTGTCTGTCTCCCTCTATCTCCCTCCCCCAACGCCTCCTCCTGCTCCTCGGACCACATCTTTCTGGTCTCCTTCACTGACTCCTTGTCCTTGGCTTTCACCTTAGATGTCCCCCACTGTCTTCTGGCACGACACAGACTCCTTTAGAGATTTTTTTGTCCCCACGGTCTTCATTTTTTTCGAGGAGTTAAGTTCTCTCCAATTTCAGATAAATGAGAAGGGCGGGTTTTGAATATTCAACTTGTTTTTGTTATGAACACTTTTTCTTTTTTCTTTTAGTCTTTATTTTCTCTTTCATTAGGAGCCATTCAGCCCATTCTTCTGGGGAAGGTGACCCTCACCAGGGTGGGGCACAGACACCTTCCCCTCTTCCCAGGAATGCCAACCAGGACGGCACTTGAGTGTCTCAAGTTAGGCCCTCGAGGTGAGGAAACCAGTTTCTCTGTTGCTGACAACTTGGGCTCCAGATATCACTGGCAGTCAAGGCTCTTCCTGATTGTGGGAAAAGGGGAAGAATGAGGCTTGAGGGAGGAGAGAGGCTGGGGAGAGAGGGGCAAGGATGGGGACCCACAAGGGAGCCAAGGCTGAAAGGGCAACTGGTGGTGTGGCAGCAACCTGGTGCCAGGCCAGTGGAGCAGGGAGGGATGGCCTTGGGGGCAGCAGAGGGCTGGGGCCTCAGCCAGCTCACGCCCTCTGACCAGGTGCCGTCACCAGCTATCTGGGAGGAGAGAGTCCCCAAGACCAGCCATTGGCCACTCCCCTGTGGCTCCAACAGGAGCCCTGAACACTAGTGGGGAGGTGTAGGCCCCTTACCTTGCACTGGAGGGTCAGACACGCCCCAGCCCCCTTCCCCATCCTGAGCTAGGAAGAGGCTGTAGCCCCAGGACATCCTCCTCCTCCAGGGCATCTGCGGGCACCTCCAATTCAATGTGGCCTCCCTCCAAACTTGTGCCACCCGTCTTTCCTGTCTCAGCAAAAGTGACCCCCAAGCCAGAAACCTGGAGAGATTAGGAGAAGCACCCTAATCTCTTGGGATGCTTTCCACCTGCTTCTGTCCTCACGGACAAGGTGGGAGTTCAGTTGGCAGCAGCCAGCCTCCCAACTGGCAGTGCTGCCGCTTCCCCCCTTCCCCTCCCCTCATCCACCCAGGGACTCCGTGGTGGCTGGCTAGGGGTCGATGGGGCCTTCAAGAGGTCAGAGACACAGATGGCGGTGGGAGGGGGTGTGCAGTAAGGGGAGGGCTCAGCTCCAATTGGAGGTGGGATTGTGGCCATGTGCCATGTGGGCAGGAATGAGACCAGCCAGGGAGGAAGATGTCCTAATCCCAGCATAGCCCCGGGGCAGGGGAGGGAAGGGAGGGATAAAGTCCCACCCGTGGGAGCCTCCTACCCACACTTTCCCAAAGGAACCAGGGCTGCTGGCTGGTGCCAGCATAGCCAGGAATGTGGGAGCCCCTGGCTGCAGAGACTCAACCTGGGGGAGGCCCCAAAGGTCACATGGTGGGTGGCAAGAGCAGGTGGGTGGGTCCTGGGCTAAAGGAGAAGGCTGGGCTGCTCTGGAGGGGAGGGGGTCAGAAGGTCAGGCCCTGGCGGGGAGCCCTTTTGAATAGATGCCAAATAGATCATCTAGCCTGGGGCCCCCAGGGTGGGGGCTCATGACTGTGACCTTAGCCCTGACCTCTCTCTCCAGCCAGCTCACTGACGCCGGCAGCTCTGCCTCCAAAATCCTCACCCTCTCTCTCTCCTGGACCCTGGCACCAGCCTGCCTAGTGCACCCTCCTCATGGCTACACAGTGACCTGTCTAAAGCCCACACACGATCCATCCATTCAGCAAACATGGGCAGGAGATGGCCCCCACAGACTGCCAGTCTGGAGGGCGGCTCAGTGCAGAAACAGACCATGGCAGTGGCATCTAGGAAGTGGTCTGGAGTTGATTCAAGAGGCTGGGGACCAAGTGTCTCCACGCACCACCTCCCCAGCCCCCCTAAGTTCTTGGCCTGCACACAGCCACATCCTTCCTAAGCCCCCTCACCCATGTCCCCCTAGCACACGTCCTCCCAGCAGGGATGCTCTCTCCCTTGTCCCTTCCCAGGCCCTTTTCTGGCCCCTCCTGGGACTTCTGACTCTCATCCACCTCTGTCCCTCCCAGTCTCTGGGTGCCTTCAGCACAGAGCCTGGGGCTGATACCTGTCTGTGCTTCCAGCCCCAAGTGGGTGCCCAGCAAATGTCCCAGCAAATTAAGGAATTAAGGTAGAGCAGGTCTGAGATGAGGACAGTGCCTGAGTGAAGGTCAGGTTCTGCCTGTCCAAGCATGAATTTTCCATGGCAACAACCTCCCTTCCCCTCCCCCTGTGAGGGGTCACCCACTCCTCTGCCTGTTTTGGCCTCTGCACCCGCCCACCGCATGCCGGGCTCCTCCATCACCAGCCGGTAATCCTGTGTGGTTTTTACTCTGGTGCCCATGAATAGAAGAGTTAGGGGAGAGCTGGCGGGGAGCCCTTCCCAGGGCCTTGCACCCTGCCCTCCATGGGTGCCTGGGCAGCTCTGCACCCCGCTACCAGCCTCTGCACAGCCCTATCCTCGTCAGACCCAGAGGCCAGCCCCTCCAGCGGGGAGCAGACCCAGGCCCCACTGTGCCATGCACTCTGGTCAGCACCTACATTCCCTGAGGCCCCCCCAGCTCGAGGCTCAGCCTGGCCCTGGCTGTGTGGGCACAGACGATGCAGACCCCTGCCCTGTACTGCTCATTAAACCCTGCCCCAGTGCTGGCGTTCTGTCTCCCCTCTGCCTGGCACCTTCCAGACTCTTTCCTGCCCCACTGCCCCCAAATTAGCCACCAAGGCCTAGCGGCTCTTTGTCCTGAAGGCCTCTGTAGCCCTGTTCCCCACCTCTAGTGGCTGCCAGCTGCTGCAGCCGCCCCACTGGTACCCCGCCTCCTGTGACTGCGCCCTGCCTTGGCGACACAGGATGTTTTCATGCCAGTTCTGTACACATCACCCCCCAGCTGTCAAGTCCAGATTCTACTGGGGAATCCAAGGCCCCTCTTGTCTGGCCCCTACCAACCTCTCTTGGGACCCGGGCCACCTAGAGCTCTACAGGGTTCCCCAAATGCACTAGGCTTTCTCCTGCCTCCAGGTCGTGTACATGCTGTACCCATCTTTCCACATGGTGAACTCGAGTGTTGCCTGTTCTGTGAAACACCCGCTGACCCCTTCTTCCAAGCCCAGGCACCCTGTCACTTTGTCCTCTGTGAGCCCTTTGGCCCCTGAACATATAGAGTATCAAGTTCATTGTCCCCCTCTCATTGCAGGTCTGTCCCCCATCTTGGGTCGGGTTCCCCACAAGCAGAGCCTGGGGCAAGAATCTAGGTATGCGTGATTTCTTGAGAGGGTGCTCAGGAGAAATACATAAGAGAGGGAAGAGAGCAGGAGAAGAGAGGCGCAGAGCGAGAACGGATCTCTGAGCCTATTCAGAGAATAGAGTCTATTTGGGACCTGATCCAGGGGCGTCTGCCACCCAAACTACACTGCTCAGCTGTCCCCCTTGAGGCAAGGAGACTGCCCTTTGTGTCCCTGGATCAGTCACTCGAGGTGGGGTGGGAGGTTCATACCTTCCCAGGGGAGATGGCTCTCACAGCCAAGGGCGATTCACAGAAGGGGCAGCCGGGAGCATTCGTGGTCACCACACCTGCCGCCGGGGAAGGGTGGGTGCACTGGCCAGGTGAAGGGGGTCTGGGTGGGGTACTGACAGCATCCCCCACACCTCCCTGGCCAGAGGACCTCTGACAGATTTCTGAATAAGTGAGTAGTACAGGGATTCCTGGCCCATCCAAGCACTGACATTCCCCCAACCCACAGCTGCACGTGCTGCCCTGGGAAAAGGTCCTACCCACGGCCTCAGAGGACACAGTTGCCACTGCAGTGACTGGGAAGGAGCCCAGACATCCAACCCCCAGGGAAGGACTCTGCAGAGCCCTGCCCCACTCACCAAGCATGTGCTATGTGCCTGGCTATGCGGATGGGAGCTTTAGCCAATGTCCTCATCGCTTCCTCATAATAACCATTTTACAGATGGGAAAACAGAGGCTCAGAGGGGTGAAGTGACTCCAAGGAGGTCAGGCAACTTGTGAGTGGAAGAGCTAGGATTCAAACCTGGGTCTAATCACTTCCTGCCTGGTTCCTTCCCCCAGTATATGAACCACCTAGGGGTAAACCCTCCCTGCCCACTAAGGAGAGTCCAGGCTCATCTCTGCCCCACAACCAGGCTCAGCTAAACTGGCTGCATCTGGCATTTGCAATAGTTGGGAGGCCCATGTGTGTGTTTTGCATATAATTTGCATAACGGTTGCATCTGGTTTGCATATGTCTGTGTTGTGAGCCCATCTAACACTACACAATTTTTAAGTTGCTTCTGCACCATTCTCAGCAAATGAAAGTCCATCCAGGCTTTACAGAGTCCAGTTTCCATGATTTCTTGACTCTCTCCCAGGCCCTCACCTGGGGCTGCACATCTACCTGGTCCAGGCTCCTGGACATGTCATGCTTCTAGCCAGGGGCCCAGAAGGGGTCAATACAGACCCCTGCCCCAGAAACTCATGTGCATTTGACAGTAACCTTTTTTAGTGGTGCAGGGATAAACAAAATGCCAATGCTGATGTTGATATTGAGAAGAGAGTGAGTCTGGGCAAAGGGCCTTTCTGCGTGGAACTTCCGAAGGTGGCCCTGTGTGCTGGGAGGCCCAGCTGTGCACTCTCAGGAAAGGAGCCAGGGGAGGGGAGGGGGCAGGGACAAAGGGCTGGCTTGGAGTCAGGAGGCCATACCCTAGGGCTGATCCCACTACCAGTTGGCTTCAGGGGCTGTGGTCTCTGAGCAGCAGGGCACGCATCTGCAGTGTGCAGGGCTTGTGCCAGAAAGCCAGCAGTTTCAGAGCTTTTTATTTCTGTCTCTTTCAGGGAAACTACATTCCTAACACTTTGTATGGCTCTCAATGATCTAAATGGGCCCTTGATTAAAAAGGAGAGACACATCCTGGATGAGGTGGAAGGAATGTGCAGAGGGGAGAGGAGCCTTGGATTCTGGGACGGGCAGGGAAGAGGTATCCTAGGCACGTGGGATGCCAAGTACCAGAGCCACGTGTTAACTCGCCACCAAGCACACCTAACTCTCCGCAGCTTTCAGATCGGTTCTCGCATCCTCCCTGCCCCCAGGAGCCAGTTTGTTCCTTCTGCCCCAGGCAGCCTGAAGAGGAAGGAGGGAAGCTGCAGTGTCCTGCAGAGTGTCCCCTCTCATGTCACCCACTGTGCACTGATGGGCTCTGACTTTACCCTCCTCCCTGCAGAGGGTGATCATCCTGATGGCATCTTCCGCTCTTCCTGAGGAGAGAGGTGGCATACCTGTTGCCAGTGGCTGGTGAAGGTAGGGAAAGTGTGTGTGTGTGTGTGTGTGTGTGTGTGTGTGAGAGAGAGAGAGAGAGAGAGAGAGAGAGAGACAGTGGTATGGGGGGTGGGCCGGGTGTGTCTGGATGTGGCCATGCATGTCCCTGTGAATAGAAACCATGCTCCTGTGTGTGGCCTCTCAGCCTGTCTCCATCCAGGTGTAGAAACTCCAGTCTGCGTCAGGGGAACAGGACTGTCTGCCTTCCTCCTCTGTTTCTGGCCTCCCTAGGTTTCCTGTCTGGCAGACGCCAAGTGGCCTCATCGTCTATGGGGGAAACCCCAGCTCTGGCTGGACGCAGCCAGCACCCCGAGCATCTCCCTGTGCTGATGTCTTCCGCCCCCACTAGAATGGGGCCAGGTCCTGGCTCCCAAAACTGTTCCAGTTAGAGAGGGAGCCTGGTGTTTGATGTCAGCCACCTGGGAAAGGGGGAAGTGGAATCCAGCTGTCCTTTCAGCCCCCTGTTACGTGGACATTTCCAAGTTCAAACAGGGTCCAGCCTCTTCCCTTGAGTAGCGGGCCCCACATCTGGGGCTGGGGAAGGGAGTGGGAGGAAGGGGCGAAACCCCGTGGAAAAAGACCACAGCCTCTGGGGTAGGGGAGTTTTCTCCCAGAGCCAGCTGGGCAATGCTGCCAGGCAGTCAGAACCCAGCCCAGGGGGAGGAGCTGGGCTCTGTTCATTCCCCTCCCAGATGTCTCTCACTTTCTGAGAAGTGGAAAGTCAGTGGTTACAAAATCAAGAACATGTTATGGATACAATGTATCCTGAGCATGTTATGGACACTGCAGTATCTTGCCACCAGCAAAATGGCTCATAACATCTCTGTAAAAAGTTGGACAGTGTAACAGCACATTCCGTGGATTTATGGGGAGGGTGAAAGGCTGTTTTAGGCATCATTTGGTTTCTGGGGTCAGAAACCCACCCAAACCAGCTCAAGTGGTGGGGTATTGGAAGCAGACAAGGGAATCCATGGTTTGTCACCAAATGGCTGCTCAGAACACTTCTCTTTGCTCTCCTCTCCCTGACCACCCTCTTCCTCAGTTCCCCATAATGCCCACAGAGCTGCAGCCCGCCAAGGTCTGCCCTCTTGCTCCCCACAAGGGCCCCTGTAGTGGACTGAGTAGTGTCCCTCCCAAAATTCATCCTGGAACCCCAGGATGTAACCTTATTTGGAAATAGGGTCTTTGCAGATAAATTTACTTAAGATGAGGTTATGTTGGGCCCTAAATCCAATGGTGTCCTTATAAGAAAAGGAGAGGACACAAACACACACAGAGAAAAAGGCCACGTGAAGAAGGCTATGAAGGCACAAGAGAGGAGACCACGTGAAGACAAGAGCAGAGATGGCAGTGGCGCAGCTGCAAAGAATTCATGGCCAAACGGCCAAGGATTGTCAAGAGCCAACAGGAGCTGGAAGAGGCAAGGATGAATTCTTGCCTGGAGCCATCGGAGGGAGGATAGCCCTGCTAATACCTTTGTGGGAGAATACATTTCTGTTGCTTTAAGCCACCAAGTTTGTGGCTGTCATAGCAGCCCTAGGAAACTAAAGCACCCACACCTTGAAGCTGGATTCCTTCAGCCTGTGTGTTCTGACTCCAAAGCCTGGGAGAACGCACAGCCAGCCTGGCTGGGTCAGGCATCTGTCCTGAGGGACCCACCAGCCACCGTGGCTGAGAGGGCAGGGCATAGATGTGGGCTTCAGAACTGCCCATTCCAGTATCCTTGTTGCCATCACCTTACCCAAGAGGTGTAGATTTGCATCTCGAAGTGAGTTTGGGGAGAGGACTCTCGTGGAGGCCTCAGAGTTCTGCGCATTCTGCACACCTGCCAGCTACTTGGGCAAAGATACAGAAGGCTGTAGCCACCTGTGTGGATGAGACAGAATCAGGAGGAAGTGCCACTCTGCTGGATGACAGAATCAGGATTCAAAAGGCTCTTTGCAGATCAGAAAGTTAACAAGGTGATGCTCAATGAGGATGACTATAAAGGCCAACTCTTGGGTTCCAAGAGTCAACTTCACAAGCAACATACGGAGGAAGTCTGGCTTAATTGTAGCTCCTGGTGAGAAAGTCCTAAAGGTTGTCTTTGACTAGATGCTAACAGTGACCCAGAGCAGCGGCCCAGGATGGCTAAGAGCTTTAGTTGCACAAAGAGCGCAGAGCATTCTCGGCTGGGCTGGAGAGATGATGGGCGTTCGGGTCTCGGTGCTGCCCATACCTAAGAGAGCGACAACACGATCCCTCCAGAGAACCCGAGGGGCAGCCTGGACACCAGACTAGTGGTTAGTGCAGTGGTCAAAACGCCTGGGGAGGGGGCGGCAGAGTTATCAGAGGTCCTGGGCACCCCTAGACAAAGGCGGTGCCAGGAGGCAGAGCTAGCCAACAGGGAAGCGCCAGGACCTGTCCCGAGGAGGGGGCTGCAGAAGTGGTGCTCCCAAATATATCCTCTCGGCTCCAGGGCCCGGACTGCACTTCCCAGGCGCACACGGACTTTTAAGAGCAGCGCATCCCGCGGGTGGGCGGCTCCTGGGCAGCCCCGCGCCCAGGCGCCTCGGGGCTCCGCTTCTCTGCTCCCCGCCCGGTGCTTGCGGGCTACAGTAGTGGCTGGGTGTGTTCTGGGGGCCTCCCGGCCGCGGCGGCCTGCGCCCCTGCCACCCGGACAGCTCCCTCGTGACCTCTTGCTCGCAGGCGGCCCCCCGGCGTCAGCTCCGAGCTGGGGCGGGGGGCTGGCGGCCGAGAGCGGCGCGGCCCCGAGTTTATGCTAATCCGCGCAGAGCCCGCCTCCCGCCTCCCCTCCGCGGCCCCAGCCGCGAGCAGCGCCGGCCACTCCGCGGGACGCAGCCGCCGCGAAGCGCCAGGCGACCGGGCCAGAGAGCTCGGGGTGCCGCGAGCGGCGGCGGCGGGACCCGGGCGGGCGAGTGGCGGGGGCGGCGCGGCGCTGCGGGTGGACACCGGCGGGGGCATCGCGCGGGGCCTGGCGGAGCCGCGGGAGCCGCGATGGGCCGGCGCCGCCTGCCCCTGTGGCTGTGCGCCGTCGCGGCGCTGCTCTCGGGGGCGCAGGCCAAGGGCACCCCGCTCCTGGCGCGGCCCGCGCCGCCCGGCGCCTCCCGCTACAGTCTCTACACGACGGGATGGCGCCCTCGGCTGCGCCCGGGGTCGCACAAGTAAGCGCGGGCAGGGCGCGGGCGGGAAGAGGGAGGGAAGGGTCCGCGCGGCGCGCCGCCGCTCCCACCTGCCCGACCCGGCGGGGGCGTCGAGGCCCGGGCCCCCGAGGCGGCGGCACGGAGGGGGCGGCGCCCGGGGCCGAGCCCCTGCCCAGGCGGTTGCTCAGCGCTCCGGGAGGCTGCGGGGCTGGCGAAGGAAAATAAGCCGAGGGGGCCTGGCGCGGCGGCTGGGATCCTGGCAGTGCCCGCGGAAACCTTTCCAGCGAAGTAACATTTTCCAGCTGCGCTGTGAGCAAACTCCGGACGCAGCGGACCAGGTGGAGGGAGAGGAGGAAGGGCGGTCCGCGCAGAGCACGCGGGCTCCCTGCGCCGGGCCTCCCGTCCCTCCCCTGCCCCGCCAGGTAGGAGATGCAGCCGTGCACCCTCCCGCAGTCAGCCCGGCCCCAGCAACCCCTGGAATCCCCGCCGTGGCCGGGCTGCAGAGCTGGTGGGGGATTCTGGGTCCTGGACCCATGTTGCGAAACAGCCGTCGTCGCAGTGGTCATCTGCTGCCAGGCAGCCACCTTAGCCCTGTGGCTTGTCCGGGGGTGCAGCCCCAGCCTCTGCCTCAGCGTCTGGTTTTTAGTAGGCAGTGGCTTGCGAACTGGCCTTAGGTGGGTTAGAGGCTCTGCCTGCGGTGCTAGCTGTATTTGAACTGTAGCTGAATTTCAGAGGTATGGTAGGAGAGTGCCCTGCCCATGGCCCACAGTCGGTAGGCTTGGGCACCATCAGAGCAGGCTTCCTGTAGGAGGCGGTGCAAGAACTGGCTGAGGAAAGGAGCAAAGGCAGGGACTGAAAAACTGCAAGGTGGGATGGATTTCCCCAGGAGTCAGTCAGGGGAGGATGGATGAGAAGCATGCCCTCAAAGAAGTCACTAAGTTGGGATCTCAGAAGCCTTGAATGCCAAGATAAGGCATTTGGAACCAGAGAAGGATGGGAGGTGTGGCCAGGCACTTGGGGTTGCGGGGGGCGGGGATCTGGTGTGGTCTCTTTCCCAGGCATGGGGGGCAGCCATGTCAGCCTCCTGGTTCAGTATAGTGCTTGTCCCAGTGGCCACCCATCAGGGACACTGGGATCAGAGAGACCAGTGAGGCTGGAGCCCAGACCAAGGGCCCTGGCTCCCAGGGACATGGAGAACAAACAGAAAACACATGACTGGTCCCCTACTGAGGCCCACAAATGGGGGAGAGAGGACAGTACCTTTAGCGGGCCTGGCTCAGGCTAGATATTCCAGGGACACCGTTTTCCCCTGTAGGGCCCTCTGTGCCTACGTGGTACACAGGAACGTGACCTGCATCCTACAGGAGGGAGCAGAGAGCTACGTAAAGGCTGAGTACCGGCAGTGTGGATGGGGGCCCAAGTGCCCCGGGACAGTCACGTGAGTGTACTCCCCTCCCACCCACTTGGGCTCCGTGGACACAAGCCCCAGCCCTGCCTTCAGCCGAGAGCAGCAGGCAACTCCCCGAGGGACTCCTCGGGAGGATTAGCCCCTTGGACTCCAAAGAACTCACCCGAGCCCCCACACAGGCCAGAGTGGACCAGGGCCCCAAAAGAAGGGGTCCAGGTAGGACCCCAAGGATTTGAACTTGCTGCAGAGCATCTCCTGTGGAGACAGGGGCAGGCTTGGGTCAGAGCCCAGGAACCACAGAGGGACAAGGGGAAGGTTCCAGGGGAGGAGCAGCGCAAGGTGAGAAGGAAGTGACAGAGGCAGAGGTGGGGGAGAGTGTCAACCAGGCGGTGGGCGATGCCAGGGAGGGGCCTGCACAGACCCAGGGAGGACGGTGAGCAGGGAGCCAGAGGTGAGGGGGCGGGAGCCAGAGCGCCAGGGCTTAGGCCAGCCAGACAGGGCTGCATGTGAGGACCTGTGCGGTGGCACACAGATGTGATATGCAGATCCGTGCTTGGCGAGGTTCCCATGTGTGTGCCTGGATACAAACCTGGTTGCTCCAGTGTCTCAGTGGGTGAATAGCACGTGGCTGAGCAGGAGAGGGAGTGGCCCTGGTGAGCCCTGCCTATACCTGGGCCTTCCCTTGTCTGCTCAAAACCAAAGGCGCCCTTCCACCAGCTTCTGTGAGCTGGCGAGAGAGGAGTGGAAAGAACCAACGGGAGCTGATGGGAGCCAAGAGCGGCCCCAGGGGCAGTGAGAGGGGGTGCTGGCCCCAGCTTTAGGGAAGCACCGCTCCCCACCCTTAGGGGAGGGGCTGGGGCTGAGCTCTCCGAGGTGCCATGGAAGCCCCGGTGGAATTTCTCATGGCAGCATGAACTAAATGGGGTCCAGGTGGTCTTGGGAGTGTTGGAGCAAAATCCTTCCTGCTCACCAAGCTGACAGGATAGGGTGGGGTTCCAACCTGTATCCTCCCCTAACATGGCTCTGAGCCCCAGGAAGGCTGCCCACACCACCACTGCCCTGTCACCTTCAGCACAGAAAAAGGAAAGCCCTGCAGGTGGCGTGAAGCTGGGGAGACAGCCAGACCTTATGCAAGTGTCTGGGGGTGGCCGGAAATGCCAGCTAGGGGCGGGAGCTGCAGCCCACAAGTACAGGACCCTGCCATCTTGCCCTCCCTGGCCCAGGTACCGCACTGTGCTCAGACCCAAATACAAGGTTGGATACAAGACAGTGACAGACCTCGCCTGGCGTTGCTGCCCTGGCCTCACTGGGGAACGCTGCCCTGAGCACCTTACGGACCATGGGGCTGCCCCACCCCGGCTGGAGCCTGAGCCCCAGATTCCCTCGGGGCAGCTGGGCCCAGGCATCAGGCCCCCTCCTTACAGCAGAGCAGCCCCCAGCCCTCACGGTGAGTCTGCCCATGGACACCTTCTAAGGTAATCAGGTTTCTTGGGCTCAGTGGTGGGGACAGGGAGGGGACTGGCCCAGGCTGGCTGAGCTCTGGCAGGGATGGGGAGGGTGCATCTCACACTAGGCATGAGGGTGAACCCCTAGCTCCCCCTAACCCCCGCACAAAGCTGAGGGTTATAAGCTTAGAACAGAAAATCTCTTAGGTGGCCCAGCAATAAGACAAGCTGAGAGGGACTAGCCAGTGATGCCCCTGGGGTTCTCTTCTCTTTCCCAGGAAGGAAAGGTCCAGGGCTGTTTGGCAAGCGGCTAGAACGCCTGGAGGGTGATGTCCAGCGCCTGGCACAAACATATGGTACCCTCAGTGGCATGGTGGCCAGCCAGGAGGACCCCAACAAGGTGAATGGTGGTCCCAGGGCTCCTGCTGCCCCTGTGGGCTTCGGGATCATCCCTGAGGGGCTTGTGGATCCAGGAGAGAGAGCCAGAGGGCCACCCACACCTCCCCTTGACGAGATCCTGACCAAGGTGACAGAAGTGAGCAACACACTGCAGACCAAGGTGCAGCTGCTGGATGAGGTGCACGGGCTGGCACTGGGCCACGAGGCCCACCTGCAGCAGCTGCGGGAGGCCCCGCCATCCCCACTCACCTCCCTAGCACTGTTGGAGGAGTACGTGGACCGACGGCTGCACCGCCTCTGGGGAAGCCTGCTGGACGGCTTCGAGCAGAAGCTGCAAGGTGTCCAGAGTGCGTGCGACCTGCGGGTGCAGGAGGTGCGGCGGCAGTGCGAGGAGGGCCAGGTAGCCAGCCGGAGGCTGCACCAGAGCCTCGATGGCCGGGAGCTGGCCCTGCGCCGGGAGCTCTCCCAGCTGGGCAGCCAGCTGCAGGGCCTGAGCGCAGCGGGCGGGGGCAGCTGCTGCGGCCAGCTGGCAGTGATCAGTGCCCGTGTGGATAGCCTTGAGAGGACCCTGCAGGCAGTCACTGAGACCCAAAAGGCCCCAGGAGGCCCGGCTGGGGATGAGCTCACACGACTCTCTGCCGCCATGCTCGAGGGAGATGTGGATGGGCTACTCGAGGGCCTGAAGATGCTCAATGGGACGGAGAGTGGAGCGAGGGGCTGCTGCCTGAGGATGGAGATGGGGGGCTGGGGGATGGGCGGCTTCAGGAACATGCTGGAAGAGCGCATGCAGAGCCTCGAGGAGCGCCTGGCAACACTGGCTGGGGAGCTAAGCCAAGACAGCGCTCCACCGGGCAGGTCAGCACGGCCCCTTGTGCAGACGGAGCTGGCCGTGCTGGAGCAACGGCTGGTCTCGCTGGAGACCTCATGCATCCCCAGCACCACCTCAGCCATCCTGGACAACCTCGTGGCAGAGGTGAAGGCCTGGCAGAGCCGGAGCGAGGCCCTCCTACGCCAGGTGGCCAGCCACGCAGCTCTGCTCCAGCAGCTCAATGGCACCGTGGCCGAGGTCCAGGGGCAGCTGGCAGAAGGGACGGGCAGCTCACTCCAAGGCGAGATCACTCTGCTGAAGGTCAACCTGAACTCAGTGAGCAAGTCGCTCACGGGCCTCAGTGACTCTGTCAGCCAGTACTCTGACGCCTTCTCGGCTGCCAACACGTCCCTGGACGAGCGAGAACGCAAGGTGGAAGCCGAAGTCCACGCCATCCAGGAGGAGGTCAGCAGCCAAGGCTCCAGGCTCCAGGCTGGCCACAGGCAGGTCCTGAACCTGCAGGGTGAGCTGGAACAACTGAAGGCTGGTGTGGCCAAGGTGGCCAGCGGCCTCAGCCGCTGCCAGGACACAGCCCAGGAACTCCAGCACGCAGTGGGCCACTTTGACCAGCGGGTGGCACAAGTGGAGGTTGCCTGTAGGAGGCTGGGCGTGCTGGCCGCAGGCCTTGACAGCTGGCCCAGGGAGGGCCTGTGGGGCCACATGGACCAGCTGAATCGCACACTGGCCCAGCACACACAGGACATTGCCCGCCTCCGAGATGACCTGCTGGACTGCCGGGCCCAACTGGCTGAGCAGGCACGGCCAGGGCGAGCCGACTAGGGAGGCTGGCAGGGTTCCAACCCCCAGATCCCACAACCCAGGGAGCATCACCCCAGAGCCCAGCCTTGTGCAGTCGTGCCTCCCAGCTTCCCCTGGCCAGCCCAGATGCCACTGCAGAGGCCATGGAAAGAATGGGCTCAGTCCACCTCCACATGGCTGTCCCAGCCACCAAAATCCATGCTCAGTGCTGCACAAACTGGACAATTCAGGAGAGTGGTCAAGGCAGGGACATCATGCCCAAAGGCCAGGGTGGACTTAAGAGCCCTCACATGCCACTGTCTGCAAACCAGAGTCAGCAACTGTGCAAAGACCTCCAGGCCCGTTCTCAGTGGCCCGGCCATACTGCCCTTTGCCCGTGAGCGACAGTCTGCAGCCCCTGAAGGCTTCTCTCCCCAGCCATCTGGGCTGGGTTTCTGCAGGCCGGCGATGCCCGCTGGAACTGCCCTCACACCTGCCAGCTTCCCAGATACTGTTTCTAAGCCATGGACCAGAGGCTGCCAGATATTTCCAGCTCCCCACATACCCTTCAGCACAGAAGCACAAGGACTCACCCAAGAGTTCCCTTTATTCTTTTTGATCCCCCCCACCTCCCCCTAGGGTGAGGGCTTAGGCAGCTGTAGAATCCCAGAGGAAGGAATTGGATCCAGGCCATCTGTTTGGAGAACCCACACCATTTTCTCCTTTTCCTTCCCCAAAGATGTTTCCAGGGCCTTCTGGTGCCCACATAGCCTTCTTCCTTCCAGATCGGGGCCTCTCTCCAGAGGGTGGCCCTAGTGTCTGCCGGGGCCTGAATGAGGCCAGACCCTGATAAGGAGCCCATAGCTGGAGGGAAAGGGGTCCAGACCTTGCTTTTAACACCCTTGCAAAACCCCAGCCCTGCCAGGATGTTCACGAAAGGTGAGAAATTCAGGTATGAAATCAAGGGAAAACTTGAAAATGCAAGTGTTCCTCAGGCCTGGGAAGCTCCCAGAGACTCTGATGCCCAACTCGGCTGGGGCTCCCAGCCTCAGTTTCCCCCACGGCAGCACGGGCACCTGCAGTGCTGGTCTGTAGGGCCCGCAGCCCTGCCTTCTGCTTTCCGGACATTGGGTATTCTGCCCTCCATGTGGTGCTGCTGGCGGAGGGCAGGCTCTGGATTAAAGCTTTTAGCCAGTCTAAAGGAACCTTCTTCACCAAAGGCAGTGGGAGGGAAGGCCGCAGGGCGTTAGCCTGCTCCCCACAGCTCCTCAGGCAAGAGCTCAGGCAACGGCCGTGAGCACCAAGTGGACCAGCCGAGGCTAGGGGAGGCTGTGTTTAGAGTCCAGTCTGCAGGGGAGGTGCTGGCATGGGGGCTAAGCTGAGCAGAGCCACACTCCCCCAGCCCTCACATGGCCCCGAATCCCCCCTTCCCTGATGTTGGCGGGGGCCGGGGGCACCCAGGCATGAGTGCGTGTCATGTGCTGAGATGCCAGGGCACCAGCGAGCAGATGCTCCAGCAGAGATGTCTGGCTTTGTGGGGTGTGGGGCGCAGTCTGGCTCCCAGCAGAGGAGCAGGGGAGCACCATGTTCTTTCAAGATGCTACTCAGCTACCCCCGACTGCCACCACCAACACTGCCCTGTGCATACGGGCTTCATGCCTCAGTCAGGCCTCCCTCTCCTCTCTGTCCCATCAGGAGTTGAGGCAAGGTTCCAGGTTGACAGGGACAGAACTATCAAGAGCATAGAAATCCCTGAAAGGGCCCAGATGACAAACATGTCATCGCTCCAGGCGAAGGCCACACTGAGGCCCTGGAGTAGCTGCAGCTCAGCTGGCAGAGACAGGACAGGGAGGATGGAAGGTCTGTGGCTACCCATCAACCTGCAGCCCCTTCCTCCTCTTCAGTAGGTTGTCCCCCTGTGCCCCAGGACACCTCGTCAGTCCTGGGCCGGGCCAGGGAGGAAGGGGCAGCCAGGGCAGGTTCAGGCCAGCGTGTCAAGATCCACCGTGGGCAGCGGCTCCCGCCAGTAGCAGAAGTTGCTGTATTCAGGGTTGGCCAGGTCTGCGCTTGGGCCACGGGCCACAGGAGGGAAGAGGAGCTCAACCACCTCACCAAGCCGCTCATACCTGTGGGCGGAACAGGGCTGGCTCTCAGCCTGAGCTGCCACCAGACCACGGCCTCCGCCACATCAGGTAGGGGTGTCTACATCCTGCCCGGGAGCCCTGGCCAAGGGACAGACACGCAGGTGGGGAGGTAAAATTGGGGCCCAGGGAGAGGCCAAGGCACGGGACGTGGCAGAGTGTGGCCTCACGTGGATTTGTGGTTCTTCATGAGCTCCTGGATGAGCTCTCCCCGGGGGTTGACCGTGAAGATGCGAGATTCAGGTAGGCCCACCTGCCGGTAGGCAAAGACATCCTGTGGGAGATGAGGGGGTGCGTGGAACAGAGGCCCGCTGGGAGGAGGTGGCTCAGCCCATGGGCAGGGACACACTCACATTGGGCCTGTTCCCGAAGGCAGCGTAGAAGGGCTGTCTGTGGGGCAGAAACAGCTGCTGGATGTCACTCAGGCAGGCGATCTTGAACACCTCCGGCTTCTTCTCAATCACTTCTCTGGAGTGGCCAGGGCCACAGCAGGGAAAGGGCCAAGGAGGGGAAGAAGCCAGAGGGGATAGCAGGCTCCAGTGATGTGGGGTCTGACCCCGCCACCAGCTGCCACCTGGATGCTAATGGTGGCCTGGTCTGGGATGGTGGCAGCCCTCCCACCGCCCCGCCCAAGGGGCCATGGGCTTGTGTTGTGGAGGGGTGGTTACCTGTGGAGGGCGGAGAAGAGGCTGGTGGGAGACAGCAGGATGGGGCCCTTGGGGAGGCCACAGCCCCCCTCACTCACCCACTGCAGGTACCCCTTGGTGAGGTCAGCCATGCCGATGGCCCGGGCTGAGCAGTATAGGAACTTGTACCCATTTCTGGGGATGAGAGACAGGATGGCACAGAACCATCAGAGACCAGCCATCTCCCATCCGCTCCGTTGGCTTCGGCCTGTCCAGCCCAACTCTGGGGCTCTGGTCTTCAAACCTTTGCAGGGAGAGGACTTAGGAAAATGGATAGGCCAGGCCTAACAGAGGTGGCCTTGGCAGCTGTCCCACCTAGAAGGAGCATGGACAGAGCCTTGAGGCCTGGGAGGACCAGGAGGGAGGATGGCCTCCCCTCCAGCCTGAGGCCTGCAGGTGGAGCCTGATCCTGGAACACAACCCCAGGGCATGTGTTTTCACAGAACCAAAGACCAGTACGGAGGTCTCAGCAGTGCAGGGATCTGCCCGGGCTGCTTCCTTTGTGGGTCCTGCTGGTCCCCAAGGTATCCTGTCCCATCACTCCCTCTCTCCAACTGGGCGTCCTGCCTCAGCCCAGCCCAGGCACTCACAGGTGGATTTTGTGGTAGAGACTGGTGATGCCTTGGTGTGTCCAGTCTTTCCCCAGCTGGGGCAGAATGTGGCCCAGAGCATCTGACCTAAAGCCAGAGAGGAAGGGTCACTCAGGCAGCCCCATATGGCCCAGCCCCCAGCCTCAGGTGGTCCATGGGGAAAGCAGGGCCTCTCTTACGGTACCCCCCAGGCTCCCAGGATGGAGGGAGGCAAGTCCCAGGCCCGCCCACCCTTGCTGTGGCCAGCTGGGGCCTCACTTGGTGATGGTGCCATCGATGTCAGAGATGACCACCTTGTCGTCCCATTTCCACAGGTAGATGGTGGCCTTGCAGCGGCAGGTGCCCTGGTATTGGGTGGTCACACTGAAGACCACATCATTGGCACCTTCTTGCAGGTTCAGGCACCGCTGGGGCCAGGCAAAGAGGGTTGTTGCAATCCACTGCAGCCAGACACCGCCCACCCTCACCCACACTGTGGTCTTTGACCCCCACAGGCCCCTCATTCTCCTGGTCCTCCCAGCTCAGAGACCCTTCCTGAATTCATCAGAGACAGCCACACACAGACACATCCGGCCAGAGGGTGGCCATGCTGGCTGGGGCCCTGCACGGTGCCGGCCACAGGAGTCCTGGCCTCTCTGCACTCCTCTTTGAGATGAAACTCAGACGAAGCCAGGCCCGTGACTCCCTGCTCAGGTTTCTCAAGGGGGGACACCCCACTCCACAGATGGGGCTCTGTGGCTAGGGTAGCTGACTCACGTTCCCCTGGAGAGACACCCAGCCCTGCACGTGGTCCACAGGGGATTGGGGCAGCCTTGCACCCAAGCCCTGAGCTGTGTGTGAGCCCCAGGGTGCCAGACAGGTGGCACTGCTCTGTACCAGGCTGGGCAGACCCTCCTGGACACCTCCCTGACCATGGAGCCACCCTCAGGTAGAAACATGCTCTCATTACAGGAGCCACCAGTGACTGAGCTTAGAGAAAACATGACTCAGGGCCCAGGCTTGCCAAAATCTGAGGGGCCATCATCAGCATTTGATTCCTCTAGTGTGGCTTCTAAGGGCAGACCAGGAGCCAGCTGGGTCACTGCAGGTAGCTATCTCAGGAGGACCTAAGAGAGGGCTTTTCCAGTTAGGACATCCGACAGACAAGTGGGCTGGCATGTGAGGAAGTGAGTCCCCAGCCCCTGGAGGCATTCAAAAAGAGGCCATCAGGGAGGCTGCCGAGGGGTGGATTCTGGCCTTTGGTGAACACATGGAGCCTTTCTCTGCCGGCCCTGAGGGACTCTGGGACAGGATTAGCTCAGCACCCTCTACATACACATGAACACACAAGTGCATACGCTTACGATCTGATCGGAGGAGAGGCGGAGGGACTTCTTGTAGGCAGGAGTGTAGGCTGGCGTTGAGGGTGGCGGGGAGGGGACCTCGAGGATCACAGGGCTATCTGGGCCGTCGTCATCACTACTCAGGACTTCGGTCTTCTCCCTGTGGGCGGCGCTGGCTCTGAGACTGCCTTCCCCGGCCCAAGGTCCTTCACTCCCAGTGGCTGCCCAGGCCATGGGGGCCTGTCCCTGTCACTCCAGAGGCTACCCAGGGTATCAGCGACCCCTCCCTCTAGGTGCCACCCACATAGGGTGGTGGCAGACACAGGGGTGCTGGCTGGCAGTCTCCAACCAGCCAGGTGACAGCAGAGGGGGCCGAGACCCAGGGCTGCCAGCCCTCAGTGCCTGCCTTGGAGATGTTTACCTGCAAGCGCACCTCGGGCCTTACGCGCGATGCCATCCTTGGTCACCCTCCCCCCAACCTTGTGTGTCTGGGTCACTTCACAGGTGAAAAGAGGAAATCAAGTCAGCAGCCCCTGTGGGCTGGGGGAGAGAGGCCCCCACCCCCTTAGGTGGCCCCTAGTCTGGGCCAGGAGTCTGAGCACCTGTTCCGGCTCTGCCATCTCCTGCCTGTGGGACATTTGGTGTCTCTAGGTCTCAGTTCTCCCTCTGTGAAATGGGGGCATTTCTCATGAAAAAGAAGGGGTGTGTGTAGGAGCATTTGGGGAGTGACCAAGAACCATGATTGGGGACAGGGTACTGGGTCCACCCCGCCCCCAGGGCAGCTTCCCCAGCCAGGGGTCCCACTCACCCCTGTTGCTCCCTGGCGGTGGTTTTCTCCCTCTGGGCACCGTGCTGTGGAAAGAACATCCACCCAGTGTACCCTGCTCCTGCCCTGTGCTGGCCCCACCCCGCCACCACGACCACCCACCTCCTCAGCCGGGAAGTCCCTGCGTCGCCAGGAAAACCACCATCGCCCACTCTTCCGGGGCATCTTCTCCTTCTCCAGCTTGTCCACGGTGCTCTGTGGGCAGGTGAAGACCACGGCATTTTTCCCTGCACCACACAAACCTCCTACCTGACATTGCCCTTGGGGCCCCCACAAACCCCGAATCTGGGCCAACCCTAGAGCAAGGTGCTGTCAACATCTGGAGGCCGAGGAAGCACACTCGCCTGGGACTCTACACAGTGACTCAGGCAGCTGTGCATGAGAGACCACGGGCCATTCCTGCCCCCAGCCCCACCCCAGCCCTGCCCCCTAGCTCCGGCCTAGCCTCAGCCTGGCCTCCAAATCTTGTGGGTCAGTCCCCTGGTAGAATAGTGGAAGGTAGTGCCTTGGGAGTGTCTCGAGATCTGGTGCTCCCTGCTACCAAGTGGCAGCAAGAAGAACAATCTGTAGCCGGTCCTCCCCTTAACCTCCAGGACCGGCACAGGCAACCCTCTTGGGTCAGTGATCCTATCCCATGGACAGCCTCCCTCTCTGTATGTCACCATCACTGTCTGGTTGGAGCAACATGGCCTTGGGAAGAATGCTGATTTGATTTATGCTTGATGCCCTCAGGGAGAGCCCAGGCCAAGGCCCATCTGGGAGACACCAGCCTCCTATAGACGCAGAAGGGAGAACCCAAGTTAGGAGGACCTGGGCCCAGGGTGGACACGCCACGGAGCCAACTCAAGCTGGGAACAGGCTGGTGGGGGAGGGGTCTCGGGGGCCTCACATGGTGGGTCGTTCTGGGTAAGGTGAGGCGAGCCAAGCAGGGGGGTGACCCAGTGGTTTCTAACCCCCATTACCTTGGGCAAGTTTTTCTGGAAGGCTTGCAGGGAGAGGATCATGGGAGCGGCCACAGCCCAGTTATAATGCCTGGGAAGACAGAATAAGGTGTTGGGGCTGCAGCAGCCACAAGGTCACGGAGCACGTGACGTCCCTCGAGCCAGCAGCCCCAGCCCTGGGACGTACTTCCCGTCGATTTTCACCACTAGGTTCGGGTCCTCCAGGAGACTGGGGTTTTTGGTGAGGTCCTGGTAGGAGACGATGTGCTGGTTGAACTTCCCTGGGCAGAGAAGCAGAGAGTGAAGGGTGAGGCTGGCACAGCCCACGTGACCTGCTGCCCCAGCTCCTCGGGGCCCCCACACTCTGCCACTCGCCTCCTGCTGGCCCAGCAGGGCTCCTCCCTACCTGTGGTTTTGCACCTGTTCCCACCCCAGGATTTACAATGAGTCACAACTCGGTGTCAAGCTTTTGCCTCACGCGGAGTTGGGAATGGCCAGCCCTTCCTGCCAGCAGAGTGTGGGCTCCACGGGGCAGAGAGCTGTAGGGAAGCCCAGCCTCACACCTCCGCAGCCCCTGGGCTCTGCATCAATCCTTGGAAGGGCTCGGGCATGGTCCAACATACCCAAGGAGATGTCCCGGCTGTCGGCCAGTCCACCACAGAGGGAGAGTGCTATGGTGTCCGCTGTGTCCAGAGTGGGTTCTGGCACGTGTTCTGGGTTGGGGTCCCCCAGGGGCTTCTGGGTGCTGGGTTCACTCCACCTTCTGGCCCCCAGCCCATAGTCACTGGGGACGAAGGGGCCAAGAGTGACATGAACACAAGGAGCGTAGGAGGTGGGTCCCCCTCCTCCCAGGCCCTTGATACTGGACCCCTGGTCCCACAGGCCCTGACCCAAAACAGTCTGGCACCCAGAACCGAGGCACCTCTGGGGGAAGTAAAGTGCTGCGTTCTCAGAGTCCAGGGAGGGCAGGTCATCCAGGTAGATGTCACTGGGGCCCAGGTGCTGGCTTCTCTTCAGGGAGCCTGAGGGGGAGGAGGGGACACCTATAGATAGACCTAACATGTGCTGGGCAGTGTGGGCAGTAGATGGCCCTGCCTTTGAATGCCAAAGTTCACTGCAGAACTTTCTGTGACAGTAGAAATGTTCTGTGTCTGCACTGTCCAACACGGTAGCTGCCAGTCACAGGTGGCTATGAGCACACGTAAAATGTGATCAGTGTGATGGAGAAACAGAATTTTACATTGTGTTTAATTTCCGTTATTAATAATTTCATTTTAAATGGCCACATACAGCCAGTGGCTACCAAATGTACAGCGCGGGCCCAGTGCTTGTGAGCTGGAATGACCCGGCTCTACTCGTCTCCACGGCTTCCTGTCCCCCTCCTTGCTCGAGACACACGCCAGCTGCCCTCGGTGTCACCTCTCCCCAACCTGCAGTGCAGGCACATGCTGCTCCCTCGGCCTAGAATCCTCTTTCCTTGCTCCTTACATGGCTGGGTCGTTATTGTCCATGTCTCAGAGGACTTCCCTGATCATGTGATTTAAGCAGCCCCCCGTCCCAACCCGTGGCCCTGTCCCGCATTGCCTGTGGCATGTCCCTCCCATTCATGCGTGCGTCATCAGTCCCCCCACCAGACTATGAGCCCCAAGAGCGCTGGTGCCAAGCACAGTGCCGGGCATACGGTAGGTGCCCAAGATGTACCTAAAATCCCAGAGCCCACCCAGGGGGTAAGGTAAGGCCAGGGAAGCAGTGGGAGGGGTCCAGCTGTCACTCACCTTGGCCCCTGGAGGCCCCCTCTGGTCGCCCGCTGGGAACTGGGCCCTCCAGGGTGGCCCAGCTCCAGGACTTGGAGGCAGGAGGGAGGTCTGCATCCCTGCAGCTCTGAGTCTTGGCTTCCTCGCTCTTTGGAGTGTGGAGAGGGGGACCCACCAGAGCAGGATCCTCCGTGTCAGACTGAAGCAGGTCAGCGCCAGCCCCTGCTACCAGGACTGGGGGGCAAGAAGGGTCCGTGCCAGCCACAGAGGTGGAGGGTGTGCTGGGTCCTCCCCGACGAGGAGAGGTTGCCCCCACGCTGCCTTCAGGGACCGTCGAGGACTCGGGCTGCTCAGCTTTGGCCACCTTCAGTCAAACAAACAGGGGAGGACGTGGGCCAATGCGGGGCCTGCCTTCCACCCCCACAGAGCCTCAGGGGAAGCGCCCGAGTCTCAGCCACTCCAATCCTGGCCCACAGGGGCCGTGGAGCCCGTGAAAGGCAGAGACTGGGGTTGACACAGAGGAACTCACCTTGGGCAGCCTCCCCCAGGCCCACTGCATGTGGGACTCCACTTTCAGGGGACTGGGCTCCGGGGCCCGCAGCTCCAGCTCTGAGTCGCTCTTAGGGGATGTCAGCTCACCTGCCAAGAGGCTGCAGGAAACAGTACCCAGAGGCCCCAAGCCAGCCTGCCACCTCCTGCCGCCCACCCCAGCCGGAGGGAAAAATATTTGCAACCCATATTTATGCCTGCGTTGAATACAGAATATGTAAAGACTACGTAAAGATACCAAGAATATGTAAATATATAAAGAATTCATACAAATCCACAAGAGGAAGACAGTCCAGTTTAAAAAAAGGAAGGGTGAGGTTATGACTGCTTAACAGGCACAGGGTTTCCATTTGGGGGAATGGAATGTTCTGGAACTAGATAATAGTGCTGGTCGCTCAACATCATGAATGTACTTATTGCCACTGAATTGTACACTTTGAAATGGTTAAACTGGTAGATTTATGCTCTATGTATTTTACCAAAGTAGAAAAAAATGGGCAAAATACCCGAACACTTTACAAAGGACAGATACAAATGCCTGGTCGATACACCGGATGTGATCTGTGTCATTAGTCATCAGAAAAATGTAGATTGAAACCACTCTGAGACCTTGATCTGGGCCTGCAGGCCAGCTGGACTCTCACCTGGCCTCAGGGGAGCAGTCGCCATCGGAGTAGGGGTAGATGTCTTTGGGCTGTGGTGAGGACTCCCCTTCCAACTGGACACTGTTGAGGGGCCACAGGGAAATGGTCACTGACAGGGCAGAAGACCCCAGGTAGGGCACAGGAGCCCAGACGTCAGGGGCTTGAGGAGGTGAAACAATGAAAGCCCAGAGAGGTCAAGGCCCTTGCCCAAAGTCACACAGCATCAGCATAGGAAACAGTGCTTGAATCCCGGGTAGGTGTCCCCACACCCTCAACACCCTCCTGGTCCCTACACACCCTGAGGACTCTGGCCTTGGCTTCTCCAGCAGGGACAGCTCGCTCTCAGGGCCTGTCTCCAGTTCCTCTGAACTAGAATCAGTTGCCACCTCATCCTCCTTCCGCCTGGGTTTCCTCCTCCGACGCCTCTTCCTCCGCCCCATGGAGGCCATGCCCATGATGACGGGGCCCTCAGGCTTGCTGGCTGTGCCCTGCTGGGAGTCCGAGGGGAAGCCAGACAGGCCCCCCCACGGGATGGGGGAGGTGCACAGGCGGGGAGGCACGTGTTCCTGTGGAGCAGACCAGGGCCCTGGAGTGTGCGCATTTGGGGTCAGGGAAACAGGCGTGGAGGTTGGACAGAGGTGGCAGCAGCATGGCCCTGCAGCCGCTGCTGAGCCCAGAGCTCCCCAACAGAGACAAAGCGGCCCCAATCCCAGGGAACGACCCACCACCCCACAGGCCAGGCAGAAACCTTGATGTTAGCCTCTCATCTCCGCTAAGACTCAGCCAGATGTCACCTCCTCCCGGAAGGTGCCTTGACTATCCCTCACCCAAGCTCCCACCTCCTTCACGGCAATAACAAGGAAGTTCCATCATCCATTGTTTACGTGTCTGTCTCACAGACAGGTCTGGAACTTGCTTTGAAGTCAGGGGTCGCCCCTCATCCAAGGCTGCTGCACAGTGTCTGGCATATAGCAGGGGCTCGATTCGAGTTTGCCAAGTTCAAATAATTGCAGCTCCTCTGTTGGCATGTGTGGGGCCCTCCCTCTCCTCACCCCCATTCATGCTTCTAGGTTCTAGCGGCAGGAGCCGGCACCAGACCCTGGACAAGCCAGACCTCACACTTCCCAACCCTTCTTTGGTGCCTTCCTCTCCCGGCTGCCCTGCCTGGGAAGGGCTCCTTTCCATCCTGCAGGGGCCCAGCTCAGGTCTCCCCTCTGAGACCTTCCCCAGCTTCCCAGGGAGTGGAGTCAGCCTGTACCCTGGCGCCTTCCTCGCAAGTGCCAGAGGCCAGCCCCAACTCACCCCTGCATCAGACCTCTGCTGACGGGGCGGGGACAGGGCCGAACCCCAAGGCCCCACCCGGAGGAGGCACCAGGGAAGAGGCAGGGCAGGTGCTGGCGAGGAGGGGGCACTCACCTCATCGCTTTCCAGCTCCTGGACAAAGAAGGCCTCCCCGCTGTCCCCCAGCTTCATGTGCAAGTCCACAGGCTCCCCGTTGATCTCAATGTCCACCTGCAATGGGGACTGGTGGGGCAGGGGTCGCACGGTCCCCACCACGGGCCCTCACGCCCGGAGGCTTCAGCCCACTGGCTCCCTGCTGCCCGAGCGCTGCCCCCAGGTTGTTGGACGATGGTGAGAATTACCATTTACTGGGCACTTCGTAGAGCTGTATGTAGATGATCTCATTTGATCTCCACAACAGCCCCTTGCAGCAGCCCCCATCATTATCCCCACTTTACAGACGAGGAAACTGAGGCTTGGGGTTTAAGTTATTTGCAAGGAAGTGGCCTCGGAGCAAGTGAGTCTCTGAACCCAAAAAGTCTGAGTCTACAACAACCCAAGCTCTCAACTGCTCAGGTGTACTGTCTCCCGCAGGTCACATTTTATTATTAGGGTTCTGGAAAGTTCAGTTGCCTCAACGTGAAGGGGACTTGGAGCCACCAAACCTGCACTTACACACCAGACCTCGGTGCTAAAAACATCTCTGTCACGTTCGCCTGAGCCCAGCGAAGACGGTTCGGATCTACTAAGGGAGGGAACCTGACCTTTAAGTGTCACCCATGTATCTGGGCCTGGGACAGCATCACCAGGTCCTGTTTCCTTCTCCCGCCACCATCCCTAGGCAGGTGAGTTCGTATCCATTGGTACTGGGCTCAGAGACATGCCGTGATTTACCAAGGACACACAGGAAAGGTCTCGGTGAGCTGGGGCCAGGTCTGATGGTCCCAGCGCTGGGGTCCCTGGGCTGTTTCCCTGTGAAACTGGGACCCCCTCCCAAATCGAATCCCCCAAACCAGCCCCAAAACCTTCAGAGAAAATATAGACGCAAAGAAGCCTGTCCAAAGGGCAGATCCGCACCAGAGGGAGGCCCCGGTCCTCTCCTGGGACCGCAGTGGCTGCCCGGGCTTAAAAAGCCCACCCTGCAGTGGCCCCCTCGGCCGGCCGCAGCACTCACCACCTTCTCGCGAGACCGCAGCACACCCAGCTTGCCAAAGCGCACGTGGAAGGGCGAGCACCGGAACGAGCCGTCCCCCTGCTGCACCACCAGCACGTCGATGCCGCCGCTCAGCGTGGCGGGGTTCAGGCCGCGGTACAGATCCTTCACCGTCCCGAACACCGTCTCTGCCAGCTGCCCCACGTAGTTCATGGCTGGTGCTGGCGGAGGGAGGCAGCGCTGTGGGCACAGGCCCGGCCCAGCTCCCTCGGTGGGGAGGCGCCTGCGGCTGATCGCCCGGATCCCAGCCTTACGTTTGCGTCACGTCTCCGAGTGCCTCGCAGGGGCAGCGGCAGCCGCAGGAGGGGAGGTGCGCCTGCAGACGCGGTCTAGCCCCAGCTCGCCGACCTGCCTCGGGACCCTTGGGCAGCCACCTCCCTTCTCCGAGGGCCGAGCTCCACATCTGTGAAATAAGGGCACAGGGAGAGATGACACTCTGAATGCCATGACTAACGATAATGACCATGATGCTCAGCGGGCACAGCTCATTGCATCTGCACAACAACCCTGTGGGGCTGGCTGGGCAGGTATTATTCCTGTTTACAGGTGAGCCAGAGGGGTGGAGCGACTTGCCCAGGGTCTCTCAACTATTAAGGAGAGGACCTGGGATTTGAACCCAGGTCTGTGTGGCTCACACCCAGAACTCTTGGTGTGAACCACTGGGATGGCTCAACTGTGGAAACAGGAGAGGGTGGCCAAGCGGGGTAGGCCCGGGGCCCAGCAGCCCTAATAGGTGATCTTCTCTTACCAGGAAGTGGGGAGGAGAGGGTCTCTGTTTTTCCACCTGAGAGATAGGTTCAGCTGTTTTGCTGCCTCCTGGTTTTAGGAGTGGCAAGGGACCTTGATGGGCCATTGTGGCTGATTTATGGGGGGCCAGGGGTGGGAGCACCCTAGGGACCTAAGGCTCTGCTCAGCCCTATTCCTGGGGTCAGATGCAGGGGCAAGGCATCCCCTATAGCTGTGGACTTAAGGCACCAAACCCCAACTTCTTCCCAGTGTCCCTGCTGGGAAGCCTGTTGGTGGCTCAGAGTCTGACCTCAGAGTCTCCAGCCACAGTTCTTAGCCCTGACCCCACTCCTCAGAGGCCTTGGTCTGGCCCCCTGAAACTGCTCCTTCCCCCAGCCGGACTGGTCCCTCCAGCTATCCCACACCAGGCAGAGCCAGACGCAGCAGGCCGCGGCAGCCTCGGGGGAAAGGCCAGGGCTGTAATGAGAGCTGCTTCCAAGCTGGCATGGTGCCCGCCCCATCAGCTTCAGCTCGTCACCCCTGCCCTGCTGGCCCGGCCAGTGGCCTGCTGTCCCTCTGGCTGCCAGACCTAGACCATCCTGCCCTGACCTCCTCAGGGCACTTGCCTCTCTCAGACCCTGGAGGACAGCCTGCCACGCAGGACCACCCCTCAAAGAAGCTAAGTGACTCATCCGAGGTTAAGTGACTTATAAGCTCTATTAAGCTGACAGGCCAAAGATGGGGTGTAGGGAGGGGATAGAGGGAATCACGACTGAAATCCAGATCTCCTGACTCCATGGTCCCCAGACCACCCCACAGTTGTCTGCAGAGAGGGCAGCTGGCCCGCAGCCACCTCTGCACACCCTGTAACGCCTTGCACTCAAAATACAGTCCATGGGCCACACTCAGCATCACCCGGGAGGTTGTTATTCTAGAAACGTAGAGAAACTTGAGCCCAACTCAGCCCTACTGAGTCAGCGCCTGCCTTTTAACAGGATCCCCTCATGTTGCCAGTCCACAGCCTACTCTTGGAAGAGCGTGAATGACAAGACCCCCTCCCCCTGCACCCCACTCCGGCATCTCTCAATGTCCCGCCCATCCTGGGACACCCTCGAATGAAGCAGTGGATTCTTTCAGTCTGTGTCAGAGCTTCACAAGCATAAGGCACGATTAGAATTGCCGAAGTCTAAAACAACTAAAATAAATAAATAAATAAAACATCAACTAGGTCTCTGAAAAAAAAAGAAATTGGAAGTGGAAATGGACCCCTGACATGTCACTCAAATTCACCAAAGAGTTTATCTGCAAGGCACCTACCACGTGCTAGGTGAACATTTCCACTTGGGTTTCGCACCACCTAACACCAAACAGACTGACAACAGCAGACGCTTGGTGGGCAGGGCTCTAGACCCCTGTTCCCAGGAAAACCACAGAGGACTCCAGAAGCTTCCAGGAATAAAAAAGCAAGCATGGGAGGGGCAGAGCAGGGGTGGTGGCAAAGGTCTCCCCAGCGGGAGGAGCGGGAGAGGAGGGCGACAGGCTCAGCACGCTCTGGTGCAGTTTCTCAACTTCATCATTATTGCCATTTAGGGCCACATAATTCTCTGTCGTGGGGGCTGTGCACTGTAGGACATTTAGCAGCACCCCTGGCCTCTGCCTATTAGACACACATGGCACCCAGAGGACCTCCCCACCCCAGGATGTGACAACCAAATTGTCTCCATTGTTAAATGTCTCCTGGGAGACAAAACTGCCCCCAGTTGAGATCACTGATCCAGTAGAAAGAGCTGGAATGGCAGAGATGGCAGCCCGGGTCCCACTGGGAGCCACCCTGGAGTATTTTCAGGCAAGTAACTTGCTGGCCTCAGTTTCCCCTTCTATGAAACAAGGCTTCGATTTTCCAGACCTATCTCAGCTCTAATGTCATGGAGTCTAGAATTCTTTCCTCTCCCTGTCCCCCACCCCACTCCACCAGGGGATGCCCCTGCATCTGCCTGCTCAGCATTTGGGGGCCTCCTGTGAGGCTGGCCTTGTGCTCCTCCCCTCTGTCTGCACCCAGCCCTGAAGGCACCTTCTTTCCCCAGGACCCAGCTCCTCCTCCTTGGTCTTCTCCAGGGGAGAGCTCTGCTTAGCTCCCCTATGTCACCCTCCACCCCCAAACTAACATGTCTCACATCAACCACTTCATCCTCCCCCCAGGCAGCTGAACACTTCTCAGGACTCATGGGTACCCCTCCGTCCCAAGCCCTCTGAATTCTCTCCCCCAATTTCCTGCTCATACAGCCCCTGCTTGCTCCTGCTGTCCTAGGTCACAGCTTTATCACCAGATGCCCAGATCATGGGTGGCCACAGGACATTACAGGAAAGGACGCCAGACAGTCTGGGTTCTGACCCCTGCTCTGCCACTTACTAGCTGTGATCCTGGGTGAGTCACTTTATTGCTCTGAAGCTCAGGTTCAGCCTCTGCAATGGGGATAACATCAGGTGTGAGCAATGAGATAATATCCACGAAGCACCAGAATGCAATAAGTGCCCGTATGTGTCACCTATCAGCCGCAGCATATTTTTCGGCATCATGGCAGCCCCACTCACCCAGGCTGGTCCTGAGAACACTACAGGTCAGACTCCGATGCCCTGCACCTGCCTGCAGTTGAGAGTTTAGACTTCTGAACTTGACATTCAAGGCCCTGCACAATGGTAGCCCTGCTATTTGCAAAATGAGCAGGTGGGCTCCAGGCAGGCCTCACGGGTGCCTTGGCCAAGCCTCAGACCCCTCTCTGGGGACATCCACAGGCCTTCTTCCAGGCTAGCCCACCACTCCACCCAGGGATGCCAGAACAGGCTGCCCTGGGTCTGAGCTCTCAGCCCTCTAGGGTTCCCAGATTTGGGTGGAGGAAGGGTGTGGCTCTCCACCTAGCACCACATGGCCTAGGAGGGTAAGCGTTCCTATTGTCCTGGTGGAGAGAAGGCGCCACCCCAGCCCCCCAGCAGCCACAGCATGTGACCTGTCCAGTCTCAGGGCAGGCAGGGCAAGGGTCAGACAATGTTTTGCAACTGAGGACTAGAGTGTCCTCCCCAAGGTCACACAGGCAGCCCAGGGAAAAGCTGGGCTAGCCTCCGCCCACCCCCGGAGGTTTTGGCTGCTTCTCTCCGGATTCCACGCTCTGGGTGTCCAGGCAGCCACTCGGCTGGGGAGAAGGATGAAGTCAGGCCGGCCCTTCCACCCCTGCGTTCCCATCTGATGGCTACAGGTGGACTCAGGAATTCCGGCACGAAGGAAGGAATGTTGGATGGCAGGGCGGGAGGGAGAGGGACGTCTCTTTCCCGGCCCAGGTTGGGCCCTACCTGGGGAGCTGCCCACTGAACCTCCTGGACTCGGAGCCGCCGCCTCTACCTGTGTGCAACAGGCTCAACAGGTAAGCGTCCTCGGCCTGCACTCAATTGGCGCTTCCGGCTCCTCTAGAACGTGGTGAGATCCTGGCTCCACCCCTTCCACGATCCCCGTGCGGCCTCTGCAGGCCCCAGTCCGCCCTGGCTCCACCCCCCAGAGCCGCCGGGTCCCCACGCACAGGGCGTCCTTTCACCTGTAGAGGCTGGGGCGGGGCCAGACCTCAGGCTCCGCCCCAGAGCCGCTAAATGGAATATCTCCGGTGGCCGGCCACCTGCCCTACCTCCAGGAGCTGCGGAGAAGCAGGGACTTTGGAATTGGGCCGACTTCGATCCTCCCGGATTTGCTTCCAGCTCGCCATGTGACCTTGGTAAGTTCTGTTCCAAATCTGAGTCCGTTTCCTGCTTTGTCAAGAGGGAGAGTCACCTTGCAGGTTTTCGAAATTACATGAAATGACCTTATGAGGTGCCTGGCGCCCAAATGGCCCCTCCTGGGGGCAGCTTTCCCTGCCTGCCTGCCTCCAAGACTGGGCAGGTCCTTCGTGTCATATGTTCACATAGCCCACAGTTGTTCTTTCCTATTTGCTTGAATGACTATTTGATTACTATCTGCCTCTTCATTTGAATTTGAACTCCGTGAGAGCAGGTCATGTGCATTCTCACACGCCCGTGCTCAGTACAGCGCCTGACATACAGCAGGCGCTCAATAGATGCGGATTCCTTCATTCCATCCGTCCGACGCACCGATCGAGCGGCAGCAGGCTCAATACCACCACTGGCCAGCAGAGGGCAGGCGGTGACCAGTCTTCTCACCCAGTCGCGCTCCCTCTCTGCCTGCGGCTCCGCGGGTGGGGGGGACAGGTGAGCCCAGGTGCGTGCGCGAGACTGGAAGATGAGCCGTGTGATGCGGGCGAGGCCCGGCCCAGGGAATGGCTTTTCCCTTTGGATCCGTGGTGCGCGGCCTTTCCTGGATCAAAGACCTCTCCAATAAGCTGTGAGCGTGTCTGGCATCTGCAAAGGTGCCCTGGGAAGAGCCGGGCTTAGGAAGTACAGGGTGGTAGGGAATGAGAGGTAGCCGCCAGTAGCGCCATTATTCTGTGACCCAAGGTGGCAGAACCTGTTGGGAAGTGACTGGCCTCAGTTCTCACTTTAGCAATAGTCATTTGGCATTAATATTAGTGCTGAACCAAAGCAGTGTCTGGCTGCTATCTCAGCAGAGCCCTCTTGGCAGCAGGGCTACCTCAAGGTGGTCAAGGGGGCAGCACCGCCCCACAAACATGTCGGTGGCAGACTTGTATACAATAGAACATAGTATATAAATAACATCAGGAAATCCCTCGAGGGAGCCTGAGTAGGAAGGAAGGAGAGGTCACAGGTTGGGACAACAGATGCCAAAGTCCATTTACCTCTTTGAGTCTCAGTGTCATCTGCAAATAGTGCTAAAAGCTACCTGGCAGGATTTTACTGTGAGGATTTACGGGATAAACTAAATCAGTGGTTTCCAACCTTGGATGTATGTTGGCATCACTGTGCCCTGGAAAAATACTGATGCCCAGGGTACTGCGATTTAAAAAACCTGTCCAGGTGGTTGTAATGTACAGGCAAGGCTCAGAACCACTAAGCTAAATGAAATGCTGAGCACAACACAGGGCGCGCTCAGTAGGCTTTCAGTAATGTTTATCATACATTTTTAAAGATGGAGCACAAATCGTTTTCATTATTCCTTGTTAGAGCAAAAAAGAAAAAAAGTAGATATAAAGGTTGTTGCAGAAATTGGATTTCTGACAGGCTTATTTCCAGAGCTATGAATCATCCAGGATTTGGTGATTATAGGGGTGGGTGTTGGTGGGTGGGGAGAGGTACCCTCTGGTAGTATGACTTGTCCACAGGGACAGCCCCTCTCTAACCCGAAGTTTACATCCCCATCTCGAGATGTCCTTTGAGGGTGCAAACAGCATGGGTGCTGATGTTTGCCCATTTCTGGGGTTAAGGGTGGAGACCATCTTTTCCCCTGCCTGGATATATTCACTGGGTGGGCCTTTACCCCCAGTAGTTGTCTTTTCCTTGATTAATCCAAGAGTGCAAGTGGCACTCCCTTCTTTATGGGATTTGGTAGCCTATGTGCTTCATTAGTTCACAGATCCAGTGGTTATTTACTGTGCCCCACTACTTTCTTGCTGGGTGAACCTGGCATGAGTTAGGAGAGCTGGCTCACCTAGACTTGCCACTGTGATCGCTTGTCATGAACAGCAAGACTGGCTTCCAGGAGCAGCTCTTCAACCATTCCTGGTGGCCTTGTTGAAGGTGGGAAGGGAGGCAGTGGATCCATGCTACCCCCAGCATGCAGGGTTGAGGTTGGGGGGTAGGCAACTGGTGTCTGGCTAGGATTGCCAGATTTAGCAAATAAAAATAAAGGACACTCAGTTAAATTTGAATTTCAGATACACAACAAATGTTTTTTAGTATAAGTGTGTCCCATGCAATATTTGGGACATACTTATACTAACAAATTATTCATTATTCATCTCAGATTCAAATTTAACTTGGTGTTCTTTATTTTTATTTGCTAAATCTGACAAGCCTATATCTGGCCAAACAGCCAAGTCTCCAGCACATGGGACTTGCTGCTGGCAAAGGCCTCCTGCCCAGTGTTGCCACATTCAACTGCCACCTGTCACTGCCCAGCTCCAGAACTGTGTGTGGCTCCCAGTTGCTTCCATAGCGCAACTTGGACTCTCTGGCTGCTGTATGGGGCCTTGGCTCTTCTGTCTGCTCAGCTGACCTGCGTCTACTCTACTCTAATTCATGTTTTTCCTGCCTAGCATGTCTCTTGCCAAGTCCCAGGAGCAATCACTAACACTTATTGAGCGCCTACTGGGTGCTGGCACCATGCTGAGCTCTTCAATTGCATTGTCTTGTTGGAATCTCACAAAACCCTGGATGGTGAGGACGGTAGTTATCCCATTTTGCCGGTGAAGAAACTGATGCTCACAGTGATTCTTTTTTTTGATAAGATTTTTTTATTAATATATAACATATTTAATAAAAAAATAATATCCACTCTGGCTCTCTCCTCCATTGCAAGGGGAAGAGTGGTGAGGAGGGGCTGGCACTGCCCACCCCTAGGCATCCAGACAAGCCCTGCCTCAGGGGTCCCCCTCTGCCTCCCTCTGTGCCCCTCTGCCCCCTGCTTTCCAACAGGCTCTGATCTCCAGATGGTTCAAAGTTACGAGTACTTTAGATCCTCCCTTGAGTTCCCCCGGGCCGACCCCTTGTGTAGAATTCAGGGGGCACCTGGAAAAACCCCTTGCTTTTTTTCATTCTTAGGATCCTTCGTTCATGCTAGAAAGAGGATCTAGGGGCAGAGAGTGGAGTCTCTACTGGCCAGGGGGAAGGGAGGAAAGGAATAGTGATAGGGGATGGGGCTAAGAAGAGGGATGGTGATGAGATCCCCTCACTGGAGCCGGTCACTGCGGAATGAATCCTCCACTGCGGGATCAGGCAGCAGGGCACAGGGGTCACTCAGCGTGTTTAGCCCTTCCAGGCCCAGTGGCTCCATGTGAAGCTCATCTTCCAGCACCAGCCCCAGTTCCAGCCCAGCTGCCAACACCTCACAGCCAGGCACTCCGGCCAGGGCTGCTGCAATCTCCTTAGAGAAACCTGGAGAGGAGTCTCCTGTGAGGATGATGTTAGGCCCTGAGCCATGGCAGAAACAGTGGGTCAAGTTCTGGTGGTTGAGGGTGTAGGGATCCTGGAGGCCACCCACTGGCCCCTCACCCCCTAAAAATTCAGGCCCTTGGAAAAGCCAGAGGGATCCTGCGCCAGGCTGGCTGATGGGCTCTCCATGCCGAACTGCTCAAGGTTCCCCAACCTGAAGTCACTCACTGGCCGGTGGTGAGACTTCTGCCCATGCCCACTGGGCCCAGGTGGGTATAGTGTTCCATAATGCGGCTGTCTTCCTGGGGGCTGCCCACCTGAGGGCTGCTCTAAGCAGGCCTGAGAGGGCAGCCTGGCTGCTGTAGAGGCTTTGGGGTGAGTGGCTGGGTGGGCAGAACCAGACTGGGGTGCACATATAGGGATATGGGGGCAGCCACTTGTCAGTGGGCAGTTTACTCGTGTCCAGGGGGATGCCCTGAGTGATGGAAGACAAGGTAGGTGACATTTTTGGCAGAAACTGTTTGGACAGCTGCTGTTGGGACCTTCTGGCGTCGGTTGGGCCCACAGGCAAACTCAAGGGGAAGAGGGGCACATGGTGGTGATGGTGAGAGGTCACAGGGGTGGAAGCTGGATAAGGGGGGTGCCCAGAACAGGGGATGAAATGGAGGAAGAGGAGGAAGAGGAGAGGGCAGGGGCACTGAGTGAGGGATGACCCAGGGAGGTGGTGGGCAGTGCATGGTGGCCAAGGAGGAGGCGGGCAGGGAGGGATGGCTGTGCAGCCCTGGAGCTGGGTCTGAGGACTGCTCAGGGAAGCCTGGAGGCTGGGATTGCTTAGGGAGGACTACAGGGATGTGTGGCTGAGAGGTGAATGAAGTCCTGGTGCATCATAGCCCAGCCCCAGGCCCAGGCCTCCATTGATGCCCAGGTGGGTCATGGTGTGGGTCAAATTGGAGGTACTGTTTTCCCCCCAACTCCTGCTCAGGTTAGGGTAGGCTGTCTCCTCAGGGTCCAGGGGGGTGGGCAGCAGTGGGGGAAAGTACAGGTCGGTGAGGTCAAATAGGGAGCCCCCTGTGTTCATGGCAGGTGGGAGGATAGGCACATTGGCAGGCTAGCTGGTCCGGAGATAGAAAGATGTTAATTCCAGGGACTTCACAGGACCAAGGTCTGGAGGAAGATGAGGACGGCTTCTTCACATCCCATGGCTTCAGCAAATGCTTGTCATCTAGCAAGTTCTCCTCAATAGCAGGGACTTTGGAGTCCATTTCACCATCCAGAAAACCCCACGTCGGCCGGGCAGGATGCTGGGAGGCGTGGGGACTGGATAAGTGTCCTGGGGACTGGGGTTCATCACGCTTGTGTTAAGTGCAGATAGTAGAAACTGCCCCTTCTCTGCGGAAAATCGCCCCAGAGCATCGTCCTTCACCAGCTGGACTCCAGGGGAGGAGGTAAGTAGGCAGGACTATAGGGAGAGCTGTCAACGTGGCGGAGTATCGGTGGAGTGGGGACACCATTCTGCGGGCATCTCGTCTCACCCGGTCCAGCAGCCCACGGTGCCGAGCGATGAATCCGAAGGCGAGCGGAGGGGTCTCTGGAGCTCGGCCAGGCTGCAGCTGATCCGGTTGACACCGGGCAAGAACCACCGTAATGGGAGCTCCTTGTGTTCACCAGCCGTAGTTTTTGGGCCTGTAACCGGGTGGAGCTGAGTCCATCCTCACCTCCTCCAAGGCCGCGGTCTCCTCGGCCTGACGCTGCTTCCGCAGCACGATCTTCTCTCTGAACTTGCGCGGATTGGAAGCTGAGGCCGTGGCGGAGTCAGGCCCATTCGCCCCGGACTCGCCAGCTTCCTCTCCGTCTCTCCCCAGGACCCTCGACCCTCAACCCTCGCTGTATAAGCCACAGCCTCTGCCACGGCCTCCTCCAGCTGTAGCCACCGCCGCCTCCCACAGTGATTCTTAAAGTGTGGTCCCCGGACCAGCAGCAGCACCTGGGAACTTGTTAGACATGCAGATTCTCAGGCCCTACCCCAGACCTATTGGATCAGAAACTATGGAGCTGGGGCCCAGCGATTTGTATTTTAGTAAGTCCTTCCCACCTCCACCCTCACCCCCAGGTGATTCTGATGCTTGCCCTAGTTTCAGGCCTGCTGCTGCTGTGAGAGATGAAGTGACTTCCGGAATCTTCCAATCGGGCAGAGGACTGCCAGGTAGGGTGTTTAGGATCTTACTGAGCGCCATCCCTGGGCTAGGTACTGGAGGTGCCTCAGCGACCCCACAGTCTTGGGGGCATGAGCGGGGGAAGGGAAGAACAGAGGGCGGTCAGGCCCTTGCCCTGTTAGACAATGGGGTGGGGGGCAGGCCCGGGGGTCCTCAGCGGGGTGGGAGGGGTCAGAGAAAGCTTGGTGGACAGGAAGCCTGAAAAATAAGTTGGAATTAGATGAGTATGGATGGGGACGGTGTTCAAGTGTAGGGATTAGTTTGTACGAAGGCCATGCAGAGCCACCTGGGGATAGTTCAGTCTTGCATGTGGGAATTGAGGAGAGGTGGGTGGGTGGGTTTGTGAAGTCCCCCGACTTCAGAGCAAAGGAAAAAGCTTTAGCGGGTATCGAGAATAGGAAAAGCCTTCTGGCTTCCAGGTGCAGTGAACACTGCGGAAGATGGGGGATGGGAGGTGAGAAGAGACCCGGAGAGTGTCAGGCTTTCCCCCTCCCTTGGATCCAAGCAGCTTCTGCCCTCCAAGGCGTCAGCAGACTCAACCCCCAATGGCAGCAGCTGGCAGGTGCGCGGTTCCAAGGCCGGAGCCAGTCTGCAAGTCCAGCTCCTCCCCGGGCCGGGGTGGGGGCGGAGCCGGGGTAGCGGCCCCGCCCCCGCCCCGGGCCCCGCCCCCTCGGCCTTGGCCAGAGAGATCCCTGCTCTGGGCCGCTGGCCTGGGCTGCTTTTGCCCATCACGTTCCCTTCCGCTGATGATGTGGCCAAGACTGCGCGCAGGCACTGGGGGCCTCTCCTCCCAGCCTTTCGGGGGGCAGGCCCTGGATGTGCTCAGGGACCCGCAGGCTGGAGGGTAGGAGACTTCCGTTGCCATCCCCCACTCCTGCCAAAGAAGCCTTTGGTGCCAGCCGAGAACTGACCCGCCTGGCCAGGCTGCCGCTGGGCAGTTCCCCACTCCAGCTGTCTTTCCCGGAAAGACGTCAGTTTGTGGAGCCTTTTTGGAATCCGTACCTAGAGAGGAACACTGAGAGATCATTAACCACTCTATGAACTAGAGCTCTCTGTGTCCTGAAAATCCCTCAGGGCTTACCGCCCTCTCCCTGGGCTTGACCCGCAGCGAGGGGCCCTCCTCGTCTGTCTCCTGTTCTTCCTCTTGTTATTTGGGTATACCTTCTGCCTCCACTACCACCCTCCATCTGGCACGTGGACCATGTCTTCTTATGCTTTGCAACTCAAGGAGGGTCTAGCATGGTGCCCTCCACTTAAATAGGTATTCAAAAATGTTGTGTAGAGAAGATCAATTTATGCTGGGCCTTGAACTATACGTAGATGGGGTACATATAGGAAGGGAACTGTTATAAATGGGGTATATTTAGGAGAGGAACAGGCAGTCTAAGTGGGTGCAAGTGGTCAGCGAAAACGTGGATACAGGAGAGAGAAAGTGAGTACAAGGAGATAGCCTATCTAACCTTGAATATGGGGCAAAACCATGGACATTGGGAGCCATCAATAATTATTGAGCAGAAGAGTGATACAATATTGTTAGTCACTATGCTAGACCCTTCGTATATGATACATGCACTGTCCTGCCCCCATTGCCCTGTTCCCTCTCTGCCTGGACAGTTTTTCCCTCCCTCTCTCCCCAATGTTGATGCTGACTTATTTTTTAGATCCTGGGTCCATTGTTACTGCCATCAGTGGCAGACAGACTCTAAAGTGGCCCTGGGATCCCTGCCTCCTCGTGTTCATGACTTTATGTAATCCCTTCCACTGGAGTGTGGGTGGGAGCCGTGACTTGTTTTTAACCCATAGAATATGGCAAAAGTAATGGAATGTGCCTCCTGTGTTTATGTTACATCATATAAGACTCAGTCTCACTAGCAGGCTAGCTCCAGGGACTCTCCTTGCTGACTTGAAGTAAATAGCTGTGCTGAGGAAGCACATGTGGCAAGAAGCTATGGGTGGCTCAGGGTAGCTCAGAGCTTCAGCAGCCTCCAGCTAACAGCCAGCAAGAAGCCAGGGCCCTCAGTCCTACAGCCATAAGGAAATGAATCCTGCCACAACCTGAGTAATTTTGGAAGTGGTTCTTCCCCAATCGTACCTCCAGATGAGAATACAGCCCAGCTGACACCTCGATTGCAGCCTTGTAAGCCTTGTAAGCAGAAGATTCAGCTAACCTGCCCAGACTCCTAACTCACAGAAACTGTGAGATAATAAACATATGTTGTTCAAAGCCTCTATAAGTTTGTAGTGATTTGTTACGCAGCAATAGGTAACTAATACACTTTCTAGCTAGGTTAACTCTCCCTTACATAGACTGTCATAGCACCATGTACCTCTCCATCTTTGTGCTTTATGTGATACTTTATTTATATACACCATTTGATCAATATGAGGACACTTTTTGCTCATCACTGTATCCCCAGAGCCTCACATAGTGCCTGACACACAGAAGAAAACCCATAATAAGTATTAGCTGCATGTGTTAATGAGTGAATCTTCTTACTTAATCTTTACCACAACCTGGTGAGGTGAGAACCATTGTAATAGACAAGGAAAAGGAAACCAATTATTTACTATACTTAAAAGTGTGCTTAAAATTTTGTTATACTTAAAATTTTGGCTATGCACACCACCCATCTTAATTTTTGCATGACCAAAGGATAATGAAATGATTTGAGAGCAAGATGTAAATTGCATGATTGCATGTATGACATCATTCATGTAGCATTGTATTTTCCAAAGAGCAAAACTATCTTTCCAAAAATACTTCTGGGCTCCTCTGGTTTTCCCAAAGGCTTCTCTTATTCATTACTTAAATCGTTGTGAAACTGCTGTCCTATTATCATCCTTTTCTGACCTAATATTGCCAGATCCTCATCTGTAAATGCTTTGTGAGATTCCAGCTGTTTTCCAGCATGGCTTTCATCGACTTCATAAAATTCAGCATCTTCCACAAGATTTGCGGTTTCATTTTGCACTCCACTTGCATTGTATTGTTTGAGGTCAAAGACATCTGACAACAGGATGCTGTTAAAATCAAAGTCAGTTCCCATGAAATCTCTGCTCAAGACCCTCCAATGGCTCCTATTCTCCCACCTCTCATACCCGCCCCACTTCCCAGCCCTCCCACGGCACTCCCCTCACTCCTCTGCACCCGCCACATTCACTGCTCACGGATCGTCATGCACGACAGGCACACTGGTGCTTGCCGCACCCGGACCCGCAGGGCTGGCTCCCTCACCAACCTCAACATTACTGAATGTCAAATCTTCCTTGACCACTCCCAGCTACCTTCCCTTGTTCTAAGCTTCTCAAGCAGCACTAATCGCTTCCTCGTGCACTATATAATTTACTTTTTGTTGATGTTTGGTGTTTGTCTCCCTCCGCAAGAATGTAGGCCCCATGAGGACAAGAGGTTTGATTTGTCTTCACTGATATTTCCAAAGAACACTGTCTGACATGTAGTAGGTTTCTAATAAAGATTAGTGAGTTAACGTTCACATCCTTGATGGTCTTGCCTCTACCTTGAAGTCTCTGTCCCCTGCTGCTGCCTTGGGCCTCTTTCCCAGTACTCTGGACCCTGCCCCAGGTAATGCGACCCTGCCCTGTGTGTGCCTGATCAGTAAGGACCTCCTGGGGTGCAGGTGGTTTGTTTGTTTGTTTTGTTTTTAGGGAGAGAAGGAGGGAAGGAGAGAGAGAGGGCAAGGTGCAGGTATTTTGACCACCTATGTCAGTATGAAATACTAAATTCCGGCTTTTATTTTTCTTTTAGGGAAGACGGTTAAGGAGGAAGAAGCAAGGCGAGGGGAGAGGGTGAAGAGAGAACATGGTCTCAGATTTTCCTGGGGTCCCCACCCCATCAGCTTTCGGAGTGGCTCAGAGGAGCAGCCGGCAGCGAGTGAGGCTGTGCACCCCATATCCTGAGCTGTGTGCCATGTGGCAGGAGCAGTGCCGTTCAGTCATGAGACGCACTGCCACACTGCTTTGTAGAGTTTGGTGTGTAGGGTATTTTTGTTTTTTACAGTCCGGCTGCCTGTGTAATGACTTCCTTCCCGTGGCCTTGTTCACTGAGGTGTCCCTGGGCGACCAGCTGAGTCACAGCATTCCTTGCAGCTTAAAACACTGGCCCAAGCACCAGTTTCTTCATGCAGTTGGGACCTTAGCAGGCTGCCAGAGAGCGCCCGGGGAAGACAGTCTGTAGGGCTCCCAACTCTAACTTGCACCCCTTCCCAAAAACATGATTTAAAAAGCAAGTAAAAATAGAGGAGAAATTCCATCTGCTAAGTCACTAGGAAATGGCCACAGCCCTGCCCCAGACTGAAGAATAATTTGTCAGCGGCCATGAAGTCAATTCCAAATTGAAGGGGTGGGGAGAGGGAGGGAAGGGGGACGAGGAATCCACATTCATCCTCTCTGTGTCATTGCAATATGCAGGGTCAGGAACCCAAGTGAAGGGACTGGGAACTCACAGGCC